>NC_139401.1:46457500-46945000 GCF_054392235.1 Sus scrofa
ACATAGACACCTTCAGATCAGATAAATATATAGATCCAGACAAAGATACGAATACATAGACCCAGATACACACATATATCAGCAACCAGAGCAGAAATCTCGGGAGCTTGGAAGTATCCTCCCTAAACCCCAGAGATCTGACAACTGGGAACGCACATCCTTGGGGTAAACACCCACAGAGAGTTCAGAGACCGAACACTCCCTGAGGCGGGTCGAAAGCACATGGACCAGAGAACCCAGACCTCAGGAGAACCTCCTCACGCAGATCAGAAACTTCCCACTCTGGAGTTCCCATCGTGGCGCAGTAGAAACGAATCCGACTAGGAATCATGAGGTTGCGGGGTTCGATCCCTGGCCTCGCTCAGTGGGTGAAGGATCCGGCGTTGCCGTGAGCTGTGGGGTTGGTCACCGATGCGGCTTGGATCCCGAGTTGCTGTGGCTCTGGCGTAGGCCGATGGCTGCAGCTCCAATTGGACCCCTAGCCTGGGGACTGCCATATGCTGTGGCATAGCCCTAAAAAGACAAAAGACAAAAAAAAAAAAAAAGAAACTTCCCACTCTGATTCACTGGCCAGTGAAGACATCAGATAGTTGACACCATCAGATGCTACCCACAAATACATGAGGGCAGTCACATCTTGAGACACATGCCAACAAAGAGACTTCAGACATCACAACCTGGAAGTGGAGTCACAAACAGATCGGAGACCTCAAACACAAACAGTTCAGAGGCCTCGCACCACAGGACATACTCCATCCAGTAGATCAGGGAGCTGAAATCCTGGGATAAGCATCCACAAACAGATTCAAGACCTCACACACTGCACGTGAAGCCATAAAACCCCCACAGACTTCAAACTCTGCAACATATACCCACAAACAGATCGGAAACCCCAAGCCCTGGGTCCTCTATCACAAACCAACCAGGAAGTCCACATCCTGGGATATATTCCACAAACAATGCGAAGCCCAGAGGCACCTGAGACCCACACATAGATCAGCGATCTCAAATCCTGCAACGCACAACGACAATCAAGTCAGAGCCCTTGCGGGTGAAGACGACACCAGAAACAGATCAGAGACCTGACATCTTGCAACACAGATCCATTAACAGATCAGACAGCTCACGTGCTAAGACATTCACCAGCGACCAGATCAGAGGCCTCAAGTCAAGGGACCCACAGCCACAAAGAGCTCAGAAACCCCACACAGCCTGGACATACACACCGAAATAAATCAGAGACCTAACATCCTGGTATATGATCAAACCAATCAGAAACCTAGGAGGTCCCTTCGTGGCACAGTGGAAATGAATCCAGCTAGTATCCATGAGGATTCGGGTTTGATCCCTGGCCTCGATCAGTGGGTTGGGGATCCGGCGTTGCCATGAGCTGCGGTGTGGGTCACTTGCAGATGTGGCTTGGATCTGGTGTGGCAGTGGCTGTGGTGTAGGCTGGCAGCTGCAGCTCTGATTTGACCCCTAGCCTGGGAACCTCCATAGGCTGCAGGTATGGCCCAAAAAGCAAAAGAAAGAAAAAGAAAGAAACTTCCTATATCCCCCAAACAGATCAAAGACCTCACAACCTGGAATGCAACCCACAAACCTCGCAGAGACCTCACTTAGTAGAATGCACATACTAGAATGCCCCCAATCCACTCAAACACCTCGCATCCTGGGACACGCACAGAAAATGTGTGGGGACAGAACCCCACAAACAGCTAGAAGATGACGAGCTCTAGGACACCCACCCACCCAAACATTCAAAGACCTCTCAACAGGGTCCATACACCCACACATAGATGGGAGACCCTCACCAGCAGGCACACACTCATACATTGTGGCGTTTACATCCCGGGATGGGCACGAATGGCCAGATAGGGGCATCACAGCCCAGGCCACCATGCTCATTTCCCATCACCGCCGTAACAAGGCACAATCTCAGTGTCATAAAACAACACAAATGTATTCTCTTACTTTTCCACAGATCAGAAGCCAAAACTGGGTTTTAAAGGGCTAATCTCAAGTTGTTGGCAGAGCTGCGTTGCTCCTAGAGGCTCAAGGGGAGAAAATGTTTTTTTGCCTTTTCCAGTTTCTTTTTTTTTTTTTTTTGTCTTTCTGTCTTTCCTGGAGCACATGGAGGTTCCCAGTCTAGGGGTCTAATCGGAGATGCAGCCACCAGCCTACACCACAGCCACAGCAACGCCAGATCCAAGCTGTGTCTGCGACCTACACCACAGCTCACGGCAACGCTGGATCCTTCACCCACTGAGCGAGGTCAGGGATCGAACCCACAACCTCAATGGTTCCTAGTCAGATTCGTTAACCCCTGAGCCATGATGGGAACTCTGTCTTTTCCAGTTTCTAAAGCTGCCTGCAATCCTTAGCTCCTGGCCCCTTCCTCCATCTTCAAAACTGGCAGTGTTTCGCTCTCACATCTCTTTTTTTTTTTTTTTGTTGTTGTTGTTGTTTTGTTGTTGTTGTTGTTGCTATTTCTTGGGCCGCTCCCGCGGCATATGGAGGTTCCCAGGCTAGGGGTTGAATCGGAGCTGTAGCCACCGGCCTACGCCAGAGCCACAGCAACTCAGGATCCGAGCCGTGTCTGCAACCTACACCACAGTTCACGGCAACGCCAGATCGTTAACCCACTGAGCAAGGGCAGGGACCGAACCCGCAACCTCATGGTTCCTAGTCGGATTCGTTAACCACTGCGCCACAACGGGAACTCCTCACATCTCTTTCTGATCTCTATTTTGGTCATCACATCTGCTTCTTTGACTATCCTGCCTTCTGCAAGGACTTTTGTCATTACACTCTGCTCACCTGAAAAATTCAGGATAATCTCCTCCATCTCAAGGTGATTTGCTTAATCACAACTACAAAGGACGTTTTTCTTTTGGCCACACCTGCAGCGTATGGAACTTCCAGGGCCATGGGCTGAACCTGCGCCACAGCAGCAACCCAAGCCATAGCAGTGATAAACCAGATCCTTAACCTACTGAGCCACCAGGGAACTCCAATCGCATCTACAAAGGACCTCTTTTTTTAAAGTATAGTTTTGATTTACAATGTTATGTCAATTTCTGTTGTACAGCAAAGTGACTGAGTCCTACCCATATGTATACATTCTTTTTTCTTTTTCTCTTTTTAGGGCTGCACCTGCGGTATGTAGAGGTTCCTGGGCTAGGGGTCGAATCAGCGCTATAGGTGCCGGCCTACACCACAGCCACAGGCACCCCAAATCCGAGCCATGTCTGTGGCCTACACCACAGCTCACAGCAATGCCAGATACTTCACCCACTGAGTGAGGCCAGGGATCGAACCTGCATCCTCATGGATGCGAATCAGGTTTGTTTCCACTGAGCCACGGCGGGAACTCTTACAAAGGCCTTTTCAACTTCTCCTAGAGATTAGGACATGGATATTTTTTGGAGACTTTTATTCCACCAACCCCAGCTATACCACCCCAAGCAATTTAAAACATCCCATCCTGGAGTTCCCGTCGTGGCGTGGTGGTTAAAGAATCCGACTAAGAACCATGAGGTTGCGGGTTCGGTCCCTGGCCTCGCTCAGTGGGTTAAGGATCCGGTGTTGCCATGAGCTGTAGTGTAGGTCACAGACGTGGCTTGGATCTGGCGTTGCTGTGGCTCTGGTGTAGGCCGGCGGCTACAGCTCCGATTGGACCCCTAGCCTGGGAACCTCCACATGCTGTGGAAGCGGCCCTAGAAAAGGCAAAATGACAAAAAAAAAAAAATCCCATCCTGATATGTATAGCCACAATCAGCTCACAGCCCTCACATTCTGTGCCCTACAATCCCAAAGACATTGGAGAGCCTCCCACCCTTGGCCGTACATCCAAAAAAAGAAGTGAGGCACACGTTCTGTGTCATCTGCCCACAAACAGGGTTGGGGCCTCACAAATGGGGACATATAACCCCAAATGGAAGACCCCTCGCTTCTTGGACAAACATACACAGAGAGATCAGAAATTCAAATCCTGTGACAGAAAAGCAAAAACAGAAGAGAGACCTCATCTGAGAAATATACCCACACGCAGAAGAAAGACCTCACACCCCGAAACATACCCTGCAAAGAGATCAGAGATTTCGAGTCTGGCAACACCCACCCACACACAAGGAAGGGATCTCACATTCTAGGAAACATGCCTTGAAGCTGACTCTACACCTGACCTCTTCACAAAGTATCCACAAAGAGTTTAGAGGGCTCCTATCTTGGGACTCAGACCCACCAAAAGATCAGAGACCTCAAGCCATGTGAAATACATTCATAATGAGCTTCACACCTCACACCTAGGAGTTCCCATCGTGGCTCAGCAGAAATGAATCTGACTGGCATCCATGAGGACACAGGTTCTATTCCCTGGCCTCGCTCAGTGGGTGAAGGATCTGGCATTGCCGGGAGCTGTGGTGTGGGTCACAGATGCGGCTCAGATCCCACATTGCTGTGGCTGCGGCGAAGGCCGGTGGCTACAGCTCCGATTGGACCCCTAGCCTGGGAACCTCCATATGCCGTGGGTGCGCCCCAAAAAGCCAAAAAAAAAAAAAACCCAAAAAAAAAAGCCTGTGAAACATCCAAGACTTACCAACCTAGACATAACTCACACACACCTCAGAGGTCTCCCAGACAAACACACAACATCAGTGGACTGACTTCATGTCCCAGAACCTGTGGACTCACAGACAAGCCAGAGCCCACAGGTCCTGAGACAGACAGACACCCACGAAAACCTCAGAGCCCACGATTTTAGAGGGACACACACTCTCAAACAGAGACGTCTCGCCCCTGGTTCACACGCCCACACACAGATCAGAGACCGCCACCATCAGAGACATGCACTCACAAACACAGTGGGGTTCACGTCCTCAGATGGACAGACAGCCAGATAGAGACAGCCCAACCCGGGACGCTGTATTTCTTTTTTTTTTTTTCTTTTTAGGGCTACGCCTATGGCATATGAAGTTCCCATGCTAGGGGTCGAATCAGAGCTACAGCTCCCGGCGTACACCACAGCCACAACAATGCCAGATGTGAGCTGCGTCTGCAGCCTACACCACAGTTCATTCATGGCAATGCCAGATCCTCAACCCACTAAGCGAGGCAGGGATCGAACCTGTATCCTCATGGATACTAGTTGGGTCCATTACCACTGAGCCACATGGGGAACTCCCCAGGACACTGTATTTCATTTCTTTCTTTTTTACCACACCCACAGCACATAAGTGTTCCCAGGCCAGGGACTGTATCCGAGCCACAGCTGTGACCTACACCACAGCTGTGGCAGTGCTGGATCCTTAACCCACTGTGTCAGGCCAGGGATTGAACTCGAGCCACGGCAGAGACAACGTTGGATCCTTAACCTGCTGTGCCACAGCGAGAACTCTTGTGTTTCGTTTCTTATTGCTGTTCTAACAAATCACCACAATCTTAGTGTCATGAAAAACACGTATTTCTACATTATATTATATTTGTGTGGCTCAGAAACCTGAAAATGGGTCTTATTTTGTGTGTGTATGTGTGTCTTTTGTCTTTTTAGGGCCGCACCCATGGCATATGGAGGTTCCCAGGCTAGGGGTTGAATCAGAGCTACAGCTGCTGGCCTACACCACAGCCACAGCAACCCAGGATCCGCAGGATCCGAGCTGCGTCTGCGACCTACACCACAGCTCATGGCAAAGCCAGATCCTTAACCCACTGAGTGAGGCCAGGAATCGAACCCGCAACCTCATGGTTCCTAATCAGATTCGTTTCCACTGAGCCACAATGGGAACTCCTGAAAATGGGTCTTACAATACAAAATCAGGTGTAAACAGAGCTGTCTTCCTTCTGGAGACTCCACGGAGAATCCATTTTCTTGACTTTTCCAGTTTCTGGAGCTGCCTGCATTCTTGGTCCGTGGACCCTTCCTACATCTATAAAGGCCTAAGTGCTTCACATCCAAATCTCTCCGTTCTCAGAGTTCCCATTGTGGCTCAGTGGGTTAAGGACCTGACATAGTCTCCGTGAGGATTTGGGTTTCATCCCCAGCCTCGCTCAGTGGGTTAAGGACCCAGTGTTGCTGCCACAAGCAGAAGTGTAGGTTGCAGATGTGGCTCGGATCCCACTTTTCTGTGGCTGTGACACAGGCTGGCAAGCTGCAGCTTCATTTCTACCCCATTTGCTGCAGGTGCGGCCATAAAAATAAAAAAAATAATAAAGAAATCTCTTTTGCTTTTTTGTCTTTTGTCATTTTAGGGCTGCACCTGGAGCATATGGAGGTTCCCAGGCTTAGGGGTCGAATCGGAGCTACAGCTGCCAGCCACAGCCACAGCAACACAGGATCCGAGCTGCATCTGTGACCTACACCACAGCTCACAGCAATGCTGGATCCTTAACCCACTGAACGGGGCCAGGGATCAAACCTGCAACCTCATGGTTCCTACTTGGATTCGTTTCCGCTGAGCCACGACGGAAACTCCAGAAATCTCTTTGATTTCTGGTTTCTTTGTCACACCTCCTCCCAACTAGGGTTCCCTGGTCATATGCCCTTTGCTGGGACCTGTTGTTTGTCCGACTACAGACATATATACAAACAATTAGAAATGTCATATCCTAGGACATACTCCCATCAACAGCTCAAGGAGTTCACAAGCTGGAACACAACCTACCAACATCTCCGCCATCAGGTCACTGTCTCTGATCTGGTTCGTGTCATTACTTTGCATTCCTGACAATAACCGTCCTGTCCCCCTCATATCAGGGCCTTTGTGATGACACTGGATCCACCGAGAAAACCTAAGAAAAATCTCCCCACATCAAGATGTTAATGTAGTCACATCTGCCAAGTACCTTTTATTTTGTCATTGTTGTCTTTTTAGGGCCGCTCACGAGGTATAGGTAAGTTCCCAGGCTAGGGGTCGAATCGGAGCTACAGCTGCCAGCCTATACCTCAGCCACAACAACGCCAGATCTGAGCCACATCTGCAACCTACACCACAGCTCATGGCAACACCGGATCCTCGACTCCCTGAGCGAGGCCAGGGATTGAACATGTGTCTTCATGGATACCAGTCGGGTTCATTCCTGTTGAGCCCCAACGGGAACTCCCAAGTACTTTTTTTTTTTTTTGCCAGATTTTTTTTTTTTTTTTTTTTTGTCTTTTTACCATTTCTTGGGCCGCTCCCGTAGCATATGGAGGTTCCCAGGCTAGGGGTCGAATTGGAGCTGTAGCCACCAGCCTACACCACAGCCACAGCACGCAGGATCCGAGCCGCGTCTGCAACCTACACCACAGCTCATGGCAACACCAGATCCTTAACCCACTGAGCAAGGCCAGGGATCAAACCTGCAACCTCATGGTTTCTAGTCAGATTCATTAACCACTGAGCCACGACGGGAACTCCCCAAGTACTTTTTAATATGTAAGGTCACATCTTCAGTTTCCAAGGATTAAGATGTGGGCATCTTTAGGAGGCCTTAGGCTGGCAGAGCAGAGAGATAAGCGCAAACAATTAGAGACCTCACATCACAAAACACACTCCCCCAAAAAGCTCAGAGGCCTAAAATCCTGGAACATACACCGGAAATAGCTCACATCCCTCCTCCGGAGTCACACATCTAGAAAGTGATCAGACACACAGACCTGAAGAGAACAGAGAGACATACACTGTGGGACATACACGCACAAACAGGTCTGAGGCCTCACAAATTGAGACACATACCCACAAAGAGAGAGACCTCGCCCTCTTGACTAACAAGCAAAGGACACAGAGCAAAAACGAAAAACAACTTCGCATACTGTGATAGGCACACCAACGAATTGGAGCCTTCATCCGTGAAGTACAACCAAAAATGGCTGAGAGACCACAAACCCGGCAGTCAGGAGTTCCCATCGCGGCTCAGCGGAAAGGAACCTGACTAGTATCCACAAGGACGCAGGTTCGATCCCTGGCCTCGCTCAGTGGGTTAAGGATCTGGTGTTGCTGTGAGCTGTGGTGTAGGTTGCAGATGCGGCTCGGATCCCCCGTGGCTGTGGCTGTGGTGCAGACTGGCAGCTATATCTCCGATCCGACCCCTAGCCTGGGAACTTCCATATGCTACAGGTGCGGTCCTAAAAGAAAAAGAAAAAGAAAAAAAACACAGCAGTCAGAACCCACAGCATGCTAGAGACCTCCTATCCTGGGAAATACTCCCAGAGTAATTAAAGACACTTGACCTCCTGGGGCATATTCCCACGGAGATGGGACACATACCTGCAGACAGATCAGAGGCCTCAACCCCGAGACATACACCCACAAAGAGCTCAGAAATCTCATACATTGAACAGAAATACTTGAACACACAATAAACCTCTCACCCTGTTACGATTGAGCATCCGGATCAGAAATCTCGAGAGTTCCTGTTGTGGTGCAGCAGAAACAAATCCTACTAGGAATCATGAGGTTGCAGGTTCGATCCCTGACCTTGCTCAGTGGGTTAAGGATCTCCGGTGTTGCCGTGAGCTGTGGTGTAGGTTGCAGACGTGGCTCAGATGTGGCGTTACTGTGGCTGTGGCTGTGACTGGCAGCTGTAGCTCTGATTAGACTCCTAGACTGGGAAACTCCAAATGCCACGATGCAGCCCTAAAACAAAAAAGCAAAAAAAAAAAAAAAAAATTTAAGAAATCTCACGTGCTTGCAATTAACACCAAAAACATCAGAGATCTAACACCCTCGGACGTATACCCTCCAACAGCTCAGGGAACTCACTCCTGGGACGTACATCCGCAAAGACCTCTGAGATCTTGGAGTTCCCACTGTGGTGCAATGGAATCGGCAGCGTCTCTGGAGCGCTGGGACACAGGTTTGAACCCCAGCCTGGCACCGTGGGTTAAGGATTGGGCATTGCCACCATGCTAGGACCCATGTTCAGAAACAGATCAGAGAGCTCACGTCCTGAAGAAACACCCTCAAACACATCAAAGTCCTTTTAATCTGGTTCATTTACCGGAAAACAGATCCAAATCTTCACACTATTAGATACACATTCAAACACACACACACACACACACACACACACACACACACACACACATACATACATCAAAGAGCTCACATCCTGGGATACACCACAACAAACAGATTAGAGACCTCACAACCTGGACATGTAACCACAAAGAGACCATAGACCTCAAAGCCTGCAGTTTGTGCCTTCAGAGAAATCAGAGACCTCACCCTCTGAGAAATATACCAACAAGCAGGTCAGGAGACACACATCATGGGATATACTCGAGAAAACATCGGAGACCACATGCAATCGGAGACCCCCACAAGTAGGTCAGACACCTTCAGTCCTACAGTGTACACCCACGGGCAAGTCCGAGACCAGACGCATTAGGAAAAAGAGCCAGAAACAGATCACAGAACAATTATCTTGTTTCACAGACCACAAAGAGATCAGAGAGCTCAGAGCACAGGACAGGTACTCACAAGAGATCAGAGGACTCAAGCCAAGGGACATACACAATGAGTCCTTTGAAACCTCACATCCTGGAAGTTCATAACTAAATAGGTTAGAGACTTCCTATTCTGGTAGAAGTAAAACCAAAGAAAGCAGAAAGTTCATTATCAGCAGAAACACATCCGAGGACTTCCCGCTGTGGTGCCGTGGATTGAGAATCCCACTGCAGGAGTTCCCGTTGTAGCTCAGTGGGTTAAGAATCTGACTAGTATGCACAAGGATGAGGGTTTGATTCCTGGACTCGCTCAAGTGGGTTAAGGATCTGGCATTGCTGTGGCTGTGGTGTCGGCAGCTGCAGCTCCAATTTGACCCCTAGCCTGGGAACCTCCATATGCCACAGGTGCACCCCTGAAAAGACTAAAAAAAAAAAAAAAAAAAATCCCACTGCAGTGGCTCAGGTTGCTGTGGAAGCTCAGGTTTGATTCCTGGTCTGGCACCATGGGTATGGTTCAAAAACAGGTCATAACCCTAGAAAGGTCATAAACCAGTAAATAATCCCCCAAACTGATCAGAGACCTCACACCATGGGACCTATTGCCCCAAAGAGCTCACTGGCCTCACACACTGAGACATACACCCACAAACAAAACAAAACTTTACAACTGGGTTCATACAACCCACAAACACATCAGAGACCTTACTTTCTCGGCATACCCCCATGAAAGACACCTCACACAACTGGTAATTATAGTGACGAGCAGATCACCGGCCACAATTTCTGGAAGCTACATGCACAAACAAATCAGTCACCTGATATTCTGGGACAGACACCCATAGACATATCTGAGACCTCCTCTTCTTGTGAATATACCACAGAAGCTCACACCTGCGACCAACACACATACAAAGAGATAGGAGACCGCACATCCTGCAACACTGCACAAACAATCCAAATACCTAATTCCAGACATAAAGCCACTAACCCGAAAGTCAGCACCCTTGGGAATTATAACAATAAAGAGATGAAAGACCTCAAACTTTTTTTTTTTTTTGTAGGGCTGCACCCATGGCATATGGAGGTTCCCAGACTAGGGGTCCAATCGGAGCTGTAGCTGCCGGCCTGCGCCACAGCCACAGCCACACTAGATCTGAGCCGCATCTGCAACCAACACCACAGCTCAAGCCAACGCCGGATCCTTAAACCCCCTGAGCGAGGCCAGGGATGGAACTCGCGTCCTCATGGATGCTAGTCAGATTCGTTTCCACTGAACCACGATGGGAACTCCCAAAGACCTCAAACTCTTGCTACACGTTCGGAAAAGATCAGAGACCTTCCCTACAGAAACTTACGCAGGAAAACAGATCAGGGACTTCTGACTCTAAGACACCCAGCAACAGATCAGTGACCTCACACCCTGGGAAATACACCCACAAACAGACCTTGATATACACCAGTGAAGACAGACTTGCATACTAGTCTACAGCAACAAACAGATCAGAAAAAAACAAAAACAGGAGTTCCCGTCGTGGCACAGTGGTTAACAAATCCGACTAGGAACCATGAGGTTGCAGGTTTGATCCCGGGCCTTGCTCAGTGGGTTGAGGATCCGGCGTTGCCGAGAGCTGTGGTGTAGGTTGCAGACACGGCTCAGATAATGCGTTGCTGTGGCTGTGGCGCAGGCTGGCAGCTACAGCTCCGATTCGACCCCTAGCCTGGGAACCTCCATATGCCACGGGAGCGGCCCAAGAAATGGCAAAAAAAAAAAAAAAGACAGAAAAAAACAAAAACAGATCGGAGACCTGATGTTCTGCGAAATAAACCACCCAACACTTCAGAGATCTCCCACCTTGGGATATGTAACGACAAAGAGCTCAGCGACTTCACACCATGGCAGATACACACCCAAAAAGATCAGAGACCTGCGTCACAGGTCATACAGCCACAAACATATTTGAGAACCCCGAATTATACAACCCCCCAAAAAAAAACCCCACTGATCAGAGACCTCATTCCCTGGGACATACAAAGAAAAAAGTATCATGGAGTTCCTGTCATGGCTCAGCCTCTAACGAACGTGACTAGCATCCACAAGGACGTGGGTTTGATCCCTGGCCTCGCTCAGTGGGTTAAAGATCCAGCATTGCCGTGAGCTGTGGTGTAAGTCGCAGATGCGGCACGGATCCTGCTTTGCTGTGGCTGTGGCATAGGCTGGTGGCTACAGCTCCAATTCAACCCCTAGACTGGGAACCTCCATATGCCGCGGGTGTGGCCCTAAACACAAAACAAAAGAATATAATGATCAGGTAAATACACCCATCAAGAGCTCAGAGACCTCATATCTTAGTACATGTACTGCAAACAGATCAGAGAGCTCGCACATAGGCACACACGCTCACAAGGAGATCAGAGCTCTCATCCTGGGAAAAAAAACACCCAAACACCCAAGGTCAGAGAGACCTCATAATCTCAGACACACACTCAAAGAGCTCAGGGACCCCTGCCCTGGTACCTACACCCATGCACAGAGACCTTGTATTTTTTTTTCTTTTTTTGTCTTTTTGCTATTTCTTTGGGCCGCTCCTGCGGCATATGGAGGTTCCCAGGCTAGGGGTCAAATCGGAGCTGTAGCCACTGGCCTACGCCAGAGCCACAGCAACGCAGGATCCGAGCCGCGTCTGCAACCTACACCACAGCTCACGGCAATGCCGGATCGTTAACCCACTGAGCAAGGGCAGGGACCGAACCCGCAACCTCATGGTTCCTAGTCGGATTCGTTAACCACTGCGCCACGATGGGAACTCTAGACCTTGTATATTGCAACATACAGCCACAGGCATGTCAGGGACCCCACACACTTGGGACCTAAATCTATAAACACCACAGGAATCTTACAACACCCTTAAAGAGTTTAGAGAGCAGAAACCCTGAGACGTAGATTCCCCCCGCCCTTGATATCAGCATTATCAACATCTGGAATGGACTCTCCTACACCACAGAGACTTCCTATCCAGCAAAGTAGTGGCCCAAACTGCTCTGACACCCAATGCCCTGGATGCGGACTCCGTCACCTCGGTGATGTCGCTTTCTAGAACTTAAAAATCCATCTGCCTTGGGAGTTCCCGTCATGGCACAGTGGTTAACGAATCTGACTAGGAACCATGAGGTTGTGGGTTCGGTCCCTGGCCTCGCTCAGTGGGTGAAGGATCCAGTGTTGCTGTGAGTTGTGGTGTAGGTTGCAGACGCGGCTCGGATCCCGAGTTGCTATGGCTCTGGTGTAGGCCAGTGGCTACGGCTCTGATTCGACCCCTAGCCTGGGAACCTCCATATGCCACAGAAGCGGCCCTAGAAAAGGCAAAAAGACAAAAAAAAAAAAATCCATCTGCCTCAAAGAACAAACAAAACCTGTGCACAGTCCTGCAAAGAATCCATGGCTGTGACACTTGAGATGCAGACTCCTGAGCACCTCAATGCCCTCATACCCAGAGCACAGGCTGCAGGGGTTCTCAGGGGCTTCCAATCCTGGACCCAAGTAACTAAATATTTTAGAGACATCATTCCCTGGGATGAAAGGGCATGTTAATAGCTATGGTCACATTCTAGGCATGAACAGAAAAAGAGCCCAGAATTCCCATAATTTTGGACATAGATTTTTTTTTCATCTTTTGTCTTTTTAGGGCCACACCTGCAGCATATGGAGGTTCCCAGGCTAGGGGTCTAATCGGAGTTACAGCTGCCAGCCTACACCACAGCCATAGCAACACCAGACCAATCCAAGCTGCCTCTGTGGCCTACACCACAGCTCAGGGCAATGACGGATCCTTCACCCACTGAGTGAGGCCAGGGATTGAACCTGCAACCTCATGGTTCCTAGTCAGATTCGTTTCTGCTGAGCCACTATAGGAACTCCCAGATCTCTCTCTCTCTCTCTTTTTTTTTTTTTTTTTTTTTTTGCTACCCCAGGGCACATGAAGTTCCTGGGCGGGGGATCAGATCTGAGGTGCAGTCTTGACCTAAGCCACAACTGTAGCAACATCAGATCTTTAACCCACTGTGCTGGAGTCCCAGCACTCCAGAGACACCACAATCCCACTGTGCCACAGTGGGAACTCCAGACATAGGTCTTTAAATAGTTCATTCAATCCCTGGCATTGCTCAGTGGGTTAAGGATCCAGCGTTGCTGTGAGCTGTGGTGTAGGTCACAGACACGGCTCAGAGCCCTAGCATAGGTCGGCATCTGCAGCTTCAATTTGACTCCTAGCCTGGGAATTTCTATATGCTGTGGGTGTGTCCCTAAAAAGCAAACAAACAAACAAACAAACAAAAAACCAAAAAAGTTCAGAGATCTAAAACCTAGAGAGAGAACCTAAAGAGACCAGAGTGCCCCCAAAATATGAAATACAGAATGCTCAAAACAGCCAAGTATGGACACAGGTCACAAAAAGCACAGAAACCTGGAACCCTGGAACCCTGGACAGAGACTCTCAAATGGCTCGGAAACACCACACGTTACCCCCAAATTTAGCAGCGTAAACCAATGGTAAGCATTCATTATCTCACACAGTTTTGGAAAGGCAGGAACTCAGGAGCAGCTTAGTGGCATGGTTCTGGCTTTGGGTCTCTTGGTTTGCAATCATCTGAAGGCTGGAGTGGGGCTGGAAGCTCCCACTTCCAAGTTGGATTGCTCCCACGGCTGATGAGTCAGTACTGGCTTTTGGCTGGGCTGTCTCAGTTCTGTGGTACATGTATCTTCCCAAGAGGCTGCTTGAGCATCCTCCCACAGTGGTTGGCTTCCTCTAGAGCACATGATACAAGAAAGAGCAAGGCAGAAACCAAAATAATCCCCCCCCTTCTTTTGCTTTTTAGGGTTGCACTTGTGGCATATGGAAGTTCCCAGGCTAGGGGTCGAATTGGAGCTGCAGCCGCCAGCCTACACCACAGCCACAGCAAAGTGAGATCCGAGCCACGTCTGCGACCTACACCACAACTCTTGGCAATGCTGGATTCTTAACCTGCTGATTGAGGCCAGCGATTGAACCCACACCCTCATGGATACTAGTCGGGTTCATTTCCACTGAGCCACCACAACAGGAACTCCCCAGAGGCCTTTTAAACTTCCTTCTCTGTAAGCAATGCTTTGCTGCATCCGCAAATTTGGGAAGTTTTCTTTTCACTCTTATTTAGTTCGAACTATCTGTTAAATTTCTTTGACAGCTTCTTTGATTTATGGAGCCTCTGCACCCTCCCCCAAAGCCTTTCTCTGGAGCTCAGAACCTGCCTCTTGCATGACTGCATGAACCTGTCTCTCTTATAAGCAGATTTACAGTTTTCATAAGAGGAACAATGTTGTTCTTTTTCTCACCGTGCACCCTTGCCCCATGGTATACAGCCTATTACGTCTGTTCTCAAGAGAACCCCTGAAGTAAAATTGTGGGTTTCATAGAGATGGAGATGCAATTTCTGGAGAGCGTTTGCTCTTTCTTGAACCCAGCACACATGTATGGTAAATGACATATGCACATTGCTCCTACATTACAACTGAGGCAGGCTCAGACCCACACTGGCCCCTGGCCAGAGATGGCATTTACCTGGATTGAGTCCCTCCCACGCCCCTTGCATTCTGCTTTCAGAAGTGAAGGTGTGATTAGGGGAAAGGGCTGAAATCAGGGGAGTGTAGGTATGTGGACTGTATGTTGTCCTGCTGATTCAGAAGGATCTTGTAAAACCTCAGCGAGGAGTTCCCGTTGTGGCGCAGTGGTTAATGAATCCAGCTAGGAACCATGAGGTTGCGGGTTCGATCCCTGGCCTCGCTCAGTGGGTTAAGGATCCGGCACTGCTGTGAGATGTGGTGTAGGTCGCAAACACGGCTCAGATCCCGTGTTGCTGCGGCTCTGGCGTAGGCCGGTGGCTACAGCTCCGATTGGACCCCTAGCCTGGGAACCTCCATATGCCAGGGGAGCGGCCCTAGAAAAGGCAAAAATACAAAACAAACAAACAAAAAACCTCATCGAGTTGAGGTTTAGAAAGATGATCCAAAAAGCTAGATCCCCCTACCATCCAACCAGGACTTGGGAGTTCTAGGCTCCGAAATAGGGTCCACTAGGCTCCAAAACCCATGTGTACTGGGTGTGAACTGGTAGTCCTGGGTATGAATAAGGGCTGAGAGGAGACGGACCCTAACATCCATCTGAGCAACATCCATCCTGAGAGACAGGGGTCTCCACTCTGGGGCTGGTGTCACCTCCCTAGAATCCGATCTCTACAAACAGTGGCAAAGGAGACCCCGTGACCCCCCAGAACAAAGGGCAAGACAGAGATTCTAAAGGAAGCAGACCGCCTATGCTTCGTGGTGTAGACAAGGAAGCCGGGCTCGCTATGAATCCCTGTGGGGTTTGCAACCAATCACATGACTCCCCACTCTCCACATGTCACTGCCTTTCTGAACTGGCATATTTTTTATAGCCAGGGATGGAGAGGGGTGGGGCCCAAACACTTCACATCTGGATTTTGGTACCTAAGGTCACTTAGCCTTGACATAGCCTCTCAAAGAGCTCATGGGACAGAGACCCTGAGACAGACCGGAGGCTTCGCAGCCTGAGACACTGATCCAACCACTTCTGAAAGAACACAAGCCTCAGACGAAGACCCCTAGCTGCTCAAATACTTCATACCTGAGCCCCCCAGGGGACATGTGGCAATATGGAGGGACGGCTTTGGCTGTCAAGGCTGGGAGGGTGGAGGTGCTACTGGCATCTAGCGGGAAGAGATCAAGGATGCTGCTGTCAGTGCCCTTTAGCCAAAGAACCGCCCCCCCCCCCTCCCCGGAACATACCTGCAGTTCAACAAGTTGGGTTTATTACTCACTGCAGTAAGGAAGAACGTGAGGAAGCGTGGGACATTTTGGTGAAAGCGTGTTCGAAAAAATGGATCAGGAGTTCCCGCTGTGGCGCAACGGGATTGGCGGCACCTCAGGAGCACTGGGACGCAAGTTCGATGCCTGGCTTGGCACCTTGGGTTAAGGATCCAGTGTTGCCGCAGCTGCAGCGTAAGTCACAATGGCGGCTGAGATCTGGGCTTCACTTGAGTGCAGTTTGGGGGAGGGTCTAAGGAAGTGGGGGTTCACTTTGGATCTGATGCCGTCAGAAAGTGAGAGCAATTTTATGGCTGGTTTTCTCAATAAACCTTTACATCTACAGGGAGGGCAGGTGAAAGTGAGGAGAAAGCTGAAATTGGGAGTTCCTGTCCGTGGCTCAGCAGGAACCAACCAGATTAATATCCATGAGGATGCAGGTTTGATCCCTGGCCTTGCTCAGTGGGTTAAGGATCCCACAGTTGCCACAAGCTGTGTGTAGGTTGCAGATGCAGCTTGGATCCTGTGTTGCTGTGGCTGTGGTGTAGGCTGGGCAGCTGTAGCCTAGCCTGGGAACCTCCATATGCTGCAGGTGCAGCCCTAAAAAGACAAGAGAGAGAGAAGGGGGGGGGGGAAACAGAGCGAGAAAGAAAGAAAGAAAAGGAAAGCTAAAATTGGTAGAGAAGTAGCAGTCACTCAGTTTAACCAAAAGAGGGGGACATCTGGTATCTTGTGGGTCACACAATGACCTTGTTTTTGTCCATGTTTAGACCACATTAAAAAGTGGCTTTGAGGAGTTCCCGTCATGGCTCAGTGGTTAACGAATCCGACTAGGAACCATGAGGTTGCGGGTTCAATCCCTGGCCACGCTCAGTGGGTTAAGGATCTGGCATTGCTGTGAGCTGTGGCGAAGTCTCGGAATAATCCTGTCTGAGGTTAGTGGTCTGTGAGACTGTTCATGTGGATTAGGAGAATAACATAGCCTAGCTATGGGTCCTGGGACAGCTTCTGGATGCTGGGAGATGCTCCCTCCCTCCTCTGCATTACTTCTCATGCTAAAGATGTTATGGGCGGACCTGGGTCTCCTCCAAAATCCCATGTGGAAGTCCTGAGCCCCAGAAGCTCGGAATGGGACCTTATTTGGAAATGGGGTCACTGCAGATGCAAGATGAGGTCATACTGGAGGGAGGCGAGCCCTTCATGCGATATGACTGGTGTCTTTATCAAAAGGGGAATTGGAGCACAGACACCCACAGGGAGAAGGCCATGTGAAGATGAAGGCAGAGAGAGGGGTGATGCAGCAAAAGCCAACAAATGCCAGACGGCCAGCAAACCACCAGAAGCTTGGAGAGAGGCATGGGACAGATGTTCCTCAGCCCACAGGAGGAACCAACCCTGCGGACACTTTGATCTCTGACTTCCAGCCTTCAGAACTGTGAGAAAAGTAATTTCTGTTGTTTGAGATACCTGGTTTGTGGTCCTTAGAGCAGCCCTAGCAAACGAGGACTACATCCTACAATGCCCTCCATGACAAAGAGTTTTCCAATCCAAGATGTCAATAGGTGTGGGATGGTCATTTTTTTTTTATTACTCAAATGAATTCATCACATCTGCAGTTGTATAATGATCACAACAATCCAATGTCACAGGATTTCCATCCCACAGCCCAAACACATCCCCCCACCCCCCATGGGGTGGTCATTTTGTAATGTGTACACATATCAAATCACTATGCTGTGTACGTGGAACTCAGCAATTATATTCCAATGAAAAAAATGCATTGTTCATCGACTTATTCTTGATTTGGGGAAAACTCATCAAGAATATCAGATCTGAAGAGTCACAGTCTGAGGTTTCACTTCCATAATAAATTTCAGCAAGATCCCCCCAAAATCATCAGTAGTGCTAAAGCCGTGGACCCTTGCCCTAAATACAGAACCCAAAAGTACTCACTAACCTCAGGACCTCTGATAAAGACCAATCAAAAGTAACTGAGAGGGAGTTCCCGTCATGGCACAGTGGTTAACGAATCCGACTGGGAACCATGAGGTTGCAGGTTCGATCCCTGCCCTTGCTCAGTGGGTTAAGGATCCAGTGTTGCTGTGAGCTGTGGTGTAGGTTGCAGATGCGGCTCGGATCCAGCATTGCTGTGCCTGTGGCAGCGTAGGCCGGTGGCTAGAGCTCCGATTCTAACCCTAGCCTGGGAACCTCCATATGCCGCGAGAGCGGCCCAAGAAATGGCAAAAAGACAAAAAAAAAAAAAAAAAGTAACTGAGAGTACACAGATCTTTGGACATAGACTGCCAAGAACTCAAAAAGCCCTCACACACTGAACACAGAAGTCTCAACTGTTCAAAGATGACATGCCCTTGAGAGACCCCTAACAAGTCAAAGACATCATTCTATGGGACAGAGACTACCAGGAAGATGAAAAAACGTAGCATCTAGAGACATCACAGATGAGACACAGAACCCAAGAGAGCTCTGGGTCAAAGATCTCAGCTATTTCATACCTTGGACACACACCAAACAGGTGAACAACAGCTTAGGAAAAGTATCATTCATTTCCAGCTTTTAAAATCGTATCATGGTTGGAGTTCCCGTCGTGGTGCAGTGGTTAACAAATCCGACTAGGAACCATGGGGTTGCAGGTTCGATCCCTGGCCTCGCTCAGTGGGTTAAGGATCCGGCATTGCTGTGAGCTGCGGTGTAGGTCACAGATGCGGCTCGGATCCTGCATTGCTGTGGCTCTGGTGTAGGTCGGTGGCTACAGCTCCGATTCGACCCCTGGCCTGGGAACCTCCATATGCAGCGGGTGCGGCCCAAGAAATGGCAAAACAAAAAAAAAATACAAAAACAAAATTTTTTAATTAAAAATAAAATAAAATAATATCATGGTTATGTATGTTCTTTACATTAGGGGAAGCTGGGCAAAAGTTATACAAGAGCTCTGCACTATTTCGGCAATTTTTTCTAAGTCAAATGATTTCAAAATAATTTTTAAAGGGAAAAAGATCTAAGGACATAAAAAGTAACTTATAAAGCTTAAATACATCGTTCCACAAGCTCAGAAAACAACATTAAGCCCCTTTCGCAGTCCAAGAAATGCCAAAAACCAAAAGTCAGATTCAACTTTAAGAAAGAACAAAAACCAAAACCCTACACTTGCAAAGACAAGGACCCTCAAACAACTTAGAGATTTCACACCCTAGGACAGAGACCCACAAACATCTGGAAGACCTAAAACCCCTGTGATGCAGACCTCAAAATAGCTGAGAGACTTCACAATTTGTTCAGAGATGCCCTGCCCTGAACTGAGATTCCAACGCAAGTCTGAGATTTGACATTCCAGACACAAGTCCCCCAAACTGCACACAGCACAGGAACCTTATGAGTTGACTGACTTGAGAACCACTTTCCTCCTACTCACCTACACTCAGCCGAACATCTCCCCAGCCTGATACTTAAAATCCCATCATTAAAAAGTTTACTCCTTTAAGTCTCGCCCCTCCCCCCGCCTTCAAAATTCTCCTTTTAATTGCCACACGCCCCTCCAGCTTACAGCATGAGATCATGCATTGCTCTCTAGCCGGGTATGGCCCAGCCCCTCACCCTACTCCTTCATACATGCACTGCCCCACACCCCAACTCAGGCCTGGACCAGAGGGGACAGGAAACTTCCAAGTCATCCTCTCCGGAGGGAGGAAGGGATGATTTGGAGGAGGATCGTGAGATCGCCTTGAACCTTCTCTGCAGGACTCGGACCTACAGAGGCAGCCTGTTACACGGATGTCAGAAGCCCTGGAGAATTTTTTTTCAGTGCTGTTGTGACCTGGGAGTGGATCCAGAAATCAATATAATGGGATGCAATAAGCATTGTTTTAAAAAGAGAAAGAACAGATAGAAGAGAATAGAAAAGATTACCCGACACAATCTGTGTCAGCCAATAATGCCAGCTTCTTTTACAGGTGCGGAAACTGAAGTTCCTAGATGGGATTCGAACCTACAGTCTCCAGTAGCCAAAGCCCTGCCTCAGCAACCCCAAACGCCAAACCGAGAGCCATAGCGCCTGCGCCAAACCAGTAGCCAATGACAGCCTGGAGCCAGGGGGATCCGGCTCATAGCCTGTAAGAGATTTGGGAAAACCTCTGTACCCTGGAAGAGCTTGAGTAGGCAATCTCACGGCGGCCAATCATAGCTGAGGGCAGGACTTGCTCCCACCCTACTCACCCAGCAGCCAATCACCGCTCCAGCTACCGCCTTCCAACCCCACCCCCACCCCACCCCGCCGCTGTTGATTAGACTCGGTAGAACCAACCCAGGCGGGACCAAATGAAAGGTCATGGTGATGGCGGCTTCCAGATAGGTGGAGGCTCCAGGTTGAGGGTGGGGTTCCCCCCACATGCCTGGCCTCCGAGGCCAAGGTCGGTCAGGGCATCGCCATTCTCTCCATTTGGGGCAGGGGCTGATCCATGCGCAAAGTCTTAGGTGTCCTCACATGCACAGTGGTTTCTTCCAAAGTACACGGCCCCCCCCCCCCGTCCCCGTGGTACCTCCCAGAGTGGACTGTCCCATCCCGCAAAGGTGTGTCCAGGATCTGCAATGTCTCATCATTAACTATTCATTCCCACCCCTCACACTGCGTGCGTGACCTAAGAAGGGCTATTTCATATCAGTTTTCCACTGATGTTGATATCATGTCAATTGGTTCACGCCAATACAACTAAGTAGATATTTCTCTTTCACATCTTCCTCCCCCTGCCCATGTTCCCTCCCCGTCTCACTCTCACATATCTCCCCAGTGGACCATCCCAAATCTGATGAGCCTGTTGAGAGCGAGGGCAAGGGATCCAACCCCTTGCTGCAGTCCTGGCCCATAAGGAGGTTTCATTTCTCCCAGTGCTACTGATGAAAGTGTGAATTTGTGTGCCAACATCTATCGGAATAAAAAAAATGACACACCTTCCCACTAGGATGGCAGTACCTCCAGGATGTATATGGATTTCTGTTTCCTCTGTGTCTCTGCAGCACTTAAAACGGTGCTTTGCACACATTAGGTAGTCAAAGTAGGGACTGCTAAATAAATGACTCCTCTGACCTGGCAGTTCACTTCTAAGTATGTGTTCTAAGGAAATACACATGCACAGGTCTGTGCTCACAAGAATGGAAGGAGCACGCAACTAGCGGGGAAAGAGTGATTCATGTTATACTGTCACGTACAGGCTGGCTGTGAGATGGAATGAGACCTCAGCACTGGAAACGTACCCCAAATGGCTCAGGAAATATCCCATCATTGGACACAGAGCACAAAAGAGCCTGGAGACCTCACCCCATGGGGCACAGAGTCCAAAACAGTTTAGGGATCTCACACTGTGGACAATGACCACAAAACAGCCTAGAGACCTCATACTCTGGCCAAAAGCTGGCAAAAAAGCTCAGAGAACACACAGTTAGTTCATAGATAGCATCCTTCAGTCTCAGACTCCTACAAACATCTCAGAGACTTCACTCCCTGGGACATTAAAACGTCTCCACACTGGGATGTGAATCCCAAATGGCTGACATACCTCACAGCGCAGACACAGACCCCCAAACAGCTCAGAGACCTCACCCCCTGGGATTTACCTTAAAAATCCCAGCCAAGAAACTATTGCCTTTGGAATGGATGAGCAAAGAGATCCTGCTGTATAGCACTGGGAACTATATCTAGTCACTTATGATGGAGCATGATGGAGGATAATGTGAGAAAAAAATGGACATATATGTATGTGTGACTGGGTCTCTTGCTGTACTATAGAAAATTGACAGACCACTAAACCAGCTATAATGGAAAACATAAAAATCATTACAATAAAATTTTTTTTTCAAAAACAAAAATTCCAGCTAAGGAATTCCTTTCATGGCTCAGTGGTTAACAAACCCAACTAGGATCCATGAGGATGCAAGTTCGATCCCTGGCCTCACTCGGTGGGTTACGGACCCAGCATTGCCGTGAGCTGTGGTGTAGGTTGCAGACACAGCTTGGATCCCGAGTTGCTGTGGCTGTGGCGTAGGCTGGCAGCTGTAGCTCCGATTCAACCCCTAGAGCCTGGGAACCTACATATGCCATAGGTGCAGCCCTAAAAAGAAAAATAAAAAAAAATCCCAGCCAAGACCTCACCCTTTTGATATGGACCACAAAACAATCCAGAGGCCTAGACACAAACAGAATGAGGGTGTCACACATGTACCCGCTGGAGGAACCGTCTACAGGACATGCTGTTGGAGTTGCCGTCGTGGCTCAGTGGTTAATGAACCCGACTAGGAACAATGAGGTTGTGGGTTCGATCCCTGGCCTTGCTCAGTGGGTGAAGGATCCAGCATTGCCGTGAGCTGTGGTATAGGTTGCAGATGCGGCTCGGATCCCGCATTGCTGTGGCTGTAGCTCCAATTAGACCCCTAGCCTGGGAACCTCCATATGCTGTGGGAATGGCCCTAGAAAAGGCAAAAAGACAAAATTAAAAAGGCCATGCTATGAATGGGAGAGTAAGTGGAAAAGCAAGTGGGGGAAAAATGCTCAAAGACAGGAGCACCAGCCCTGCAGCGCGTTCTGAGACCTCACACCCAAACAGCTCAGAGAGCTGTGACCCAAACCCTGTGAGCCAAATCATAATCACTTCAGTGATGGCACTACCAGCGCTATTGACCCCACACAGCTCAGAAAGGTGACCACCCTGCACGCATGTTCCCAAACATCGCAGGAGCCTCTCACACCCTGGGACAATCGCAGAACCAAAAATAGTACAGTGACCTTAGACTCTGGAAGCAGATCTCTAAACAGCTAATGAGACTTTTTTTTTTTTTTCTTTGTAAGGCCACACCCACAGCATATGGAGGTTCCCAGGCTAGGGGTCTAATCAGAGCTACAGCTGCCGGCCTACACCCCAGCCACAGCAATGCCAGATCCAAGCTGCGTCTGTAACCTACACCACAGCTCATGGCAATGCCAGATCCTTAACCCACTAAGTGAGGCCAGGGATCGAACCCACAACCTCATGGTTCCTAGTTGGATTTGTTTCCGCTGCACCACGATGGGAACTTCTAAAGAGCTAATGAGACTTTATATTCAGGAACACAGAATCAAAACATAGAGACCCCATGCCCCAGAAGAAAGTTTCCAAAACAGGGCAGAGACTAAACACCCTGTAACAAAGGCCCCCAAACATCTCAGATATCCTAAAGCCCCGAAATATAAAGTTCACAACAACAAAGAGACCTCGTACCTTGGATGCAGACCTGGAAACATTTCAGGGACTTTACAAACTGGCACACAGGTTAAATAAAGAAATAGATCAGGGAGTTCCCTGGTGTCTCAGCAGGTTAAGGACCTAAGGACCTGGCATTGTCACTGCTGTGGCTCAGGTTCAATCCCTGGCCTGGGAACTTCTGTATGTCACAGGTACAGCCAAAAAAAAAAAAAAAAAAAGGAAAGAAAGGAAGGAAACAGATCAAAGATTTCAGACACCAGAAATAAACCCCAAATTGCCTATGAGACTTCATATTCAAGAACTCCAGCCATTCAAAAACACAGACCAGAGTTCTCCAGTGGTGCAGCAGGTTAAGGATCAGGCATTGTCACTTCTATGGCTTGGGTCGCTGCTGTGATGTGGGTTCAATCCCTGGCCCAGGAACTTTCACATGCCTTGGTTGTGACCAGAAAAAAACACACGGACACATCATACCTTGGAAAAGAGACACTGATACAACTCAGTGACCTTACTGCCTAGACAAGATCTTAATAGATCCGACACATCACTCTCTGGAACTGGATCACCAAAAAGAGCAGAAACCTCATGCCTAGAAACAAAACCCCAAATACTCAAAAACCTGACATTATACAACTCAGGATGCACCTGAGCTGGGACAACTCACACACTAAGACCGAGAATCCCAAACCACTCACAGATCTCCAGACACAGGTACCCAACACCTGATAGATTTTTTTGTTTGTTTGTTTTAGGGCTGCACCTGCAGCATATGGAAGTTCCCGGGCCGGGGGTCAAATTGGAGCTGTAGCTGCCGGTCTATGCCATAGCCACAGCCATGCCAGATCCAAGCCATGTCTGTGACCTACACCACAGCTCAGGGCCACGCCGGATCCTTAACCTACTAAGCAAGGCCAGGGATTGAACCTGCATCCTCATGGATACTATTCAGGTTCATTACCACTAAGCCACAACAGGAACTCCAACCAACACCTGCTCAACTTTATACACTGGCACAAATATCTCGAAGACATTTCTGAGATAGAACTCTCTGGATGGAGACCCATCAAGAGAATACAGATATCCTACCTCGTGACACATCCCCATAAATAATTTAGGAAAGTGACCCCAAATAGAGCAGGGACATCACAGTCAAGAAAGCAATTCCTGGGAGTTCCCGCTGTGGTGCAGTGGGTTAAGAATCCAACTGCAGTAGCCTGGGTCACTACAGAGGTGATAGTTCAATCCCCTGCCTGGCACAGTGGGTTAAAGGATCCAGCATTGCTGCAGCTGTGGCTCAGATTCAATCCCTGGCCCAGGAACTTCCATATGCCACGGGTACAGCCATAAAAAATAAATAAAAAAATAAGTAAATGGTTTTATTTAAAAAATTAAAGAAAGTAATACCTGGAGTGCCCTGGCAGCCTCGTGTTTAAGGACTCGACATTCTCTCTGCTGTGGCCCAGGTCACTGCTCCAGTGTGGGTTGGATCCCTAGCCCAAGGACTTCCACATGCCCCAGGCATGGCACAAAAAAACTCTTTTTTGTTTGCTTATTTTGTTTTGTTTCTCTTTTTAGGGCCACACCCAAGGCATATGGAAGTTCCCAGGCTAGGGGTCTAATCGGAGCTACAGCTGCCGGCCTACACCACAGCCACAGCCACACCAGATCCCAGCTGCATCTGTGACCTACACCACAGCTCATGGCAACGCTGAATCTTTAACCCACTGAGAGAGGCTAGGGATCGAACCCACATCCTCATGGATATTAGTCAGGTTCTTAACCCACTGAGCCACAATGGGAACTCCAAAGACCTCATTCTTGTAACTGAGGCCCACACAAACATGAGATGTCACACCTGGAAATACCTGCCAAATGGCTCAAAGATTTCCCGTGATGGGATTTAGACCCATAAGAGTTGCGAGGTGTCGTATCCTTGACAGAGATGCCCACGAAGTTCAGAAACCTTTAACCCTGGACCCACATGCCCCCAAAGCCCAAAACTGCACATGCTGGGAAAAATACCACTCCAACAGCTCAGAAAACTCACATGGAGACAGAGAGAAATGCAAGCACCTCTGCATGATCCTAATCTGGTACCAAGACTCCAAGACCCACGAAGACCTCACACACTTGGACACAGAACATAAGGCAATTGCAAGACCGTTCAACCCTGGACGCAGAGTCCCAAGAAGCTCAGCGATGTCATAGACCAGGACGGTGCGACCCAGAAACACTGCAGGGACCTCACACCCTGAGATGTGGGGTCCCCAAGAGCTCAGTGGTCTCACACTCTGGGCACAGATAAAACAATTCTTTTTTTTTATTTTTTATTTTTTTTTCCCCGCTGTACAGCATGGGGACCAAGTTACACATACATGTATACACACTTTTTCCTCCCGTTGTTGTGTTGCGATGTAAGTTATCTAGACATAGTTCTCAAGGCTACACAGCGGGATCTCCTTGGAAATCCCTTCCAAGAGCAATAGTTGGCATCCGTTAACCCCAAGCTCCCGATCCCTCCCAGAGAAAACAATTCTGAGGCCTTAAGCTGTGGACTCGGACCCCTCTCTCCACCCCTGCCCAACCTCACAGACCTTGTGCGTTCAGAGAAAACCCCCAGAGATCTCCCACGCTGTCACACAGGATCCTAACCTCGAAGAGAGCTTGAGACCGGAACCGATACCCCCAAAGGGCTCTGACGACGCCTACCCTGGGATACACGACACCCCTACCCCTATCCCCCCACCCCACCCCACGCCCACCAGCAGCTCAAACAATTCATTCTGGGACATGAGTGGCAGCTACCTCAGTGATCTCATCTTGAGAGTCAGCTAGCCAGAACAGCTCGGAGGACACAAGCCTCTGGATGCAAAACCCCAAACAGCTCAGAGGTCTCACGCTCTGGAACCCAAATCCATGAACAGACAGCAATCCCGCATAGTCACAGAGATGGGTTTTTTTTTTTTTTTTTTGGTCTTTTTGCCATTTCTTGGGCCACTCCCACAGCATATGGAGGTTCCCAGGCTAGGGATCTAATTGGAGCTGTAGCCGCCGGCCTACACCACAGCCACAGCAATGCGGGATCCGAGCTGCATCTTCAACCTACACCACGGCTCACGGCAACGCCGGATCATTAACCCACTGAGCAAGGCCAGGGATCGAACCTGCAACTTCATGGTTCCTAGTCGGATTGGTTAACCACTGAGTCACGATGGTAACTCCGAGTCATGGAGATGGTTAAACAGCTCGGAGACCTCATTCCTGGAAAACGGAACAGAGGTCAGAGACGTTACACCCTTGACAGTGACTGTCAATAGGAGTAGACTCTTCACACCTGGAAACATACACGCAATGGAGCAGAATTGCTCCACCCCACCCCCAAAACGCAGAGACTTCCAAGGTCCCCATGTGCAATGGGATCGGCAGCATCCCTGCGGTGCCAGGACGAAGGTTCGATCGCGGGGCCAGAATAGTGGGTTAAAGGATCTGGTGTTGCAGCAGTTGCAGCATAGGTCATGACTACAGCTTAGATCTGATCCCTGGCCCGGGAGCTCCATATGCTGCAGGGCGGTGAAAAGAAATACACACACACACACACACACACACACACACACACACACACACACACACACTGACTTCATACCCTGGGACCCAGACCCCAAACAGCTCAGAGAACTCCCACGCTTGGACACAGGCTGCAAAACAATTCAGAGACCTCAGGCCATGAACACGGATGCCCACAGGTTCACAGACCTCACCTGCAGGAACCAGGATCCAAAAATATCCCAGAGTTTTTGCACTATGGGGTACATACCTCTAAAAGAGTCCTTGCAGGAGTTCCTGTCGTGGCGCAGTGGTTAACAAATCTGACTAGGAACCATGAGGTTACGGGTTCGATCCCTGCCCTTGCTCAGTGGGTTAATGATCCGGCGTTGCTGGGAGCTGTGGTGTAGGTTGCAGATGCAGCTCGGATCCCGTGTTGCTGTGGCTCTGGTGTAGGCTGGCAGCTACAGCTCTGATTCGACCCCTAGCCTGGGAACCTCCATATGCCGCGGGAGCAGCCCAAGAAATGGCAAAAAGACAAAAATAAATAAATAAATAAATAAATAAATAATAAATAAATAAAAGAGTCCTTGCAGCCTAGATACTGGCAACAGTCACCCAAAGAATTCAGACATCTCACATCTTGGACACAGACTATATACACCCCCCCAAAAAAAAACTGTTCAGAAACCTTGGGGACAGATTTCAAACAGGCTCCTCAGTAGCTCACAAACTTCATAGACACCAATTGGCAAAGAAACCTCCAACTTGAGACACAAACCTGATCAAATTCTAACACACCGCTTTTTTTCCTCCATTTTTTTTCTTTTGGGGGGCTGCACCTGCAGACATGGAAGGTCCCAGGCTAGGGGTCAAATCAGAGCTGCAGCTGCCAGCCTACGCCACAGCCACAGCCATGCCAGATCCAAGCCTCGTCTGCAACCTACCCCACAGCTCTCGGCAACACCAGATCCTTAACCCACTGAGCAAGGCCAGGGATCAAACCTGCATCCTCATGGATAATAGTCGGGCTCTTAACCCACTGAGCCACAACAGGAACTCCTAACATACCGCTTATTAATCAGAGGCGCCGCACCCTTACACAGAAACTACCAAAAATAGGAGTTCCCGTTGCGGCGCAGTGGTTAACGCATCCGACTGGGAACCATGAGGTTGCAGGTTCGATCCCTGGCCTTGCTCAGTGGGTGAAGGATCCGGTGTTGCCGTGAGCTGGGGCATAGGTTGCAGACGCGGCTCGGATCCCTCGTGGCTGTGGTTCTGGCGTAGGCTGGTGGCTACAACTCTGACTTGACCCCTAGCATGGGACCCTCCATATGCCGCAGGAGGGGCCCAAGAAAAGGCAAAAAGACAAGGAGGGAAGGAGGGAAGGAAGGAAGGAAGGAAGGAAGGAAAGAAAGAAAGAACGAACGAACGAACGAACCAAAAAATATGAGAGACCTCACACCTTGGAACATACCCCAAGGGACACATGGATTTCATGGCATAGAACACAGACCCCAAAGAACTCAGACACTTCATACCCCTCAGACAGCTCTGATCCCTAAACAGACCTCACCTCTTGGACCCAGACTAAATAATTCACAATCATTGTACCATTAACAAACAACCCAGAGAAACCCAGAGACCTCATGTGTTAGGATACAGATATATGGAACCACCTCTAAGACATCACACTATGGAACACACTGGGGGTACAGTAATTCAAACAGCTCACTGACCTCATACCCGGGGACAGAGCCCCCCACCCCGACCCCAACACCTCAGACACCTCACACTATGGACCAAAGTCCTACACACGGTTCAAAGACCGCAAACTTTTTTTTGGGGGGGGGGTGTACCCTCGGCATATGGAGGTTCCCAGGCTAGGGGTTGAATCAGAGCTGCAGCTGCTGACCTCCCCCACAGCCACAGCAATGCCAGATCCGAGCCCATATCTGAGACCTACACCACAGTTCACAGCAAACACCAGATCCTCGACCCACTGAGGGAGGCCAGGGATCAAACCCACATGCTCATGGATACTAATCTGGTTCATTTCCACTGCACCACAACAGGAACTCCCAAGACCTCAAATTCTTCAGAAAAAAATGCAAGAAATTGTCAGATGTCTCATGCCCTGGATGCATGATTCCAAAAGAGCTCAGACACAAAAAATAAGGCACAGAGCCAGAGAGTGCTCTGTGGCCTCACAGTCAGGTACACGCCACCTTTGAAATGGGGAGTTCCTGTCGTGGCTCAGGGGAAACGAATCTGACTAGCATCCGTGAGGACGCAGGTTCAATCCTTGGTCTCACTCAGTGGATTAAGGATCCCGCGTTGCCGTGAGCTGTGGTGTAGGTTGCAGACATGGCTCGGATCTGGCATCGCTGTGGCTGAGGTGTAGGCCGGCAGCTGCAGCTCCAATTCGACTCCTAGCCTGGGAACCTCCCTAAGTCTCGGGTGCGGCCCCAAAAGACAAAAAAAAAAAAAAAATCTCTGAAATGAAAGAGACCCCAATCCTTGGAAACAGACCCCCTAAATTAGCGATCTCATTCAGTGGGACAATGACCGCAAAGCTCAGTCTCAGAGACGTCATACCCCAGAAAGATATCCTTAAGAGCTCAGACACCTGACACTGTGAGACACTCATCCCTACCCTCACTCAGTGGGTTAAGGCTCTGGCGTTGCCATGGGAGCTGTGGTGTAGGTCACAGATGCGGCTGGAATCGGACGTTGCTGTGGCTGTGGTGTAGACCAGCAGCTGTAGTAGCTACAATTCAACCCCTAGGCTGGGAACTTTCATATGCTGCAGGTGTGGCTTTGAAAAGAAAAAAAAAAAATCTCAGCAACTTCATACCCGAGTACAAAAATTGCAGACCCCTTAGAGATCTCATTCTTTGGGATTCTGGCTCATTTATGGCTTAGAGACAGTCACTGGAAACAGATTAATAAGTCAAAAACATCACACCTTGGAACTCAGCGCCCGGAAAGGAACGAAGACTTCACACCTGGAACTATGCCCCAAACAACTTAGGGACGTCATGTCATGGGACACAGAAGCCAAAGGTTCTCATAGACCTCACCCACCACACACACACACACACACACACACACCCATAGAGTTCCAAGCTGTCAAATTCTTTGTCACAGGTGCCCAAATAATTAAAATAAATCCTAGATCACATAAAATCCCCAAAAGAGCTGAGAGACCACATATTCCGGAGAATGATCTTCAAACAGTATAAGGATGTCGATCCAAGAAGCACAATACGCAACTAGAATCTAAAGACGGGGTGGGGAGTTCCCATCGTGGCGCAGTGGTTAACGAATCCGACTAGGAAGCATGAGGTTGCGGGTTCGGTCCCTGCCCTTGCTCAGTGGGTTAACGATCTGGCGTTGCTGTGAGCTGTGGTGTAGGTTGCAGACGCGGCTCGGATCCTGCTCGGATCCTGCGTTGCTGTGGCTCTAGCTCCGATTTGACCCCTAGCCTGGGAATCTCCATATGCCGAGGGAGCGGCCCAAGAAATAGCAACAACAACAACAACAAAACAACAACAAAAAAGACAAAAGACAAAAAATAAAAAAATAAAGACGGGGCGGGGGTGGCGGGGGTGGGAGGGGGGTTGGGAATCCCTAGGGACTTTTGTCCTTTTTTTTCCTCTCCTGGCTTTCCCCCAGTAGTGGTCCCAGTTCAGAGCTATAGGGCAGTAGTGTAGGCAGCTAAATCTCAAAGAAATGAGGGCTTCGTTTTCGGTTTTGTTTCTGTTTTATGGCTGCCCCTGCGGCATATGGAAGTTCCCAGGCCAGGGATTGAATCTGAGTCACAGATGCAACTGCAACCTCTGCCACCGGGCCAGGGATCAAACCCACACTTTCACAGTGAACTGAGCCACCACAGTCAGATTCCTTTTTTTTTTTTTTTTCCCCTGGGCCTCACCTGCAGCATAAGGAAGTTCCCAGCCTAGAGGTTGAGTCAGAGCTACAGCTGCTGGCCTACACCACAGCCACAGCAACGTGGGATCCAAGTTAAGTCTGTGACCTACACCACAGCTCATGGCAATCCTGGATCCCCGACCCACTGAGCGGGGCCAGGGATTGAAGCCGCATCCTCATGGCTACCAGTCAGATTCCTTTCTACTGGGCCACAGCAGGAATTCCCCATAGTCAGATTCCCTCTGCGCCATGGTGGGAACTCCACGCTAGATCTCCAAGAGGAATGACATTATTCTGGCCTGAGGACCAGGAAAACAGGCCCCTGAAGGCTGGAGAATGCAGAGAGCAAACCCACAGAGGAGAGAGCTGGTGAAAGGATTCCTGGAATTCTGTGCACAGACGGACGCAAGTCTCAGGCTTGCTCCTGAGCTGTACATGCATGAGCAGAGACCCAGAGAGGATAGCGAAGCTTTCAAAATGCAATGGACATCAGAACTCCTGTCCACGAAAGGCAAGACAAAGCTGGTGGTTTGAACCCGAATAAGTGGATTTTCTGGTAAAATGAATAAATCATTATTTTTCCAGAACTTAAGAAGGCCCGGAGTCTAAACAACACACTATTTAAAATGTCTGGGATATAACCTAAGCTGACTGTACATACGAAGAATCAAGAAAATGCAAGCGATGCTCAAGAGAATAGACAATAGATACAACACGAAATGGCTCAAATGAATTCTCAAAGACTTTGTAAAAGACTGCAAAAAAGCTATGCCAACCATATTTCGAGAAGCAAAGGGAAACACTGAAATGAACGGTAAGATAGAAGTTTTTAGTAGAGAAACACACATATATGTATGTGTGTGTGTATGTGTGTACATATGTCTTTTTAGGGCCACAACTGCGGCATATGGAATTTCCCAGGCTAGGGGGCGAATCAGAGCTGCATCTGCAACCTACACCAGAGCCACAGCAACATTGGATCCTTGACCCACTGAGCAAGGCCAGGGATCTAACCCACACTTCCATGGATGCTAGTCGGGTTCGTTACCACTAGCCACAATGGGAACTCCGAAATATATATTTAAACTACAATGTTTTTCATATCCTATAGAGTACATAAAAAATTATAAAGTATAAAAAATAATCAGTTGGAAATTTTAGAACCGAAAAATATAACATTTGAAATTTAAAATTATCAGTCCAGCTGTAGGGCACAGGGAACTATATCTAGTCACATGTGACGGAACATGATGGAGGATAATGTGAGAAAAAGAATGTGTGTATATATATGCATGACTGGGTCAGTATAGACATTGACAGAATACTGTAAATCAACTATAACAGGAAAAATAAAAACCATTAAAATATTATCAGAGTTCCGACTGTGGCACAGTGGGTTAAGAACCTGATTGCAGTGCCTCAGGTCACTGTGGACACCCGGGTTCAATCCCTGGCCAGGCACAGTGGGTGAAAGGATCTGGTATTGCCGCAGATGCGGTGTGGGTCACAGCTGCAGCTCAAACTCAACGCCTGGCCCAGGAACTTCCATATGCCACGGGTGCAGCCATTAAAGAAATACAGGGGGCGTGGAGTTGCCGTGGTGGCACAGTGGTGAACAAATCCGACTAGGAACCATGAGGTTGCGGGTTCGATCCCTGGCCTTGCTCAGTGGGTTAAGGATCCCGAGTTGCTGTGGCTGTGGTGTAGGCCGGTGGCTACAGCTCCGATTAAACCCCTAGCTTGGGAACCTCCATATGCCACGGGAGTGCCCCTAGAAAAGGTAAAAAGACAAAAAGACAAAAAAAAAAAAGAAAGAAAGAAAGAAAGAAAGGGGGCAGTTCCTGTCCTGGCATGGCAGAAACGAATCCGACTAGGAACCATGAGGTTGCGGGTTTGATCCCCAGCCTCACTCAGTGGGTTAAGGATCCGGCATTGCTGTGAGCTGTGGTGTGGGTCGCAGACACGGCTCAGATCTGGGGTTGCTGTGGCTGTGGTGTAGGCCAGCAGCTACAGCTCCAATTGGACCCCTAGCCTGGGAACCTCCATATGCCACAGGAGCGGCCCTAGAAAAGGCAAAAAGACAAAAAACAAAATAAAGAGAAACAGGCACACTCGGTTACATGTGGTGAGGTCGATAATCCTCTTTTAACAAAAAAGAGAATAAGTAGAGAGAACATCAGTAAGGGTATAGAAGACTTGAATTAACATCATCAAACAGTTTGACCTGCCATTTGTAGCGCACTCCCACCAACAAGGAATACAAAGAATACAAATTCTTCTCAAGCGCACATAGAAAATTCACCAAAATAGACCCTATTCTGTGCCATAAAACAAACGTTCACAAATTTAGAAGAATTAAAACCCAGAAAATATGTTCTTTGACCATAATGGAATTAAACTAGAAATCAATACAGAAATATATATATATATGGAAATTCCTCCAATATTTGGAAGTCGAGCAACACACTTCCAAATAACCCAGGAGTCAAAGAGGAAATTGGAAGAGAAGTGAGAAACTGTTGAGAACTGAATAAAAATGAAAATACAACAGATCAAAATCTGTGGGATGGAGCTAAAGTAATGACGAGAGGAAAGTTAACAGCATTAAAAATGTTTATAAAAGAAAAGAAGAGGAGTTCCTGTCGTGGCGCAGTGGTTAACGAATCCGACTAGGAACCATGAGGTTGCGGGTTCGGTCCCTGCCCTTGCTCAGTGGGTTAACGATCCGGCGTTGCAGTGAGCTGTGGTGTAGGTGGCAGACGCGGCTCGGATCCCGCGTTGCTGTGGCTCTGGCGTAGGCCTGTGGCTACAGCTCCGATTCAACCCCTATCCTGGGAACCTCCATATGCCGAGGGAGCGGCCCAAGAAATAGCAACAACAACAGACAAAAAGACAAAAGACAAAAAAAGAAAAGAAAAGAAAAGAAGACAGGTCACCAATCAATTATCTGATTTTTCAATTTACAAAACAAGAAAAATTATGCCTGAAGAAAGATAAGAAGAGAAATCAATAGAACTAAATGTCAGTTCTTGGAAAATCTCAATAAGCCTCTAGCGCCAAAAGCAGTACAGTTTTTCTCATTAACCTCTAATTCAATAAGATAGCCTCTGCAAAAATTTTCTACTGCTTCTGAATGCTCAGCTGGAAGAGATTTTACTAGAAACAGCCTAATTAGCAAAACGTTTTCATAAAAAACATATTACATAGGCAACGGGAAATGTTTTTCTTCTGCATTGTAATTACTTGCATTCATTGATATACCAAAAACGAGGAGGTATTTAGACCTTTCATAATATCTGTAATAGTAAATGGAGCTACTACATTTTGTGTAATTGCAGTGGATTTCATCTCGGCACTTGAAAATTCGCTTGTAGTTTTGGAATCAGAAAATATTTTTGGTAGCTGTACATTCAAGCAGAGATTTGAGCGGAAAATTTGATAACAATATAGGCGTAAGGCTGTTACAACTTCTGCTATGATTAGTTTATCGTCTTCATCTGAATCCCTTAATCAAAAAATTATTTTATCAGTTTCTCTGGTACCAGTTGAGGAAATTATATATCTCATACTTAGCTGTGCTATGATGGTTTATATCTGACTTTTCTACCGTTTTCTATATTGAATGAATGATTTGATACGATTTGATACGGTCCACAGTACTTCAAAAGGACTTTTTCCTCGTTCTAAAAAAAGTCTAATGTTTAGTAAATTTGCCACAAAATTTACATCTGTGTTTTAACATTTGGGAGTTTAAATATACATAGATTAAAAAATGGTTTATAGCAACCACAACAAGAATTGTAAAATTTAGATTTGATCATCTCACAGTGTGTCTTACTACACGTCGGAATGCGCAACCAACAGTAAGCCACTGGAAGGGCTGTGAATTTGCAAACTAACAATAAATCGTAATCAGTAGCTACTGCAAATAAGATGAACTTCACGTTTACCTGTGTGGGTAAGCTGTACTCGTAAGGCGCAGTTTTCCAGAATGAAATCAGAGTTTGGGGAAGGTTCCAGGGAGCCGGGCGTCTAGGGATTGGCAAATGTAGAGAAGCTGAAATATGGAGGCACAGGTGGACTTGCGACGTGCTCCTGCCCTGGCTGGAGCAAGGCTGCTGTCAACCGTGGACTTTCAGAACAGGCAGCGGGAGCAAGCGCTTGCTGATTGGCTGTATCCGGAAGCATGGGGTTGTCTCTGATTGGCTGACTTTCAGGAGGGTTTCTCCCTGGCTGACTTTTAGGACCCGGCATTTGTCACCCAGGGATAATTTGTTGATCCTTTCTCCAGGGTGCCGGGAGAAGTGGAATTCCTGGATCACAGGAGATGCATATATTTAAACTTTCTTAAATAATTCCAAATGGTTTTCCAAAGCGGTTGAATCATTTACCCTCCCATCAACAGTGCATAAAGAATTACCTCAATTTTGTTGTTGTTGTTCCTAGTTTTTTGGTTTGGTTTTGTTTTTGGCAGCAGGCGTGCAAGCAGCTTCGTGTGGGATCTCAGTTCCCAAACCAGGAATTTAACCTGGGCCACAGCGGAGAATATGCCAAATCCTAACCAAGAGGACCATCAGGAAACTCCTCCATATTGTTGTTTTAATTTGGTTTTCCCCGGTGAATAATGAGGTGGAACATCTTTCACGTTTATTGGGCATTCGGGCATCCTCTCCTGTAATTTTCCTGTTCAGATTCTTTACTCACTTCTGAAGCTTGGGGAGCTCCCTGGTGGCTCCGTTGGTTAAAGATCCTGAACTGTCACTGCTGTGGAACGGGTTCCAGCCCTGGCCAGGGAACTTCTGCACGTGGCAGGCACAGCCAAAAAAAACAAAGTTAGAAGTTTGGGCCTGTACTTGACTTGCCAATTCTCAGGAAGGTAGTCACAGGAGTGAGGCTATCCCTGATTGGCTGATTTTTCAAAGCACCATACACAGATCTAACATTCTCTCAATGGCGATTACTTGTTCACAGCTTGGAACTTTGGCCACAAAACAGTCTTTTGCTTTCTTCAGTAAGTTTTTTTGGGTTTCTTGTTTGTTTGTTTTTTGTCTTTTTAGGGCCGCACCGCGGCATATGGAGGTTCCCAGGCTTGGGGTCAAATTGGAGCTGGAGCCGCCAGCCTACACCACAGCCACAGCAACACCAGATCCTAGCCGCTTCTGTGACCTAACACCACAGCTCACTGCATCAGATCCTTAACCCACTGATCTAGGCCAGGGATCAGAACCTGCGTCCTCATGAATACTAGTCAGGGAGTTCCCATCGTGGCTCAGAAGAAATGAATCCGACTAGTTATCCATAAGGACACAATTTCAATCCCTGGCCTAGCTCACTGGGTCAGGGATCCTGCATTGCCCCAAGCTGCGAGGTAGGTTGCAGACTTCCCTAGGATCCCTGGGTTGCTGTGGCTGTGATGTAGGCTCCCCCTGCAGCTCCAATTCAACCCCTAGCCTGGGAATTTCCATATACCATGGGTGCAGCCCTAAAATTAAAAAAAAAAAAAGTAGCCATTGAAAATAGATAAAAAGGAGTTCCCGTCGTGGCGCAGTGGTTAACGAATCTGACTAGGAACCATGAGGTTGCAGGTTCGATCCCTGGCCTTGCTCAGTGGGTTAACGATCTGGCATTGCCGTGAGCTGTGGTGTAGGTCGCAGATGCGGCTCAGATCCCGCGTTGCTGTGACTCTGGCGTAGGCTGGCAGCTATAGCTCCGATTTGACCCCTAGCCTGGGAACCTCCATATGCCGCGGGAGCAGCCCAAGAAATGGCAAAAAGACAAAAAAAAAAAAAAAAAAAAAAAAAGAAAATAGGTAAATGAATGCCTGTGGTTGTGTTCCAATAAAACTTTATTCATGGACATTGAAATTTGAATTTTTTTTGGCCATATACTGACAGCATGTGGAAGTTCCCAGGCTAGGTATTAAACCCAAGCCACAGCAGTGACAACACAGAGTCTTTAACCCCTAGGCCACCAGCGAACTCCAGAAATTTGAATTTTTAGAAACTGAAGTCTAGTTGAGTTACCATGTTATGTTAATTTCAGGTGTGCACCAAAGTGACTCAGTTATACATCTATGTGAAACTTGAATGGCATATAATTTTCAAAAAAATTTAAAAATTCTTTTAAAATAATTTTAAAGGGTGAAAAGATTTTCTTTTTTTTTTTTTTTCTTTTTTGTCATTTCTAGGGCTGCTCCCGCGGCATATGGAGGTTCCCAGGCTAGGGGTTGAAACGGAGCTGTGGCTGCCAGCCTACCCCAGAGCCACAGCAACGTGGGATCCGAGCCTCGTCTGCGACATACACCTCAGCTCATGGGGGTGGTGGAGGCTGGCAGCTGCAGCTGATTCCACCCCTAGCCTGGGAAAGTCCATGAGCTACACCTGATGCCCTAAAAAGACCAAAAAAAAAAAAAAAAAAAGCGGAAGTGGGAGGTGATTTGATGGGAGAACTCAGCTAAATTTACCTCTGAAGGAGGAGGAAGAAGGCCAGGAGCTGAGGTATGCAGGGTCCTCTGGAAAATGGAAAAGGCAAGAAAGTAGAGTTTCTCTCAGAGCATCGGGAAGGGGACTCAGGTCTGCTGACACCTTGACAGTGGCCCAGTGAGACCCAGTGGGTGCAGAGAATCAGAGAGAAGGAAAGAAAGAAGAGCAATTTTTCTTTTGTGTCTTTTTTATCTTTTCTTGAGCTGTTCCTGCGGCATATGGAGGTTCCCAGGCTAGGGATCGAATCAGAGCTGTAGCCGCCGGCCTACGCCAGAGCCACAGCAACGCAGGATCCGAGCCGCGTCTGCAACCTACACCATTGCGCCATGACGGGAACCCCTCAAAAAAATTTTAACTAGTGAAATTCCCCAGCGGGCCTAGTGGTTAAGGATGTGGTGTTGTCACTGCTATGGCCCTGGAACACCTGCATGCTGTGAGCATGTCAAAAAAAAAAAAAAAAAAGAGCTCTCTGAACAATAATAAGATGGGGGTGTTTTAGAGATCAGGGCCAAAATCAAATGTGATTTTCCAGAAGGAAATTGTGATTTGATGGACTATGGCCTAGATAGGAAGATGGAAGCCCCCTATCTCAGCGTTTCGATGCCATGTTCAGGGCTGGAGTCAGGAGATCTTCATTCTGGCTATGTGACTTTGGCCAAGTCATATGTCCCCCAGGGACCTTTTTTTTTTCCCCTTCGGTCAGATGAGGAGTCATAAGTACCATTCTGATCTATCACAGGGTCACAGGTTTGTTGGGAGGTTACAAGGCAGTGAAAATGAAATATCTTTGAGGAATTATTAATTTTTTTTTGGTCTTTTTAGGGCCCCACCCTCGGCACATGGAGGTTCCCAGGCTGGGGTCCAATCAGAGCTACAGCTGCCAACCTACACCACTGCCATAGCAACGCAGGATCCTAGCTGTGTCCATGAACCACACCGCAGCTCACAGCAATGCCAGATCCTTAACCCACTGAGTGAGGCCAGGGATCGAACCCACATCCTCATGGATACTAGTCAGATTCATTCCACTGAGCCAGGACAGAAACTCCCTTGCCCTTCTTCAAAAGATATGTCAGATTGGATTAGAGACCACTCTAGTGACCTCGTTTTAACATTAATCATCTCTTTAAAGGCTCTGTCTTCAAATACAGTCATATTCAAAGCTCCTGGGGACTAGGGCTTCAACATACAAATTTGAGGAGGACACAATTTAGTCCATAACAGGCAGAAATGTATTTTATTTTTTAATTTTTTTTTGTCTTTTGTCTTTTTTTAGGGCCACACCCACGGCATATGGAGGTTCCCAGGCTAGGGGTCTCATCAGAGCTGTTGCTGCCAGCCTACGCCACAGCTCACAGCAATGCCAGATCCTTAACCCACTGAGTGAAGCCAAGGATCGAACCCACAACCTCATGGTTCCTAGTCGGGTTCGTTAACCACTGAGCCATGACAGGAACGCCAGAACTGAATTTTATATGTTTGTCTAAGATGGGGAAAGAGGAGGAAGGAATAGGCTAGATCTGGGCTATGTTGGTTTGCTCCGGGGAGCCCTTGCCTAAGATGGACCCATGCTCACTGGTGGCCGTGGGCATCACTACAGGCTTTGTCAAGAAACATACATAATTGTGACCTTATTGTCTTCATTTGAAAAAAAAAAGCCTATTCATTACAAAACATGCAAACATGCAGAAAAAGCACAAAGATGAAACTCTTTTTAAAAAAAAAAAAATCAGGAGTTCCCGTCGTGGCGCAGTGGGTAACGAATCCGACTAGGAACCATGAGGTTGCGGGTTCGGTCCCTGCCCTTGCTCAGTGGGTTAACGATCCGGCATTGCCGTGAGCTGTGGTGTAGGTTGCAGACGTGGCTCGGATCCCGAGTGGCTGTGGCTCTGGCGTAGGCCGGTGGCTACAGCTCCGATTCAACCCCTAGCCTGGGAACCTCCATATGCCGCGGGAGCGGCCCAAGAACCAAGAGATAGCAACAATAACAACAACAAAAAGACGAAAGACAAAAAAAAAAAAAATCACTCTAGGATTTCCCTTATGATATAACTCATTAAGGATCTGGCGTCCCTTCGGGTTCTTGGGTCACTCCTGTGGCTTGGGTTCAGTCCCTGGCCCAGGAACTTCCACATGCCACAGGCACAGCCAAAATATGAAAATAAAAAAAGACGTTTCCGTTGCAGCTCAGGGGGTCAAGAACCCAACATACAGGAGTGGCAATCATGGCTCAGTGGGTTAAGAACCCGACTAGTATCTATGAAGATGCAGGTTCAATCCCTGGCCTCGCTCAGGGGGTGAAGAATGCCACAACTGCACATAGGTCGCAGGCTCAGCTCGGATCTGGAGTGGCTGTGGCTGTGGCATAGGTCAGCAGCTGCAGCTCTGATTCAACCCCTAGCCCAGAGACTTCCATATGTTTCAGGTGAAGCTGTAAAAATAAAAGGAGAGAGAGAAACGTTTTAACAATCACTCTAAATCCCACTACCAAGAAATAACCATGTTTTTCACCACGTTCTTTCTCCACATGGACACAGAGAGAAGGCAAGATTGGTGGGTGCAGAGAATCAGAGAGAAGGAAAGAAAGAAGAGGCAATTTTTTTGTCTTTTTTGTCTTTTCTTGAGCTGCTCCTGTGGCATATGGAGGTTCCCAGGCTAGGGGTCGAATCAGAGCTGTAGCCGCCGGCCTACACCAGAACCACAGTAACGCCAGATCCGAGCCACGTCTGCAACCTACACCACAGCTCACGGCAACGCCAGATCGTTAACCCACTGAGCAAGGCCAGGGATCGAACCCGCAACCTCATGGTTCCTAGTCGGGTTCGTTAACCACTGAGCCACGACGGGAACTCCAAGAAAAGCAATTTATACAAATGGGCTTGTACTACATATTTTAGTTGAAGTAATAGGTGTTGAGTTTCTCTTCAATTCACAGAAGAAAAATAAATGGATGTCATAGGAGTTTCCTATCGCGGCTGGAACAAATTACCACAAACCTAGTGGCTCGAAGCAACACAAATGAGTACCTGACAGGTGTTCCCACTGTGGCCCAGTGGTAACAAACCCGACTAGGATCAATGAGGATGCAGGTTCAATCCCTGGCCTCGATCCGTGGGTTGGGGATCCAGCATTGCCATGAGCTGTGGTGTAGGTCACAGACGAGGCTCAGATCTGGTGTTGCTGTGTCGGTGGCATAGGCCAGCAGCTGCAGCTCTGATTTGACCCCTAGCCTGGATGTGGCCCTAAAAAGCAAAAAAAAAAAAAAAAATTATTACCTGACAATTCCCGAGGTCAGAAATCTGACTTGGGTCTCACTGGGCTGCAGTCAAGGTGTCAGCAGACCTGAGTCCCCTTCTCGATGCTCTGAGAGAAACTCTATTTTCTTGCCTTTTCCATTTTCCAGAGGACCCTGCATTCCGCAGCTCCTGGCCTTCTTCCTCCTCCTTCAGAGGTAAATTTAGCTGAGTTCTCCCATCAAATCACCTCCCACTTCCGCTTTTTTTTTTTTTTTTGGTCTTTGTAGGGCATCAGGTGTAGCTCATGGACTTTCCCAGGCTCTAGGGGTGGAATCAGCTGCAGCTGCCGGCCTCCACCACAGCCACAGCAACACCATATCCGAGCTGCGTCTGTGACCTATGCGACCTACACCACAGCTCACGGCAACTCCAGATCCTTAACCCACTGAGCGAGGCCAGGGATGGAACCCGAGTCCTCATGGATACTAGTCAGGTTCATTACAGCTGAGCCACAATGGGAACTCCATCCCCCCTTTCTCTTTTAAGGACCCTTGTGATTACATAAATCCATCAGATAATCCAGGATAATCTCCCTAATTTAAGGTCCCTTGATTAGCAAACAATTGCATCTGAAACTCTGATTCTCTTTTCCCTTGTAACATGACATAGTCACAAATTTTGGGAATGATGACTGGGACTTCTTTGTGGGAGGTGGGGACATCATTCTGCCTGCCACCAATGCAAGCTGTAAAAAACTCCTGAAGTTGAGCTAAAAATTTTTCATTACAACATCCTCTACATTTAAATTTTTCCTAACTCTCAGAGTTCGCGTCGTGGCGCAGCAGAAGTGAATCCGACTAGGAACCATGAAGTTGTGGGTTTGATCCCTGGCCTCGCTCAGTGGGTTAAGGATCTGGCATTGCTGTGAGCTGTAGTGTAGGTCACAGATGCGGCTCGGATCCTGCCTTGCTGTGGCTGTGGTGTAGGCCGGTAGCTGTAGCTCTGATTCGACCCCCAGCCTGGGAAACTCCACATGCCTCGGGTATGGCCCTGAAAAGACAAAAAGACCAAAAAAAAAAAAAATGCAATGCCTCATTAAGAGAAAGCCTTTGTAGAGAATGGATATGTACATGTGTATGACTGGGTCACTTTGTTGCACAACACAGATGATCACAACCTCAGAATGTAACTATACTTCAATTAAAACTTAAAAAAAAGAGAAGCCTCTGTCCTGATTCCTTTTCCCTGCATTGGATACAGATGTGAGGGCTGGAAGTGCAGCAGCCATCCTGAGGCTACGAGGCAAAAAGCATGAAGACAAATGTTAGCATGCTTAAAGATGGTCAAGATAAAAGAGGGAAGGAAAATTAGACCCTGCTTACAATATCATGAGCCTGAGATTTCCAACCTCAGCTTTTCTGGTAATGGAACGAGATAAACCCCTCTCACCTGAAGAACCTCTAATAGGGCTTTCTGTTATTTGCAGGGAGAAGATGCCTTACTGAGAAAGACCCTTTCACATAATCTCCTAACTACCCATGGCGATAGCCAGGCTAGGTTCTAGCATGTCCATTTTATGGACAAGGAAACTGAGCCTCAGAGCCTATGTGGTTTGGTTGTCTTCCCTTGCATTCTCACAAACTCTAGATCTGGTAGAAAGGCAGGCATTTTCTTTGGTGGTAGAACCAACACTCTGTAAAACAAGCACTGTCCCAGCACATTGCGTGGCCCTGTGTCATAGGAACATGAAATAGCCCCAAGGGTTGCATGCCTTGCGCAACCCTGGATGCTGCCATTTTTTCTAGTTCTTCTAGGGCTTTATCCTAGGAGAAGTGCTGGGGCCAGTGGTGGACAGGGAAGAAGCATGATGGGTCTCATTACAACAACAGAAAGTGCGTCATTCTCAGAGAAGAAGGGATCGGTGTTGGAGACAATGAAATCAAAGCTATCTTTAATCCATCTATAGAGAGTTGTGGCTGAATTCTACCAACTCTAGATGTACCCCGAAGCCCATTATTAAAGCACAGCGGAAACGGATCCGACTAGGAACCATCAGGAAGGTCTGCAGAGCCTGTGACATGGGGCTTCCCCCTTATCTTCAGGGTTGAACTTGCTCTTTTTCATCTGTGAAATGGGAATCACTTGTCTTCCACCTCCTTTGCCAAGACATTTTGTGGATGCAGTTCTCAAATTAAAACTGCCTGGTAGGAGTTCCTGTTATGGCTCAGCAGTAACAAACCTTAGTATCCAATGAGGATGCAGGTTCGATACCTGGCCTCACTCAGTGGGTTAAGGATCTGGTGTGGTTGTGAGCTGTGGTGTGGCTCTGATCTGGCATTGCTGTGGCTGTAGGGTAGGCCTGCAGCTGCAACTCTGATTCAACCCCTAGCCTGGGAAGCTCCATATGCTGCGGGTGTGGCCCTGAAAAGCAAAAACACACGCACACACAAAACAAAAACAAACAACAAAACAAAGCAAAAATTGTTTGCAAAACAAAGCACCAGGCCTAAGACTTTTCTTTCTTTCTTTTTCTTTTTTTTGTGCCATTTCTTGGGCCGCTCCCGCATATGGAGGTTCCCAGGCTAGGGGTTGACTCGGAGCTGTAGCCACCAGCCTACACCACAGCCACAGCAACGCGGGATCCGAGCCACATCTGCAACCTACACCACAGCTCGTGGCAACGCCGGATCCTTAACCCACTGAGCGAGGCCAGGCATCGAACCCGCAACCTCATGGTTCCTAGTCAGATTCGTTAACCACTGAGCCACGATGGGAAATCCTGACTTTTCTTAAAATTCAAAGCAGTGAGCTGGCCAGTCCAGTGGCATGGGGCAAGGAGCGGGGAGAGTGGACACCGAGCTCATAATCATAGATCTAACTGTGCGACCTCGAACAAGTCACTTGCTTGCACCAGCCTCAGATTCCTGGGGATAACACCCAGCTGGCAGGACATCATAGTGATGGTTGGCTGTCCCCAAGAGTCATACATCATCTTCCCTAATGTTGAGCTGTTGTAAAGCGGCTTCCCAGCCTGAAGTTATATTTCCCACCCTCCCTTGCACCTGGGTAGGCCCATATGACTAATTCCACCAAATGGACTTAAGTTAAAATGATGTACATCCTTAAGAAACAGTGGTATTTTCTCCATTTGCCCTGGCGATCTGGAGCCCCAGCAGAGGGTGAAGCCACAGTATCCAAGGAGCCTGGGGTCCTCAGCCACCACATAGAAGTCCCCTTATCAACCAGGCACACCCATATTCGTCTGTGATGAGAACAACAAAAAAAAAACTTTTTTTGTGTGGTCTTTTTTTTTTTTTTAAGGCTGCACCCACAGCATATGGAAGTCCCCAGGCTAGGGGTCCAATTGGAGCTGCAGCTGCCGGCCTACACCACAGCCACAGCAATGTGCGATCTGAGCCACATCTGTGACCTATCCCCCAGCTCATAGCCACGCCAGATCCTTAACCCACTGAGCGAGGTCGGGATCGCACCCGCACCTTCATGGATATTAGTCGAGTTCGTTAACCACTGAGCCACAATGGAACTCCAAAAAAAACCATTTTTAATTGTGCGAAACCACTGACATTGTGGGGTCTATTAATTACTGCAGGAGAATTTACTTCTGGATATACATAGAGTGTTGCCTGGATCGAATCCTCTGGGGAAACAGGCTCTGCAAGCCGAGGAGCCTGTGGACAGGGGAGCCTTCTTTCAGGAGCATCACCTGGCTTCTAGGAGTTTCTTGATCTTCCTTTACAGTAGACAGAGCTGTGGCCAGGTTGAGGGGCTGGGAGGGCATGTGCACCTCCAGGCTGGACACTGGCTCCACTGCGGGGATTCGGGGATGGGAACATGAACCTTGCTCTTCTGAAACCCAGGGGTGAATAAGGCACTGGTGCTCTGTAGCTTGGCTTGGCTTTATTTATTTTTTATTTAAAAAAAAAATCAGGATTTCCCATCGTGGCTCAGTGGTTAACGAATCTGACCAGGAACCATGAGGTTGCAGGTTTGATCCCTGGCCTTGCTCAGTGGTTTGAGGATCTGGTGTTGCCGTGAGCTGTGGTGTAGGTTGCAGAAGCGGCTTGGATCCCGCGTGGCTGTGGCCATGGTGTAGGCCGGCGGCTATAGCTCCGATTAGACCCCTAGCCTGGGAACCTTCACATGCCACGGGAGTGGCCCTAGAAAAAGGCAAAAAGACAAAAAAAATCAACAAAAAGAGGCAGTCGGTGGGTATCCCGTGGCGTTTCCAAGTGAAGCTCACATTCTAGAGTCTGTTGTGTGAATGTTTTTTGTGGGTTAAAAGATAAACTGAGGCACATTAAAATTTTTGATTTAGGAGTTCCCGTTGTGGCTCAGCAGAAACAAATATGACTAGCATCCATGAAGACACAGGTTCAATCCCTGGCCTCACTCAGTAGGTTAAGGATCGGGCAGGACCGTGAGCTATGGTGTAGGTTGCAGATGTGTCTCAGATCTGACGTTGCTATGGCTGTGCTTTAGGCCAGTGGCTACAGCTCTGATTTAACCCTTGGCTTGGGAACCTCCTTATGTCTTGGGTGTGGCCCTAAAAAGACAAAAAAAAAAATTTTCGGTTGTGGCTCAGCGGGTTAAATACTCAACATAATATCCATGAAGATGTGGATTTGACTCCTGGCCTCACTCAGTGGTATAAGGATCTGGCCTTGCCATAAGCCGCGATGTAGGTCACATGCAGCTCAGATCTGGTGTGACTGTGGCTGTGGCGTAGACTGGCAGCTGCAGCTCTGACTCCACTCCTAGCCGGGGAACTTCCATATGCTTGCCAGTGTGGCCATAAAACGAAGACAAAAATTTTTCAGGAGTTCCCGTCATGGCTCAGTGGAAACGAACCCGACTAGGAACCATGAGGTTGCAGGTTCGATCTCTGGCCTCACTCAGTGGGTTAAGGATCTGGAGTTGCCGTGAGCTGTGGTGTAGGTCGCAGACGTGACTCGGATCCCACATTGCCGTGGTTGTGGCGAAGGCCAGCAGCTGTAGCTCCAATTTGACCCCTAGCCCGGGAACCTCCATATGCCTCAGGTGCAGCCCTAAAAAGACCAAAAAAAAAATTTTTTTTTTCTGTTTATTTGGGCAGACTTTGGAATAAGGCAGTGCCCGGAAGTGGTCAGAAGCAGTCTGCAAGCAGAAACTGGGGCAAAACTTTATAGGGTAAATGGGTACATGTAGAAGCAAAGTGAGCTTATTTGATTGGCTAGAGCTGAGGAGAGTGCTTCTGTGGGAAAACCCAGTTGGCTGTTTGTGATTGGTTGTTCTGAACTTCCAGTTTCTCGGTTACAAGCATATTGACTCTGGCTCGTGTAAGCTACCAAAACTGCCTCCATCTAAGGGGCTCCTTGTTTAACTCCTTGAACAGGTGTCATTTGAACTTCCCCATCATCATCAGTGGTCCCCGAATGCATACCTTCAGCATCATTCTTTCCCCAGTTTGTGTATCCTCTCCCCATGCATGAGTGCACACACTGCTGTATGTGATGCCAGAGGCGTCCCCATCCCCTACTCTAGAAGTAGCCCAACCCCAATCTGTGTGACCACAGTTCAAATACCAGCACGTGTGACCCCAGGGTGCCCAACCTCCAAGCTGTGTCCCATCAGCAGTGTCTACGCTTGCATCTGTGGGATCATGAGTGTCCAAACCCCCATGTGCGTGACCCCAGGAGTGTTGACTCCCCAATGTGTGTGACCCCCACAAATGTCCACTTCCCAATCTGTGTGACCCCATGAGTGTCCAAATGCCCATAGCTGTGACCCCAGAGCCACCCACACCATAGTTTGTGACCTCAGCAGTGTCCCTTCCCACTTCTATACCATGGAGTGGCTATCAACAACTCTGTGACTGTAGGAGTGTCCACACCTCCGTCTCTAATTCCAGGGGTGCCAGCTCATCATTTCTTTGACCATAGGAATGTCCATACCCCGTCACTGAGATTGCAGGAGTGTCTACGACGCAGCCTATGTAACCATAGGACTGGCCCCACCTCAGTCACTATGACCGCAGGAATGTCCCCTCCTCGGTGGAACATCATGGATGACCTGATATCTGTCCACACTCCAGCCTGACTCCAGGAGTGTGCAAACCCCCATCTTTGTGGCCCTGTGTCTGTCCACACCCACTCTGTGCGACCTCACTCACAGTTACCCATACCTTAGGCTGTCAGATCCCAGAAGTGCATATCAAAGTCTGAGTGACACCAAGTGGCCTCCCACTACAATATGTATAAACCCAGGGGTGTCCAGGAGTTCCCGCTGTGGCACAACGGGATTAGTGGCGTCTCTGGAAAGCTGGGGCACAGGTTCAATCCCCAGCCTGCCCAGCAACTCCATATGTTATGCAGCAGCCAAAAAAATAAACAAAAAACAAAAAACAAAAAAACAAAAAAAACCAAGGCTGTCCATATCCCGGTTATCTGACCTCTGGAGTGTCCATACCCCAGTATGTGTGACCTGCATGTCACCAGTCTGGGTGACTCAGGAGACTCCACCGCCTAGTGTGTGTGAGCCCAGAAGAGTCCATACACACATCTGTTTGACTCCATCCTAGTTTGTTTGACTCCACTAGTGATGACACACTAGTCCACCTGGGTCTATACTTCACTCTGTGTGATCCCAAGAGTGTGTAATGTCCAGTGTGTATGATTCCAGGAGTGTCCACTCCCAAGTGTATGTGACTTCCAGAAAACCCAGACCCCCATCAGAGTAACCAAGGGTGTCCACACCCCAGTGTATGCTACCTCATGTGGCGGCCACACCCCCATCTTCCCATCTGTGTGGTCCCAGGATCCCAGGAGTGTCCACACAATCACCACACAATGGTATATTCCTTTTTTTTTTTTCTTTTTAGGGCCGCACCCACAGCATATGGAGGTTCCCAGGCTAGGGGTCCAATCGGACTTGTAGCCGCTGGCCTTTGCCGCAGCCACAGCAATGCGGGATCCGAGACGCATCTGCGACCTACACCACAGCTCCCGGCAATGCCAGATCCTTCACCCACTGAGCGAGGCCAGGGATCGAACCCGAAACCTCATGGTTCCTAGTCGGATTCGTTTCCGCTGTGCCACGATGGGAGCTCCCCGCAATGGTATATTCTGACACGATACTAGATTCCTCAGTGGTGCCACTCCTGCACCCCCTCCGTAGCTGGGACCGAGAGGGGCTGCTCATGCCTAATTCAGGAGATGGTTTTTGTCCCTAGCTCCCTCTGACACCATGAAATGGTTGGTCTTTTCTATTTCTATTTCCCCCCAGTAGGCCATTTCTATTTCTCTCCAGTAGGCCATTCAGTTTCCACATTCCCCCTCCGCAACCACACACAGGCACACACCCAGCCACATCCCCAAACAGACCGTCCCAGCCCCAGCCCTGGCAGATCTCATAGAAACCAAAGGCCAAGGCAGCCAGCGTCCTGGTGCAGACCCCGCCCCACCGAGAGCAGTGAAAGAGCCAGTAAATGCACCACTGATGACAGTGAAACCTTGCAGGACCTCATGAAATATCTCAACAAAAAATTGGACATCCTCTTCCCCAACTAGAGTGTCAGGTCCACTTGGGCAGGGACGTGGGTCTGTCTGTCTTGTTCTCTGATGTCTCCCCAGCACCTAGAACGGTGCTCAGGACACAGACCCCATTCATCAGGGGTCTGTTGAATGAGTGAACCCTTTGACCCAGCCATTCCACTTCTAACTCCAACACGCATACACAGGCGCAGGGCTGTGTGCACAAGGCCCGTAGCAGCAAATGACTGGGAAAACCTTGTAAATGTCCATTTCTAGCCACTGACTGTTGCAGAGTGACATGTATGGTGGGAGCACCTACCCAATGTGATACAGAATGAGTGGCTCAGTGGTGAACGAATCCGACTGGGAACCATGAGGTTGCAGGTTCGATCCCTGGCCTTGCTCTGTGGGTGAAGGATCCGGCGTTGCTGTGAGCTATGGTGTAGGTCACAGACAGCTCAGATTTGGCGTTGCTGTGGCTCTGGTGTAGGCCAGCAACTGCAGCTCTGATTCAACACCTAGCCTGGGAACTTCCATATGCCGCAGGTGCCCCCATAAAAAGCAAAAAAAAAAAAAAAAAAGAAAAGAAAAGAATCTGAAACTCACATGCCCCAGGGGATGATGGTGGACAGCTCAAGGTAAGGTGAAGAGCAATGGGGCTGAGGACTGTTCCCTCTCAGTAGTGAAGGGTGAGGGTGGAGTGAAAGAGGGATGGGGATAGGGAGGCCTCCAGAGCTCACACCTCAAAAGGATTCAAAAACATTACACCCTGGAGTTCCCGTCGTGGCGCAGTGGTTGACACAGTGAATCCGACTAGGAACCATGAGCTTGCGGGTTTGATCCCTGGCCTTGCTCCGTGGGTGAAGGATCTGGCGTTGCCGTGAGCTGTGGTGTAGTTTGCAGACAAGGCTTGGTTCCCGAGTTGCTGTGGCTGTGGTACAGGCCTGGGGCTACAGCTCTGAATAGACCCCTAGCCTGGGAACCTCCATATGCCGCAGGAGCGGCCCTAGAAAAGGCAAAAGGACAAAAAAAAAAAAAAAAAAAGAGAAAGAAAGAAACATTACACCATGGGACAAAGAACACTTAATAGCTCTAAGATCTTGGCTTGGAAACAGACAATTACGTTAGAGTAGTTATACTCTAACTCAGATTATCCCTAACTTTGTACCCTGGACATAGACTCGCAAACAGATCAAAGATCTCACACTCTGGAGACACTTTAAAGACATCAGAGGACTCACACCCTAGAAGAAAGGTTCCCCCCAATACTTGGGGATAGGTGGCTTTTCTATGTTGTTATTACAAAGTAATCTCTTACAGGAGTTACCTAGTGGCTCGGCAGGTTGGGAATCTGGCATTGTCACTGCTGTGATGTGGCTCCCTGGCTCAAGAACTTCTGCAGGCCATGGGCGTGGCCAAACCATCCCCCCCAAAATAATAATCCCTTACACATATCCATCTTTTTTTTTGCCTTTTCCAGGGCCGCTCCCACAGCATATGGAGGTTCCCAGGCTAGGGGTCAAATCAGTGCTGTAGCCACTGGCCCACACCAGAGCCACAGCAACTCGGGATCTGAGCCTCGTCTGCAACCTACACCACAGCTCACAGCAACGCCGGATCGTTAACCCACTGAGCAAGGCCAGGGACCGAACCTGCAACCTCATGGTTCCTAGTCGGATTCGTTAACCACTGCGCCACGATGGGAACTCCCACATATCTATCTTGTTATGGACTGTTTATGTCCCGCTTCCAAAACCATGTGTTGAAGCCCTAACCCCCCAATGTGATAGTATTAAGGGCCTTTGGGAGATAATTAGGGTTAGACCAGGTCACGAGGCTGAAGTTCTCATGGTGGTATTAGTGCCCCTATAAAAAGATACCAGACAATAGAATTCCCGTCGTGGTACAGTGGTTAACGAATCCGACTAGGAACCATGAGGTTGAGGGTTCGATCCCTGGCCTTGCTCAGTGGATTAAGGATCGGGCGTTGCCGGGAGCTGTGCTGTAGGTTGCAGACACAGCTCGGATCCCGCGTTGCTGTGGCTCTGGCGTAGGCCAGAGGGTACAGTTCTGATTCGACCCCTAGCCTGGGAACCTCCATATGCCGCGGAAGCGGCCCTAGAAATGGCAAAATGACAAAAAAAAAAAAAAAGATACAAGACAACATGTTCTTTCTCTCTGCCAGGTGAGGACACGGAAAGAAGGTCGCCGCCTGTAAGGCAGGGAGAGAAATGTCATCAGAACTTGACCATGCTGGTACTCTGATCTTGGAGTTCTGGCCTCCAGGATGGTGAGAAGATAAATTCCTGTGGTTCTGGCAACCCCGTCCATAATGCTATATTATGGTGCCCTGAACTGGCAAGGGCTCACCTTAAGCCTTTACTTCCTTTCTTTCTTTCTTTTTTCTTTGCTTTTTAGGGCTGCACCGGTGGCATATGGAGATTCCCAGGCTGGGGGTCAAATCGGAACTGTAGCTGCCTGCCACAGCCACAGCCACAGCCACAGCAACGCCAGATTCCAGCTGCATCTTCGACCTACACCCCAGCTCACGGCAACGCCCGGTCCTTAACCCACTGGGCGAGACCAGGCATCAAATCCACAACCTCACGGTTCCTAGTTGGATTCATTTCTGCTGCGCCAGGACAGAAACTCTAAGCCTTTACTTTCGAGGCCCTGAGTTTCATGTCAGAGTCCGTGTACTTGCACCACCTACCTCTGTCACCACCAGCAGTCCTCAGTCCGTGGCCCTCCCATTCCTGCCCCTTGATCTCCAGGCACTGAGCCAGAGGGTTGTCTTGGAGCCCCAGGGGCGAGGACACTTAGCCTACATGCTGTGCCGTCTGCGCTCCAGGCTGCCAGCCAGGATGTGGAGCAGGACTTCGGAGAAGCAGGTGCATGGGGTGGCAGCAGGGGGGCTTGGGCACAGGTGTCGGCGCCAAGGCTGGGGGTCCCTGGCTGGACCTGGGAGCCTGCTTCCTTTCCATGCGGGTTATCCCCGTATGCTGTCATCCATTTTTCCATCCTCCTCTCTCTTCCTTCCTCTTTCAAAGACAAGCAGAGGGCAGCAGAGGGACACGGGGACTGTCTGCTCTAACACAGGCTCAGCCGGCAGCCCGTCTGCTGGAGGGGCCCTGGGCTGAGGTTTGGCGGCTCCGCTCTGCTCCCTCAGGGCGGCTATGGGAGCCAGTTCAGCCAGGGCCACCAGGATGGGGTGGTGCGGGGAGCGGCCAGGAAGCAGCACCGAGCTTGAGGTTTGCTAGAATTCCAGGGAACCTGGCACCCAGCACCCTGAAGGAGACCTTGAAAAGGACTTTGTAAAAAGATAGAAGCCTTCCCTGTGGAGGAGGCAGGGGGGAGCGTATCGTATTTTAGAGATGCTAGATTTTATATATTTATGCATGTAAGACACATATACGGTTGTTGTGAGGAATAAAATCGATTATATTTTGTGTAGGGTTTAGAAGAGGGTTTGGCACTCAGTAAGCTTAGGTGATTACGACGTCTGGTTGCCTACCCTCAAGCCCTCAGCCTCTGCAGCTGCCCCGCAATGGGGTGCCCTGAAGGAATTCAGGATGGAGAAAAACAGGATATGGGCCCTAGCTAGTTAAGATGCATATGTGAGGAATTATTTTAATGACCCCAGACTCTTGTATCTTTCCATACAAAGAAAAGCCCTAAAATCATTAACTTGAGATGTCTGTTTTTTGTGATTAGCTGTAACCTTTTAATGTTCGACTCCAGGGTTGGTTTTTTTTTTTTTTTTCTTTTTTTTTTTTCCCCAGCCAAAGGCCCTTCCCTTACGTCTTTGGATCAGTTCCTCGGGGCTAAGGGGCTGTCTCCTGGGCTATTATCGTCCTGGTCCTAACTCACAACTTTTAGGTTGTGCGTTCTTTTTCAGTTGATCATCATTTTATAAAGCAGTCTCCCTAACTTCACCTCAGAGGTCCTGCATGATCTGGACCTGCCTTCCCCCTCCTCCTCCTGTCTCACTCACTCTTGGATTCTAAGCCGCTTGGAGGGTCTTCCTGTTCTTAAAGAGCCGGCTCTGGAATTCCCGTTGTGGTTCAGCAGTAACAAACCCGACTAGCATCCATGAGGACGCGGGTTCCATCCCTGGCTGGCCACGCTCAGTGGGTTAAGGATCTGGCGTTGCTGCAGCTGTGGTGTAGGCCGGCAGCTACAGCTCCGATTTGACCCCTAGCCTGGGGATTTCCCTATGCCTCGGGTCCGGCCCTAAAAAAAAAAAAGAGAGAGAGAACGCAAGGCAGCTGTGCTTATCCTTGAATTTGTCAAGATGGAGCTCCGCATCTGCAAAGCAGGAATAACGAAGCGAGTCTGAGCTAGCAGGGCACTGAATAATGAGAGGAGTAGGTTGAGTTAATTTCCAAAAACTAGTAAAAGTGGGGGATGCGGCTAAAGCAGTGCTTAGGTGAAATGTGTAGCTCTAAATGCCTATAGATCAGAAAAGTTGAAAATCAGTTACCTAAGCTTCCATATCAAGAATCTGGGAGCTCCCTTGTGGCCCAGCAGGTTAAGGATCCAGTGTTGTCACTGCTGTGACCTGGGAACTTTTGTGTGCCATGGAAGCAGCCAGAAAAAGAAAGAAAGAGAGAGAGAGAGAGAGAGAGAGAGAGAGAGAGAGAGAGAGAGAGAGAGAGAGAGAAAGAAAGAAAGAAAGAAAGAAAGAAAGAAAGAAAGAAAAAAAGAATCAGGAAAAGGAACAGCATCAATTAGGGTTCAATTACCCTAAGAAAGTGAAAGGAAGGAAATCATAAAGCTAAGAACAGAAACTGGTAAAATGGAAAGCAAATACACAACAGAGAAAATAAATGTCAAAAACTGGTTCTTTGGAGTTCCCGTCGTGATGCAGTGGAAACAAATCTGACTAGGAGCCATGAGGTTTTAGGTTTGATCCCTGGCCTCGCTCAGTGGGTTAAGGATCCGGTGTTGCCGTGAGCTGTGGTGTAGGTTGCAGACATGGCTCAGATCCAGCATTTTTGTGGCTGTGGTGTAGGCCAGCAGTTGTAGCTCTGATTGGACCCCTAGCTGGAACCTCCATATGCCATGTGGCCCTAAAAAGCAACAACAACAACAACAAAAAAAAATTGGTTCTTTAAAGAGACTAATAAACTATTAGTAATTTCTGTTTTTGAAAGAAAAAATATAAAGTATGAGGACTGAAAAGGGAGTGCTATTATGAATCCTACAGATATTAAAAGGTTAATAAGTTTTTTTAAACATACGATTTTTCTGGAGTTCCCATCATGGCTCAGTGATTAACGAATCCGACTGGGAACCATGAGGTTGCGGGTTCGATCCCTGGCCTTGCTCAGTGGTTTCAGGATCCGGCATTGCCGTGAACTGTGGTGTAGGCACAGACACGGCTCGGATCCTGCGTTGCTGTGGCTCTGGTGTAGGCTGTTGGCTATAGTTCTGATTAGACCCCAGCCTGGGAACCTCCATGTGCTGCGGGAGCGGCCCTAGAAAAGGCAAAAAGACAAAAAAAAAAAAAAATACGATTTTCTTTACACTGGAGCCCAAGTGTCAGTCACTGTCTCATTCTGCTGCTTTTGGGTCCATGTGGATCCTCTGTATCTGTGAGGCAGCAGAACTCAGAAACGTTGCTAGTGCATCATGAAAAATTCATTGTTTAAAATGTAATGGTTTGGGTGGAATTGAACACAGTAGCATAGAAGAAAATAGCATAGAGGGGAATGGTATAGAATGGAATGGGGAGTTCCCACTATGGCACAGTGGACTAATGAGCCGGCTTGTCTCTTGGAAGCATGGGTTTGATCCCCAGCATGGTGCGGTGGGTTAAGGATCTGGCATTGGGTACAGCTGTGGCATAGGTTGCAGCTCTGGCTCAGATTTGATTCCTGGCCTGGAAATTTCTATCTGCCGTGGGTGGGTGTGGCCGAAAAAGAAAAAAAAAAAAAAAGAATGGAAGGGAACGGAACAGAATAAAGTAGGAGTCAGACTTTGTGCCAGGCACTGGGCCTAATTATTGTAGCAGATAACTCATTAACTGAACAAATATTACGAAACATCTGATAGTTGTTTGGGACACAGTGGGGAACAAAATGGAAATCTCTTACCTTTATGAAGCTTATATTCTTATAAGGGAGACATGGGCAGAAGGCCCTGAGACCACAGGTACAAGGAACAGGCAAAAGAACAATGTGGCCTGGAGCTCAAGCGCAATGGATGAAGCCGGAGCGACTAGGGGTCAGGATAGAAAGTGTGGATTTTAACAAGATGACCAGGACATCATTATCATCCTTAACTCTTTTTTTTTCTTTGGTCTTTTTGCCTTTTCTAGGGCTGCTCCCACAGCATATGGAGGTTCCCAGGCTAGGGATCTAATTGGAGCTGTAGCTGCCAGCCTACGCTAGAGCCACAGCAACGTGAGATCCGAGTCACGTCTGCAACCTACACCACAGCTCACGGTAACGCCAGATCCTTAACCCATTGAGCAAGGCCAGGGATAGTACCCGCCACCTCATGGTTCCTAGTCGGATTCACTGCGTCAACCACTGCGCCACGACGGGAACATCCATCCTTAACTCTTACAGTACTTGCTATGTCAGGCATTGTTCTAAGCCTTTAAAAACACAACTCTAGGGAGTTCCCATTGTGGCTCAACAGTAATGAAGCTGACTAGTATCCATAAGGACTCGGGTTCGATCCCTGGCCTCATTCAGTGGGTTAAAAATCCGGTGTTGCCATGAGCTGTGGTGTAGGTTGCAGACTGGGCTCGGATCCCATGTTGCTGTGGCTGTGGCCTTGGTCAGCAGCTGTAGCTCAATTTGCCCCCTAGCCTGGGAACTTCCATATGCCACAGGTGCAGCCCCCCCAAAAAAGAAAAAAAATTGTTCACAGCAGTCCTATAAAACTCATATAAAAATAATGCCCATTTTCCAGAATGGGACACCAAGGCACAGGGTGTAATTAAGTGTTCATCTGACTCCAGAGTCTGTTCTTTTGACCACTATCTTCTGCAATTTATAGTACACAGACATCGTATAATCCTGTAGCAGATGTAATATAAATATGCAAATTATTAATGAATGCAAATCAAGAGAAAGATCTGGGGGGAGGTATGCCAGAGGCAGGAAGTGAGAGGGGGTGCCTGTCCACTGTGTGTCAAGTTTCATCTGTAAGCACACATGCCCATGGAGTTCCCGTCGTGGCTCAGTGGTTAACAAATCTGACTAGGAACCATGAGGTTGTGGGTTCGATCCCTGACCTTGCTCAATGGGCTGGGGATCCAGCATTGCTGTGAGCTGTGGTGTATATCGCAGACGTGGCTCGGATCCTGCATTGCTGTGGCTCTGGCGTAGGCCAGTGACTACAGCTCCAATTAGACCCCTAGCCTGGGAACCTCCATATGCCACGGGAGCGGCCCCAGAAAAGGCAAAAAAAAAAAAAAAAAGCACACAGGCCCAGAAACACTGACTGCATCTGAGATGCTCCCATTTTGTCCTGTGATCCTAACTGTGGTGTGAAAAGGGAGGAGATTGAGTTAAACTGGCCAAAAGAGGGCTTGTACTCATAGGGCTGGGCCTCCTGTATGTCTGGGTCCTTTCTTCCAAAAGAGATGAATTCCAGCTTGGGGAAAACAAGGGAGGCTTTGGTCTTGGTTTCTTATCTTCATCTCTATCCCTCTGGAATGAGGAAAATAACAAGAACACAGGAGTTCCTGTGGTTGTGGCACAGCGGAAACAAATCCGACTAGGAACCATGAGGTTGTAGGTTCGATCTCTGGCCTTGCTCCGTGGGTGAAGGATCTGGCGTTGCCGTGAGCTATGGCGTAGGTCGCAGATGCAGCTCAGATCCTGCATGGCTATGGCTGTGGCGTAGGCTGGCAGCTGTAGCTCTGATTCAACCCCTAGCCTGGGAACCTCCATATGCCGTGGGTGCAGCCCTAAAAAGACAGAAAAAAAAACCACACACACACACAAGGAAACAGCAGAGAGTGGTCACGGCAGACATGTGGACTCTTGTGAATCCACACATAAGTCACAAGTCCTGAAGATTCCTCCCAGGACTTTTCCCTTGAAATGGGTGTCGAAGGAAGTATAGTCTTTGGGAAGGTGCGGGGAGGTGGCGAGAATGAAACACAGGAAACTTGGGTGTGACCAGGGGTAGTGTGGTCTCTTCTAACTTTTTTCATCTTTTTTCAGCCATGGAGGGACAGCAGTCAGACCCCTTTCCCGTGTCTTATCCACAGACTTGACCACATTGTAATGACAGTAAAGAACATCAAAGACACCACTACGTTTTATTCCAAGATTCTGGGCATGGAGGTCGTGACTTTCAAGGTAATTACTTCCCCAAATGGCAAACTGTAGGGCAGATAAAACTTGATTGTAATACTTTAAAAAGTAACCTAGGAGTTCCCGTCGTGGCTCAGTGGTAATGAACCAACTACTATCCATGAGGATGCGGGTTCGATCCCTGGCCTCGCTCAGGGGGTGAAGGATCCGGCGTTGCCGTGAGCTGTGGTGTAGGTCGCAGGCGCAGCTTGGATCCGGAGTTGCTGTGGCTCTGGCGTAGGCTGGCGGCTACAGCTCCGGTTGGACCCCTAGCCTGGGAACCTCCATATGCCGTGGGTGCGGCCCTAGGAAAAAAAAAAGTAAACTAAAACTCAAACACACACACACACACACACACACACGCACATGCGCACACGCGCGCGCAAGTACACTCAAGAGCTATGAGAAGAATTTAAAGGATCAATGGAGGAGATTCTAAAATCTGAATAAAAATTGTAAAAGGACCAAAGAGGTGGAGTTCCCATTGTGGCTCAGTGGTTAACGAATCCGACTAGGAACCATGAAGTTGCGGGTTTGGTCCCTGGCCTTGCTCAGTGGGTTAAGGATCTGGTGTTGCCGTGAACTGTGGTGTAGGTTGCAGATGCGGCTCAGATCCCTCGTTGCTGTGGCTCTGTGTAGGCCGGCGGCTACAGCTCAGATTCGACCCCTAGTCTGGGAACCTCCATATGCCGCGGGAGTGGCCCCAAAAAAGGCAAAAAGACAAAAAAAAAAAAAAAACCCAAAGAGATTGTTCAGAGAAAGAAAATGGAGGGGAAAAAGGGAAGAAATTACCATAGGAAGATGCAAGAGAATGTTCCAGTCTTTATAGGAAAAGGACTAACTGAATATCCAGAACACTGACACTTAGATATGTTCTTATGAAATTATAGAACATCAAAATAAAATCAAGCTCCTAGGAGCTTTCAGAGAGGTTAAAAAGAAAAGTGGTTCAGAGTTCCCTGGTGGCTCAGAGGGTTAAGCACCCAGTGTTGTCACTGCTGTGGCTTGGGCCACTGCGTGGTGAGGGTTCACTCTCTGGTTGGGAACTTCCGCCTGCCACAGGCACAGCCAAAAAAAGAAAAGGAAAGTAAAGAAAAGAAAAAAGTAGTTCAACTACAAAGGGAAAGGCAATAAGCAGATTTCAGATTTCCCAAGAGACCAGAAGACAACAGAAGAACAACTTCAAGATTCTGACGGAAAAACATTTCAACCTAGAATTCTATGAACAAGCTATTAATCAAGGTGAGTATAAAATAAAACATTCTTTGACATGACTCAGAAACTTTGCTTACTTGCTTTGAAAATTACTTGAGAATACACTACAACAAAATGAACGATTAATCTAGGAATAAGAGGAGTTCCCGCTGTGGCACAATGGGATCAGCGGCATTTCTACAGTGCCAGGACTCAGATTCGATTCCCGGCCCAGCACAGTGGGTTAAAGATCCAGCATTGCCACAGATGTGGCGTTGTTGAAAGTGTGGCTCCGATCTCATCCTTGGCCTGGAAACTCCATATGCCACAGGGCAGCCCCAAAAAAGAAAAAAAAAATCCAGGAATAAGAAAGACATCAAAGTCAGGACACAGTGGATCCCAAGAGGAATATCCAGAAATATACGTTGAAAACAATCAGTCCAGTTCAGATCAAGAGAAGGAAAGATCCCACGAAAAAGAGATTCAAAGTAAAAAGGAGGGGAGTTCCCGTTGTGGCTCAGTGGTTAACGAATCTGACTGGGAACCATGAGGTTGCGGGTTCGATGCTCGGCCTTGCTCAGTGTGTTAAGGATCCAGCGTTGCCGTGAGCTGTGGTGTGGGTCGCAGATGCGGCTCGGATCCCGCGTTGCTGTGACTCTGGCGTAGACCGGCGGCTACAGCTCCGATTCGACCCCTAGCCTGGGAACCTCCATATGCCATGGGATCGGCCCTAGAAAAGGAAAAAAAAAAAAAAAAAAAAGAGTGAAAAATGAAGAAGCCAAATGAGGTCTACAGCCTGGTACCATTCATAACACGCACACATAAAATAATACATGTTTTACGATAATTTAGGAAAACCCAAAGATGAACGTCGAACACATGTATAATGATTGCCTAGAGTGGGGAAAGGAATGAATGGAGATCAAAAGAATAAAGATGCAAATAAAACAAGAAAAGGACCTTGCATGGGCCAAGAATGATAGTGAGGCATATGAAGCCTCAACCGCCTGTATTTGGACACACTGGAGTGAAATTTCAGTATATCTAGGATCAAGAAAAGTCAGATGTATTATCTACAAAAGAATGAAAAACAGGAGTTCCGTCGTGGCGCAGTGGTTAACGAATCTGACTAGGAACCATGAGATTTCGGGTTCGATCCCTGGCCTTGCTCAGTGGGTTAAGGATCCGGTGTTGCCGTGGCTCTGGCGGCTGCAGCTCCGATTCGACCCCTAGCCTGGGAACCTCCATGTGCCATGGGTGTGGCTCTAGAAAAGGCAAAAAAAAAAAAAAAAAAAGGAATAAAAAAACAGATTAACATCAGACTTCTTAACAGCAATAGCAGATTCAGGAAGACAACGAAACCACGTATTTAAAAGGCTGTGGGAAGGGAGTTCCCGTCGAGGCTCAGTGGAAACGAATATGACTGGCATCCATGAGGACGCAGGTTCGACCCCTGGCCTCGCTCAGTGGGTTAAGGATCTGGTGTTGCCATGAGCTGTGGTGTAGGTTGCAGATGCGACTCGGACCTGGCGTTGCTGTGGCTGTGGCCTAGGCTGGCAGCTACAGCTCCGATTGGACCCCTAGCCTGGGAACTTCCATATGCCGCGGGTGTGGCCCTAAAGAGCAAAAAACCAAACAGAAAGATGCAGTGGTTTCCTTAAAAGCTGTAAAAGGAATAAATAACAAGGTCCTACTGTATAGCACTGGGAACTATATTCAATATCCCGTCATAAACTCTAAGGGAAAAGAAAAAAATTGTAAAAGGACCAAAAGAGGAACTAAAAATGACGACAGAATTCTATTAGGAGGGGCAGTGAAAGGGGAGGAGCTAGGTCCTCATTCATCTTAGCAGGGAGATACAGAAAATGTCTAAAACTCTCAGATCCAGAAAGAGCGGCACAGCAGTTAGGGACTGTGTTTGGAGACCCTCGGGAGAAAACTCCACGACCCATAAGTTAAATAACATAGAGCTTTCTTTTTCTTTTATTTAACAACCAATCTGGAGGTAGGCAGTCAGCGCTCGGGCAGTGGCTGGAAGGAGGAGGAAGTGAGTGGGCAAAAAGCACCAGCTCAGTGGGGTGGGGAGGTTCCCAGAAGCCCCACTCATGGCCCCAGCTGACATCTCATTGTCTGGTTCATCTTACCTGGCCTCTCAGCAAGGCATGCTGGGAAATGCAGGTGTTTAAAGCTCGTGGCACCACACGCCCCACTGAAACTTGGGTTGTCTTTAAAAGAAAAAAAAAAAGGAGACGTGAATTGAGTAGACAAACTGCCATCTCTGCCATGAGGAATATAAACATATTATTTGGGGGTATGGAAATAATTTTCCAGAAGAAAGAAACACATACACACATTGAGAGCAGCAGCCTCTGGGGAATGAGACTAGAGTGGGACCACAGGTTGCTGGTTTTCATCATAAGCCTTGTTCTATTTTTTCGGAGTTCCCGTCATGGCGCAGTGGTTAATGGATCCGACTAGGAACCATGAGGTTGCAGGTTCGATCCCTGGCCTTGCTCAGTGGGTTAAGGATCTGGCATTGCTGTGAGCTGTAGTGTAGGTAGCAGATGCGGCTCGGATCCCGCGTTGCTGTGGCTCTGGCGTAGGCCGGTGGCTACAGCTCTGATTCGACCCCTAGCCTGGGAACCTCCATATGCCATGGGAAGCAGCCCTAGAAAAGGCAAAATAAGTAAATAAGCCTTATTCTATTTTTTTTTAAACCTCCGTGGGGTAGGTAGGGGGTTTTACCTCACACTCATCTTGGAGGTTTAGTTTCAGGTTGTTTTCGCTTCCCAAATAGGGAGACCGGAAAGCATTGTGTTTTGGAGACCAGAAATTTAACCTCCACGAGATGGGAAAGGAATTTGAACCCAAAGCTGCTTGCCCAGTCCCTGGTTCCCTGGATATTTGTCTGATCACAGAGGTGCCTTTGGAGGAAGTGGTCCAGCACCTCAAGGTGAGTCAGCCTTCCCCTCTTTTGAGAAACGTGCTGCAGATTCTGTGAAAAGATAAGCATGACTCAAACCTCAGACACAACAGGTTTTGTCACGTCCAGATGAGCCCTATATGCAATTGTTTACTCATTATTTTTGTTGACATCATTTTTTTCCTATAAACAAATGCATTTTATGTTTTTGTTTTGTTTTGTTTTTGTTTTTCTCTTTTTGCCTTTTCTAGGGCCGCTCCCACAGCATATGGAGGTTCCCAGGCTAGGGGTCTAATTGAAGCTGTAGCTGCCGGCCCAGGCCACAGCCACAGCAACTCAGGATCCAAGCTGCGTCTGCGACCTACACCACAGCTCACGGCAATGCCCACTGAGCGAGGCCAGGGATCAAACCCACAATCTCATGGTTCCTCGTCAGATCCGTAAAACACTGAGCCACGATGGGAACTCCCAACAAATGCATTTTAAAAGAAAACTTTAGAGTTCCCATCATGGCGCAGCGGAAACGAATCCGACGAGGAACCTCAAGATTGTGGGTTCAATCCCTGGCCTCGCTCAGTGGGTTAAGGATCCAGTGTTGCCGTGAGCTGTAGTGTAGGTCACAGAATAGGCTCGGATCTGGTGTTGCTGTGGCTGTGGCATAGGCCAACAGTTGTAGCTCTGATTGGACCCCCTAGCCTGGGAACCTCCAGATGCCGCAGGTGCAGCCCTAAAAAGACAGAAGACAATTTAAAAAAGAAAAGAAAACTTTATATCACCCTTTTGAAAAATATTATACCTCAATCCTTTTTACGTAAATACATTTATGTAAAAAGAAAATGTTCAGGAGTTCCCTGGTGGCTCAGTGGGTTAAGGATCAGGCATTGACACTGCTATGGCTCGTGTTTGATCCCTGGTCCCAGAACTTCCACATGCATAGGCGCGGCCAAAAAAGAAAAGAAAAAATAAAATGTTTAACCAAGTAAATGAAAACCCATGATATTTGGGCATAAAACATGGGGCTGCAAAAACAAACAGCTATAAAAATATCTCAATGTTATTTGAGTCTAGCCACTTCCATGCCCCCACTTTCTGGGCCTGGCATTGCAAAGGGGGATTTGGCAAGTGGTTAAGGAGGGGCCAAGGACTTGGCATCCACCAGAGGCTTTCTTCTTGGTATAATCAGAAGGTCTGAAAGAGGATTGAAGAGGGAATAATTTCTGACTCACCATTACTTAATTTAGTGTTCCTTTAACACTTAAAATGATTTCACGTGAGGAGGTCATCGGTTCTCCTTTTGGGGAATGCAGATGGAGGTATTAAGTATATTTTGTGCAAATTGATCTGGACTCCTTTGGAAAATATCAGTGAAAAAAAGTCTGGTTTGGAGTTAAAGTGGGTAAATTATAGGGGTTAAGGGTATGGACTTTGGCCCAGACTGTCTTTATTTTGGTTTTTGTTTGTTTGTTTTTGGGGATTTTTTTTTTGTCTTTTTGCCTTTTCTGGGGCCGCACCTGCAGCATATGGAGGTTCCCAGGCGAGGGGTCTAATCGGAGCTGTAGCTGCCGGCCTATGCCAGAGTCACAGCCACGCAGGATCTGAGCCATGTCTGTGATCTACACCAAAGCTCCCAGCAACACCGGATCCTTAACCCACTGAGTGAGGCCAGGGATAGAACCCGCAACCTCATGGTTCCTGGTCGGATTCATTAACCACTGAGCCACGACGGGAACTCCTGTTTTTTGGGGTTTTTTTTTGCCGCAGCATGCAGGGGCTTGATGTGGGATCTTGGTTCCCAGAGCAGGAATCAAACCCAGACCACGGCGGCGAAAACACTGAGTCCTAACCACTAGACCACCAGGGAACTTCCCAGCCGAGACTGTCTAGGTTTGAATTCTGACTCTGCCACTTACTAGATAACACGAGGTGCATTATCATCCCCCATCGACAGATCAGGAAACTGAGGGACAGACAGAGCGGTTAGGTACTCTGCTGGAGGTCAGCCAGCTGGTGAGCAGCTGGAGCAGAGAGAGGGAGGGAGAATGGTAGGTGATACAGAAGGACACGGAGGTCTTCCAGGCCACTGTAAGGAATTGACCTTCGGTGTGACACGTGGACTGTGATGAATGACTTTTGTTCTCTCTTCCCACCTCAGGCTTGTGATGTCCCCATTGAGGAGGGTCCAGTCCTCAGAACAGGGGCAAAAGGGCCCATTATGTCCATTTACTTCCGAGACCCTGACAGAAACCTGATCGAGGTGTCCAGCTATATGTCCTCATGATGGAGGCGAGCTCTCCGCCCTGCTGTCCCCTGTGATGTCACCCTCTGTCTTCCTTCCTGCAAAACGTCATCCCGGGCCCAGAGACCTCCAAGGACGGAGGACTTGCGCACGTCACACATCCGGCTGGGAGGCGGGGGACGGGGGGGGGAGGGCGGGGGGGGCGGGGCGGGTGTGGATCTGGGGTGGGTTTGGGAACGAGATGTCTGAACGTCCTCCATCCAAGCTGCCCCCATACATTCATAATCTTTCCATTAACATGAACTCTTCCTTGTTATTGTCTCAGCATTATGTGTGGGTCTCTGGGCTGTTTGGGGGTCAGGAACCAGAGTATGACATCTCTGGGGACCAAACTCAGGGTTATCCCCTTGAGATTCACGACCCCTGACAGATTTCTCCTTGTCGGTGAGCTCATCCATTTTTATCCTTTTTTTTTTTTTTTTTTTTTTTTCCTTTTCTGGGGCCGCATCTGTGGCATATGGAGGTTCCCAGGCGAGGGGTTCAATCGGGGCTGTAGCCGCCAGCCTACACCATAGCCACAGCCACGCGGGGATCCAAGCCGCGTCTGCGACATACACCACAGCTCACGGCAACGCCCGATCCTTAACCCACAGAACAAGGCCATGGATCAAACCTGCAACCTCATGATTCCTAGTTGGATTCCTTAACCACTGTGCCATGACGGGAACTCCCATTTTGATCCTTTTTTTGATTCACCTCACTCCTCCCAAGTGCTGCCTGCTGTTTCCTCCACCCTGAAGGCTTGACTGATCTCTGGTTCCCCAGATCTCTGATTCCCCTGAAGCCTTCAAGGGCCAACCCAGATGCTACTGACTCCTCCTGGGGTGCCTGAGCTGGTCTCACCCCTGGGGAACGTGGCGCTTCCTACCTTTGGATGTGGTAGGTTCAGACTGAGCTCAACTGCGGCTCAGCTCCTGACAGAAACAGGAACCCATTTCCCTTCCCCCACCATTCACTCATGGCGTCAACCAACGAACATACATTGAGCACCTACTGTGTGCTTGGCTCTGTTCCAGGCATTGGAGAGTGTGTGTTGAACAGAAGAGTCAAGCATATCTATGTCTGTGGAGCTGCCATTCTAGGGGGAGAGACAGAAAAGAAATAAAATTCAGGAGTTCCCGTCGTGGCTCAGAGGTTAACGAATCCGACTAGGAACCATGAGGTGGCGGGTTCGATCCCTGACTTTACTCAGTGGGTTAAGGATCCAGCGTTGCTGTGAGCTGCGGTGTGGGTTGCAGACGCAGCTCGGATCCCATGTTGCTATGGCTCTGGCATAGGCCGGCAGCTACAGCTCTGGTTAGACCCCTAGCCTGGGAACTTCCTTATGTCGTGGGTGTGGCCCTAAAAAGACATACACACACAAAAAAAAAAGTGGTTGGACTCTGGAGATCCTCTGAAGACAGAGACTGGAAGAGTTCACCAAGACAGAACATGTCAACTTAGAGAAGGCCATTTAGAGTTCTGAACCAAGAGAAGGAACCAGCAAAAGAGACAGGCAAAGAGGAAAGGGAAGAGTACAGGTCCCGAGCAAATAAGAGACAGATGAAGGAACATGTATGAGAGTTTCTTGGAGGTGAGGGAGCCCCTAGTCTTGTGGACTCTGGTCTCTGCACAGTCTCCAGGTGGTAGTTCAGCCATGGCCCTATGAGTTAATTCCCAGGGAGCCCCCCCCCCAAATGCTGGAAATAGAGGATGGTTAAAGATGGGCTTCAGCACTCAAAAAGATTTGCCCATAGCTCCCCAAAAAAAAGCAAAAGCAAAAGAAAACAATTCCATTTACAATAGCACAGAAAAAGAAAAGTTACTAATAAATTTTACAAAAGATGGGCAAGACTAGTACACTGAAAACTATAAACATTGTTGAAAGAAATTAAATACCTAAATAAATTTTAAAACATCACAAGTTCATGAACTGAAGACTTTATAGTGTTAAGATGGCAAAACTCTTCAAATTGATCTATAAATTTAGTGCAATCCCAATCAGAATCCCAGTTTACTTCTTTGCAGAAATTGACAAACTTACCCTAAAATTCAATAGCTGGGGACCCAGAATAGCTATAATAATACTGAAAAAGAAACACAGAGTTGGAGGATTCACACTTCCCAATTTAAAAACTTAATACATAACTATGGTAATCAGGATTGTGGGGTGCTGGCATAAAAAACATATATACATAGAATCGAAATAGAATGGAATAGAATTGAGAGTCCAGGAGTTCCCGTGTGGCTCAGTGGGTTAAAGATCTGGCATTGTTGATGCAGTGGCATGTCATTGCTGTGGCATGGGTTCTATCCCTGGCTCAGGACCATCTGCATGCTGTGGGCACAGCCAAAAAAAAAAAATTGAGAGTCCAGAAGTAAACTTAGACATCGTGGGCAAGTGACTTTTGACAAGCGTGCCAAAATAATTCAATAGGGGAAGGAATGATCTTTACAACAAATGGTGCTGGGACAGCTGGATATACACATGCAAAAGAATTAAACTGGAGCCCTACTTCACACCATATAAAAAATCAACTCAGGAGTTCCCGTCGTGGCACAGTGGTTAACGAATCTGACTAGGAACCATGTGGTTGCGGGTTCAGTCCCTGCCCTTGCTCAGTGGGTTAACGATCCGGCATTGCTGTGAACTGTGGTGTAGGTTGCAGACGAGGCTCGGATCCCACGTTGCTGTGGCTCTGGCGTAGGCTGGTGGCTACGGCTCCGATTCGACCCCTAGCCTGGGAACCTCTATATGCCGCGGGACCAGCCCAAGAGATAGCAAAAAGACCAAAAAAAAAAAAAAAATCAACTCAAAATGAATCAAAGACCTAAATGTAAGCACTAAAACTATAAAACTTAGAAGAAAACCTAGGCATTAAGCTTCATGACCTTGGATCAGGCAATGGTTTCCTAGATACGCTACCTAAAGCATAGCAACCAAAGAAAAAATAAATTGAACTTCAGCAAAGCTAAAACCTTTTGTGCTTCAAAGGACACGTGTTCTCAAGAAAGTGAAAAGACAACCCACAAATAGGAGAAAATATTTGTAAATCACATATCTGTTAAGGGTCTAGCATTTAGAAAAAAGGATTCTTACAACTCAAAAATAGACAAATAATTAAAAATGGGCAAAGGATTTGAATAGACATTATACAAATGGCAGCAAACACATGAAATGATCGAAATCATTAGTCATTAGAGAAACACAAATCAAAAGCACAATGAGGAGTTCCTGCTGTGGCACAGTGGGATAAGAATCTAACTGCAGGAGTTCCCATCATGGCTCAGCAGAAATGAATCTGACTAGCATCCATGAGGACGCAGGTTCGATCCCTGGCCTTGCTCCGTGGGTTAAGGATCCCGCGGTGCCGTGGTCTGTGGTGTAGTTCGCAGACATGGCTCGGATCTCATGTTGCGTGGCTGTGGCATAGGCCAGAGGCTACGGCTCCTATTCGACCCCTAGCCTGGGACCTCCATATGCCATGGGTGTGGCCCTAAAAAGACAAAAAAAAAAATCTGACTGCAGTGGCTCGCACTGCTACAGGGGTGCAGGTTTGATTCCCAGCCCAGGGCAGTGTGTTAAAGGATCTGATGTTGCCACAGCTGCAGCATAGGTCACAGCTGCGGCTCATATTCAACTCCTGGCCCAGGAACTTCCAGATGCCTTGGGTGCGGCCATTAAAACAAAAAAAAAGAAGTACAAAATACTGGGATGGCTAGAATCAAAAAGAAAGACGACAAGTGTTAGAAAGAATGTAGATAAATTGGAACCTTCACACAGCTGCTATGGAGAACACTTTTGCTGTTCCTCAAAAAGCTACACAGAGAATGACCACGGGACTCTGTAATTCCATTTCTAGATAGCACCCAAGAGAATTGAAAACATATGGCCACATAAAAACTTTTACATGAATGCTCATAGCAGCACTATTTATGCTAGCCAAAAATGTTCATTAATCACATGAATGGGTAGTACAACATAGAGTTTTCATATAATGTCTTTCAACCCTGAACAGAAATGAAGTACTGATCCACGCCATAGCATGAATGAACCTTGAAAACTTTATGTAAAGTAAGAGAAACCCATCACAAAAGGCCATATGTTGTATGATTCCATTTATATGAAAGGCCTAGAACAGGCAAACCCATAGAGACATAAAGTAGATTAGTCATCGCCAGGAGCCAGGGCCGAGGAAAACGGAAAATGGAATGACTGCCAGTGGGCACAGAGCTTCTTTTGGAGTGATGAAAATGTTCTAGAATCCCAAAGTTTGTTTTGTTTTGTCTTGTCATTTTGCCATTTCTTGCGCCGCTTCCGCGGCATATGGAGGTTCCCAGGCTAGGGGTTGAATTGGAGCTGTAGCCACCGGCCTACGCCACAGCCACAGCAACTCGGGATCCGAGCCGCGTCTGCAACCTACACCACAGCTCCCGGCAACGCCGGATCCTTAACCCACTGAGCAAGGCCAGGGATCGAACCCTCAACCTCATGGTGCCTAGTCGGATTCGTTAACCACTGCGCCACGACGGGAACTCCTGGAATCCCAAAGTTGTGATACTTGTACAACCTTGTGAATGTACTAATCACTGATTTAAAGGGGTGAATTTTGTGGTATGTGAATTACATCTTTATTTTAAAAGAATGAGGAGCTCCTGCGGTGGCACAGAGAGTTAAGGAGCCACTGTTGTCACTACAGCGGCTCAGGTTGCTGCTGTGGCACGGGTTCGATCCCTGGCCCCAGGACCTTCCCTGTGCCATGCATATGCCCCCTCAAAAAAAGGAATGAGCTACTGACACACATAATAACTCAAATGAATGTCACAGACATTATGCTGAACAAAAGAAGCACATACTAGGAGTTCCCGTCATGGCTCATTGGTTAACGAATCCGACTAGGAACCATGATGTTGCAGGTTCGATCCCTGGCCTTGCTCATTGGGTGAAGGATCCGGCATTGCCGGGAGCTGTGGTGTAGGTTGCAGACGAGGCTCGGATCCCGTGTTGCTGTGGCTCTGGCGTAGGCTGGCAGCTACAGCTCCGATTCGACTCCTAGCCTGGGAACCTCCATATGCCGTGGGAGCGGCCATAGAAAAGGCAAAATGACAAAATATAAAAATAAAAAATAATAATAAAACCAAAATAGTTTGGCTCCGAGGCAAACGTTTGATTCCTTAGTGGACTTTGGCTGATGTTGTTCCAGGTGCCGTGGACACCAAGGGGAGCCGGGCTCCGTCCCAGCCCTGGTGGACTCCACAGTCTGGAAGGGGCAAGAATATCCCAAATGCCACGGGCTTGAACCAAGCTCTGGAGCCCCCAGAAGATGCCAAGAGGGAAGGAACCCGTCAGGGAAGGCTTCCGGGAAGAGAGGCCGTTGGGGCTAAGTCTCATATGGAGGCCTGATGGAGAGGAGGCTTGGCGCAGACACCCCACCCCCACCCTCGTTGGTCTCCCCCAAAGCCTAGCCTGGCCCTGCCGATTCCCTTATCTGCCCACTCCCAGCTGCCTCCCTGCTGGCTGAACTGTCGCCACAGACTTCTGGGCCTGTGCCCCCTCCTTGGGGATGGGGGAGGGAATGGGGTGAGGCCTGGCCTCAGAGCCGCAGGGTTTTGGCTCTTGATGGAGCCAGAGCCCCGAGGCCCCCCACTCCCCACCCTTTAGTTCCCTTCCTGAACTTTTGCCCCGCCTCCAGTTATGAAGAAATGGACCGTGAGTCCAGCAGCCAAACGTGTGTCTGAGATGTGCCTCTTGCCTGCCCTTCCTGAGGAGGGCAGATTTCCCTACCCCGACCCCCACCCCCCAACACGGCAACCGCTCTTTCTACTAATAATAACAAGGAGGAGAGTTACACTGCAGAGTGCACCATTTACGGCATGCCAGGTGGGCCCTGTGCTGAGTGGCCTCTCGACGACAATGACCTTTGAGGTGGGTCCTGTGATTGCCCCCATTTTCCGGGCAAAGAAACAGGCTCGGAGGGTGGCCTGACCAGGAATCACACAGCAACTCAGGAAAAGCTGAGACAGGAACCCAAGGCCTTAGACGAACATCTTCATTTCTCTGGGCCGATTCCCAGTCTAAAACACGGGGGCAATTAATCATACCCACTTAGACCACAAGGGCCTGGTGAGAAAATGATAAAATGACGCATGGAGAGCATTTAGCACAGTGCCTGTGTGGCTCGGCAAATAATGCTGCTGTTGTTATTATATTCATGCCAGGAAATGTATTAGTATCAGAGTGATTATTATTGGAGTTCCCGTCGTGGTGCAGTGGTTAACGAATCCAACTAGGAACCATGAGGTTGCGGGTTCCATCCCTGGCCTTGCTCAGTGGGTTGAGGATCCGACATTGCCGTGAGGTGCGGTGTAGGTCGCAGATGCGGCTCAGATCACGAGTTGCTGTGGCTGTGGTGTAGGCCAGTGGCTACAGCTCCGATTCGACCCCTAGCCTGGGAATCTCCATATGCCTCAAGAGCGGTCCTAGAAAAGGCAAAAGACAAAAAAAAAAAAAAAAGAATTATTATTACCACTAGTGTCATTGATAGGATTAAAATGAATAATAATTACTACTTTCAGAATTAATATGTATTCGTATTACTAAAAGTATTCATGGTAGAGTAGAAATTTTTTTTCTTTTGCTTTTTAGGGCCACACCTGCAGCATATGGAAGTTCCCAGGCTAGGGGTCAAATTGGAGCTACCGCTGCCGGTCTACACCACAGCCATAGCAATGCCAGATCTGAGCCACGTCTGCAACCTACACCACAGCTTACGGCTAGAGTTATTATTGTTACCGCTATCACTATTAAAATTACCATTAGAAAAAAAAAAAAAAAGAGGTCCCGTCATGGCTCAGCGGTTAATGAACACCACTAGTAACCATGAGGTTGCAGGTTCGATCCCTGACCTCGCTCAGTGGGTTAAAAATCCGGCATTACCTTGAGTTGTGGTGTAGGTTGCAGATGTGGTTTGGATCCCGCGTTGCTGTGGCTGTGGTATAGGCTGGCGGCTACAGCTCTGATTGGACCCCCAGCCTGGGAACCTCCATACGCCGCGGGTGCAGCCCTAAGCAGACAAAAAGACCCCCAGAAATATTAGCATTAGTGCTGGTATCAATATTAGAATGTTATATTAGTAATTAGTATTGGTATTGGTGTCAGCATATTACTAGCATTAGTACTAGAATTAGGAGTGGTGCTAATAAAAAAGGACCAAATATTATCATTCGTACTCAATAAATAGAGATTTCAGAATCAAATGCGTCAAAATCACTTCATGGATTAAATCTCATTTAGTTGCCCTCATCACCCTATGGCGTAGCTGCTATTATTACTCCATCTGTCCAGATGAGGAACTGAGGTCCAGAGGGGACAGCCACTCGTCCAAGGCCACATGCCAGTTGGTGGTGAGAGGAAGTCTACAAATGAGGATGGGCTGGCTCCGGAGTGGGTATCCTGAAACCATCACCACTTGAGTCATAGGAGTCTTTGTCCTTGTTCTCACTGGTGAAGGCGTGGCATGGAGTGAGGCACACAGCCGGAGCTCCATAAATGTACTCCATACAAATACAGTACATATATACTCTACACGAATGATCATATTGCGCCCTTTTTTTATTAGCACCGCTACTAATTCTAGTACTAACGCTGATAACATGCTGACACCAACACCAATCCTTCCTCCTCAAATCTCCCATTTTGCAAATGAGAACACGGAGGTCCAGAGAGATAAAATGAGGATGGTGAGTTCCCTCTGGGGTAAGCCAGTGGGTGAGCAGACCCCGCTGACCCAGGGCTCCATCCTTGCCCTCTCCATCCCTTGGTGGGTTTCAGTCTCCTCATCTATAGGATGGGCAGTCGGGGGAGCTCCCTGTTGCGTGGAGTCCTGGGGCTATGACTCAGTGGTCTTAGCCCTGTCCTATAGGGACCCAAGTTGGACACGTGCTGCGTACATGTGTATTCAATGCTTTTACAGGAGGGAAGTGCTCAGAACAGGCCCGGTCCAGGCCTGCATCGGCCATGAGACACTGGTCGCTGTCACTGTTGTTACTACGTGGGGGAGGTAGGACAGGGCAAGAAGGTGGGGACTGAGGTGCAGAGGCCCCGTGACTCTCTGGAGGTTCCCCTGAGCAGGGTGAGGGCAGAGCCACGGGCCACCTGGGTCCACATGAATCCACACCCCTCCTGTCCCACTCACCCCAGCACCACCTGCCCAGGACGCACCCCAGGTTGCCACCTTGGGTCTCATGGACTTCCTCTCAGATGCTGTCTCTGCATGTCTGGCTCTCTCCCCCTGTCCCCATCATCTGCATCTCCCTTCTCAGCTTCTCCACCTGCATCCTTGACCTCTGTCACTTTCAGGCTTTCTCTTTCACATCCGGCCCATTTCCACCTGTCTCCTGCGCTCTCTTTGCCTCTCTTTCTCTCTGTCCTTGACCGTCTCCAGCTCCCTCTGTGGGTCTCCCCCCTCCTCCCCCCGCCCGCCACTGTCTTGCCTTCCTTTCTGTGCCCTCTCTCTGCCTCCTTCCAGCTCTGTGTCTCTTTCTCTCTGTTTATCTGTGGCTCCCTGGTCCCATCTCTTGGTCTCTCTCCCTCCTCTATGCCTTCCATTCTCCTTCCCTTCCCCCACCCTATCCCACTCCTCAAAGGACCCGCAGAGGAACCAACCCCAAGTCCCACCTGTTTCCCGCCTCCAAAGCCGCATGGCGGGCAAGAAGTTGAGGCCGCTGTCCCTGGGTGCCCCCCCTCAAGCCCCGCCCCCATCCCAAGACAGCCTGTTACCGCGGAGCCAACAGCCACTGTGGCCTCCATCTGATAAGACTTATCTCCTGCCCCAGGGCAGGCCGGAGCTGGCGTAAGCCCCAGTGGGGCGCTGAGCGATGGTGCCCCTGCCTCCCGCCCGTCTAGGCCTGGCCTCCAGGGTGGGCCTGGGTCCTGAAGATGTCCCACGGACATCTGGATTCCAATTCCCACCCAATCTCTTTGCGCCTCGTTCTTGTCACCTGCAAAATGGGTACAGTCACATCCCTCCTCTCCCTTTGGTCAGGAAGACTCAGACAGAAGGGCCCAGCCCAAACCTGGCTAAGCGCACAGCAAGGGCTTTACAAAGACTCCCTGAAAGTCATGAAACCCTATCTGCTGTTTTTCATTTTATCTTGGCTTCGGCCCATTTCGTTTGGCTGGACATCGAAATCCGTGGAAACCCAAGGCAAACAGGGTCTCCAAGAATCCCCAGGGTGGGCAGGTGGGGTGGAGGACAGCCCCCCACTGCCAAAGAGGTGCCCCACCAGCAGGGGGCCCGCCCCCTCCCCTGGCCTGCCCCACCCACTGGGGCACTAGCCACTCCCTGGTGAGGAGGGAGGAGGGAGAGGGGAGGGAGGGAGGGAGGGAAGGAGGAAGGGAGCCTCAAAGGCTAAGGCCAGCCAGGACACCCCCTGGGATCACACTGAGCTCGCCACATCCCCAAAGCAGCTGAACCCTCCGCACCAACCAGCCCAGGTCAGTCTCAGCCCCTCAAGAGCCCCCAGCAAGGCAAACCCCGAGCCCGCTGCCCCTTACTTGAAGGCTACTCCTCCAGCCTGCTCTAGGCTCCCCAACCCACCACTGGTCCCCAAAGTGTCTACCACCCCGAATCCTTTGACAGCTCCTCCAGACCACCTCTGTCTTTCCAATCCCCATCTCTACTCAAATCTACCCCCTAAACCCCACCTCTCTCTGCCCTGACACCCATCTCCTCCTTCCGAGACATCTATGCCCCTGATCCCTTAACTCTGCTCGCCATACCCCACCTCTGCCCCCCAAAACATGCCTTCGGCCCACCAAATCCTGCCTCTGCCCCAAATCTGACTTTTGCTCACCCAAACTTGTCTCTGAATTCTCTCCCAAAGCTCATTTTTGCCCCCCCCCCCACCACACACACCTATTTCTGCTCCCCAAGCCCTCGTCTACTCCACGACCTCCTGGTCTCTGTCCCGAATTCTGTCTCTGACTCCCCAAACCTGTCTCTGGCCTGACAAGCCCTAGCTCCATGCTCTTATCCCCATCTCTGCCTCTCAAACCCCATATTCGTTCCCTTCCCTCTGATCCCCTAAAACCATTTCTTGCCCCCGGCCCCTTGCCTAGGCACCAACATGACTTTGTCACCCCAAAGACCAAGTCTATCCCCAGTATCCGTTCTGCCACACGGATGTTGAATGCTGTCTGCCTTCCCTAAACCCCATCTCAGCCCCCACATATTTCTCTGCGCCCCCCCCCCGCCACCCCGCTATCCTCTCTAGCTCAGTTCTCAAACTCTTCCCGAGCTCTCATAAGCCATCTGTAGTCATCAGACACATTTCTGCCTGTAACTCCATCTCTGCTCTAACAAAACCCTTGGGCCCTTCGACTTTTTCGCGACTCCCAGCATCCACACCTGACTCCCAAACTACATCTCCAACTTCTCAACTTTCTCTCAAACTTCGCCTCTGATCCCCAACCTTGTGTCTGCTTTCCCAATCTATTTCTGACCCCCAAATGTGACCTTGCAAGGTTGTCTCTGCTCCTTGAAACTGTATCTGCTTCCCCCAAACTCCATAGCTATCTTCCCAAACGTCTGACTCCTCAACTCCATACCTGACCCTTGACCTCTCCCAAGACTCATCTGCCCCAGATCCCATCTCTGTGCCCTTCAGCCCCGAGGGACCCTGCCCTGAGGGCTGGGTCGGGGATGTTACCTGGGGTGAGGGGCTGGGCCGAGGGAGAGTTGAGGGTGCCGGCCTGCTGCCTGCTGCCCGTTGGGGCAGCACTTACTGTAGTGGGGCAGCTGATAAGGAGCTTTCATATCCCCCAGCCTCGAGATAAACTTTATCTCTGTCCGGAGAGTGATAACTGGGGGTGGGGGGGGTTGGGCCCCTGCCATGGGAGGGGTGGGCAGTCCTGGACCCGCCAAGGTGCAAGGTGCAGGCATGGGGGGCAGTGGGGCTGGAGCGAGACTGGGGGATGGTGAGGTGAGGATGAGGGGATAAAGGAACTGTGGTGGGAGAGACAAAAAGAGCAAGAGACAAAACAGTGACAGAGAGAAGGGGGAGATGGAGAGAAAGAAACAGAGAAGGAAGCCAACAACGGACACCAAGAGAAAGGAGAAATGGAGACTCAAAGAAAGAGGGAGAGACGAGTTCCTGCTGTGGCACAGTGGGTTAAGGATCTGGCATTGCCGTTGCGGTGGGCACAGCTGCGGCTTAGATGGGATCCCTGGCCCAGGAACTTCCATATGCCATGGGTGCGGCCATTAAGAAAAAGAGAGAGAGACAGAGATACAGCAGGAAAGAGGGGAAGATCGAGGAACAGAACAGGAGAGTGAGACAGGAACACAGAGTGATACTCACAGATAGAGACACTCACAGATGGGAAGAATCATGGCAAGACAGAGAGGAAAGAGATGGAGTCTGAGATGCGGAGGCAAGACACGCTCCCCAGGGAGAGACAGCAGGGCCCTGGGGCCTACAGGAGGTCTGGGTTAGGCACACTGACAGGCCCCTCTCTTTCCCAGCACAACCGCCTCCCACCCCACCCCTGGGGCCAACTCTCAGCCAGTCTACACAATGGGTCATGTAGCCCGGCCCTACAGAGAGGGAGAGGGAGGCCTTCAGGTTCACAGGGCTAGGCAGGGCCAGGGGTGCGCTTCTGGGCCCCTCATCCAGGGCTGGGTGCGGGAGGGGTATGGTCAGGGGTATGGGAAGAGTCAGACATGGAAACAAGGCTAGAGGGCCCAGAGAGAGAGAAAAAGAGACAAACAAGCAGAAAGAGACCGAGTGGGTAAGATGCACAGCCGGTCAGAGAGATGGGTGGAGAGGGAGAGAGAGACAGACAGAAAAAGATACCGAGGGAGCAAAGAGATAGAGAAATAAAGAGATAAAAAGAGAGATAAAGATGGAGTTCCCTCGGGTGGCACGGCGGGTTAAGAATCTGACTGCAGCAGCTCAGGTCGCGGCAGAGGCGCGGGTTCAATCCCCGGCTGGCACAGGGTGTTAAATGATCCGGCACTGCCGCAGCTGCTGGGATTCAATGCCTGGCTCAGGAACTTCCCTGTGCCACCAGTGCAGCCATTCAAAAGAGAGAGAGAGAAAGACGGAGAGAGACAATCAGACAGAGACAGGGGAGGACAGAGAAAGGGAGAGGGAAAACATGAGACATGTATAAAAGCAGAGAGAGAGAGAGCAAGATGTATCATGGTGGCACAGAAAAATGGGAGGGCAACACAGAGAGCAAGAATTGAGACGAAATCGTGTCAGGGAAAGAGAGTCACACAGCGACAGACATTCACACGGGGAAGGACAGAGGCAAAGGGGCAGAGAGACCAAGCTGCCATCTCATAAGGCTTAGCTCGACCCCTATCACCACCTCCTTGCTGGTAGATGGGGACACTGAGGCCCAAGGGTGGTGGGGAGTGAAGGAACTTGCGAACAGAACCATGGCAGACCTCCCCAGGGGACACCTCCCACCTGTCCCCCTTCGCAGAGGAAGCCAGTGGCCTTGGGGTGATTTCAAAAGTTGGGCGGGGATGGCAGAGATAAGCAGTGGGGGGTACTGGGCCCCCCCCCATGGATCAGGGAGGAACTGAGGGGGCCCTCTGCCTGCAGACCCAACGGAGGTGGGGGAGGGCAGAGTCAAGCCGGAAACCATGGGGTTTCTGAGAAAGTCAGAAGGCAAGATGCAACAGATAGGGATGAAGTTGGGGCGCACAGGAGGGTGACCCCCAAGCTCCGGGGGGTGACCAAGGAGCTCAAGAGACTCTGGTTCTGCACCCCAGCCCACCCCACCTAGACTCTTCTAGAGGGAGAGGGGAGGGAGGGAGGGAGGGGTGTGGGCAGAGAGAGAAGAGGAAGTGGGAGGAGGAGGAGGAGAAAATGAGGAGAGGGGCAAAGAGATGAGCAGAGAGGGAGGGAAAGGAGAAGGATGAAGACGAAAGAGGGGAAGGGAGGGCAGGGACAGGAGGGGGTGGGAAAGGGAGAGGAGGAAAGAGGGATGGATGAAATGCAGAAGGGGGAGGGGGGGGAGGAAGAGATGGGGGGGCCAGAGAGCAAAGGAGGACGGGAGAGGAAGAGCAGAAGACAGAGACCCCGGGAGGAGTGGAAGGAGAAGGAAGCAGGGGGAAGAGGAGGAGCAGGAAGGGCAGCTGAGCGGAGGGAGGAAGAAGAGATGAGGGGAGGGAGGAGGCCAAGGAGAAGAAAGGGAAGAGGAGGAAGAGGCTCGGGGAGGATAGATGCGGAAGCAGCAGGATGGGGAGCGAGAGGATGGAGTGGAAGATAAGGCAGACAGGGAAGGGAGCGAGGAAGAGGAGGAGGCAAAAGGAGGGGATGATGACAAGGGAGGTGGGAAGGGGGGCTAGGAGGACGGAGAGGAAGGAGTGGTGGGAGGAGGGAGAAGAGAGGGAAAACAGAGAGGAGAGGGCAAAGAGAGGAGGGCTTCTGTGCCTGAGGACCCCTCCTGTCCTCGTAGGTCAAACCCCGGAGGCCCCATGGAGTTCCCTGGCCTCGGGGCCCTGGGGACCTCCGAGCCCCTGCCCCAGTTTATGGACCCTGCCTTGGTGTCCTCGCCACCAGAGTCGGGGGTCTTCTTCTCCTCCGGGCCCGAGGGCTTGGATACAGCCGTCTCCACGGCCCCCGGCACCGCCACGGCTGCAGCTGCCGCACTGGCTTACTACAGGGATGCTGAGGCCTACAGACATTCCCCAGGTAACTTCTTTGGGTGGCTGTCTTGGCACTGGCTCCGTTCTCTTGGGGTTACCACAGAGACCCTTAGCTGGGCAAGAAGCCCACGACAAGATCATTCTGAAAATGGCTGGAAGCCTTCACGTGGCTGTGGTGACCACTGCCCCTGGTTAGGTCCTGACCTGGGAATGCCACCCGACCTGCTGTTCTGAGTGAGGCAGCCATATCGGGAAGCAGTGCTGGAAGTCAGTGGTGGCCTGAGTTGACGACTCATCCATGGGACCCCAAGTCCCAACAAGTCATCCTCGAAACCCACTTGGAGATGGCTAGAGGTTAGGGCTCTTGCCAGAGTAACCAGTAGGGCTCAGGACCCAGGTGTTACCCAGGGGTCAGCACCTGTTCTGGTCACCTCTAGAAACGCTGGGACCATGGCCACCATGTTGGGGCTCTTGGGTATCATTAGACCCTGAAAGCAGGATGACTTCAGACTGACTGCTCCTCTTCTTGCCTCCTTCTTTCCCACACCCCTCTCAATAGTCTTTCAGGTGTACCCACTGCTCAACTGCATGGAGGGGATCCCAGGGGGCTCACCATATGCTGGCTGGGCCTATGGCAAGCCTGGGCTCTATCCTGCCTCAACGGTGTGCCCCATCCGAGAGGACTCCCCTCCCCAGGCCGCCGAAGATCTGGATGGGAAAGGCGGCAGCAGCTTCCTGGAGACCTTAAAGACAGAGCGGCTGAGTCCAGACCTCTTGACCCTGGGGCCTGCACTGACTTCATCAATCCCTGTCCCCAGCAGTGCCTATGGGGGCCCTGACTTTTCCAGTACCTTCTTTTCTCCCACTGGGAGCCCCCTCAATCCAGCAGCTTATTCCTCCCCCAAGCTTCGTGGAACTCTGCCTCTAACTCCCTGTGGTGAGATTCTCAAAAAGAGACTGGGAGGGAGTTCCCATCGTTGTGGCTCAGTGGTTAACGAACCTGACTAGTATCCACGAGGATGTGGGTTCAATCCCTGGCCTCGCTCAGTGGGTGAAGGATCCGGCGTTGCCGAGAGCTGTGGTGTAGGTCAAAGACATGGCTTGGATCTGGCGTTGCCGTGGCTGTGGTGTAGGCTGGCAGCTGCAGCTCCGATTCGACCCCTAGCCTGGGAACCTCCATATGCCGTGGGTGTGGCCCTAAAAGACAAAAGACACACACCAGAAAAAGGGATTGGGAGGTTGAGGTGTGGGAGGGGTGGTTGGGGTGGGGTGGGGGGTCCGAGACAAAGTTGGGCTGAGCCTGGCTCTTTCTCCCCCTCTGTCCACCCCATCAGAGGCCAGAGAGTGTGTGAATTGCGGAGCAACGGCCACTCCACTGTGGCGGCGAGACAGGACAGGCCACTACCTGTGCAACGCCTGTGGCCTCTATCACAAGATGAATGGGCAAAACAGGCCCCTCATCCGGCCCAAGAAGCGCCTGGTAAGACCTCGGCCTGTGCCCCCTGCCATTCTGACCCTGTGCAGGGATCCCGGTCCTCCTCTACAAGAATCTGCATCCCCCACCCCTTCCCCATCCACACAGGAAGCCAGTTTTGTACGGGACCGCCTACCCTCATAGGCCGAAAGCGGGAACCCCAGCCTCTCCCGGCACCAGTTTCATCCATGGCTTCACACTGGGATCACCCTGGGGCACTGTGAAGCCCCTAGGGCCTGAGGCCTCTCCCAGATGTGTTAGTTTCCTTGGTCTGGGATGCCGCCTGGGCCTCAGGACCACTCCTAAGTCCAAAAGTGATTCCTACGGATGGCCAAAGTTGGGGACGCCTGATGTAGTCCCCCACATAAAACCCCCAACCCCTATCCCTGCCAAGAAGCCCTGTCCTCACCCCCCACAGAACCCCCAGCCCTCACCCTGCTGGAAACTCGGCCTTCAACCCGACTCTTGCTTCTTGGGTCCCCCACTCTGCCCCCCGGGCGCGGATCCTCACTTTCTCTCACCCCCAGATTGTCAGCAAACGGGCAGGTACCCAGTGCACCAACTGCCAGACAACCACAACCACGCTGTGGCGGAGAAACGCCAGTGGGGACCCTGTGTGCAACGCCTGTGGCCTCTACTACAAGCTCCACCAGGTGCCGATGGGCCCCTCAAAGCCTCCCTGCTCTCCTCCCACTCCCCTTCCTTCTCCTCGAGCCCCCCCGGGGCCACCTTCCCTACCTCTCGGTCCTCCACTCCTTCCTCTCCTTCCTCCCTCCTGCTCTCTCCTCCCTCCCCTTCCTCCTCCCTGGGCCATCAGCTAACTTCCACACCCCCACCCGAGGACCTGAGGCAGTTCCCATCAGCCTGAGAGGCTTTGCCAAGCTCAGAGCCTCCAACCTCAGGGTTCTTGAGGACACCCCTTGTGCCAGGCCAGGGGCGTACTCCCCAGTCCTTGAGGCGATTCTCTATTCTTAAGAAGCGGGGTGGAGGGAGTTCTCATTGTGCGCAGTGGAAATGAATCTGACTAGCATCCATGAGGACACAGGTTGGATCCCTGGCCTCGCTCAGTGGGTGAAGGATCCGGTGTTGCCGTGAGCAGTGGTGTTGGTCGCAGACATGGCTCAGATCCCGCGTTGCTGTGGCTCTGGCGTAGGCCAGTGGCTACAGCTCCAATAAGACCCCTGGCCTGGGAACCTCCATATGCCGTGGGTGTGGCCCTAAACAGACAAAAAAAAAAAAAGTTGGGGGGAGAGGGCAAGCTGGAGGAGACACAGAGGGAGGCAAGATGTGGAGCTGCAGAATACCCATGGCCCTCCCTCCTGGCAGGTGAACCGACCACTGACCATGCGCAAGGATGGCATCCAGACCCGAAACCGCAAAGCATCTGGAAAAGGGAAAAAGAAAAGGGGGTCAAGCCTGGGAGGTACAGGAGCAGCTGAAGGACCAGCTGGCGGCTTCATGGTGGTGGCTGGGGGCAGCAGTAGCGGCAATTGCGGGGAGGCGGCCTCAGGCTTAACACTGGGCCCCCCTGGTACTGCCCACCTCTACCAAGGCCTGGGCCCCGTGGTGCTGTCAGGGCCAGTTAGCCACCTCATGCCTTTCCCGGGACCCCTGCTAGGCTCACCCACAGGCTCCTTCACCACAGGCCCAGTGCCTCCCACCACCACCACCACTGTGGTGGCCCCGCTCAGCTCGTGAGGGCACAGAGCATGGCCTCGGAGCAGGGGTGGCACCCCTCTCCTCTTGTAGCCGGCAAGTCTGTCCAACCCAACCCTCTGGGCCCCAGACAACCCCTGGCCTGGACCTTCAAAGCTTTTGTAAAATAAAACTACCGGAGTCCTGAAATCAGAGCTGCGAGTCTGTGTGGGACCGAATAAAGAGGGGGATGGGGGTGGGGCTGCATTATCAGCGTCTTTGGTTCTTTGATGACAGCATGTGGCCACCATGCGGGACTGTGTGAGATGGCACATGTGGCGCTGCACGAAGCGGGGCGTGACAGCGCCCAGCTTGGATGAGACAGCACGCACGTCCACCTGTCATGGGGACAGCCAGTGTGTGACAGGCAGTGGGGACGGGGCTCTAGGAGGTGGTGCACATGGACTCCAGGGGCCTGTGGGAGGCCGGGCCCAGGCGACTGTGCGGGAGGACAAGGAAGCACACAGCCAAACTGCGGGCGCTGCGGAAACGTGCGGGGGTGGGGGTCCCGTGCTTGTGCACCCCTCGGGGCAATCTTTGAGACGGCGTGACAGCACAGGCACTGGGCACAGAAGCTGACGGACACGCATTTTGGAAGGATGATCAGGAGCTGTGTATGGCCATTGGCTGAGGCAGAACAGGGTGACCATGAGGGTCTGTGTGGCAGGATGTCTTCGTGGGTCTAGTAACGGTGGTATTTCAGTGCAAGTCTCTGTGTGTGTGTATGTGTGTGTGTGTGTGTGTGTGTATGTGTGAGAGAGAGAGAGAGAGAGAGCGAGCATACCATGTGGTGTGTGCCATGTTGCAGTGCCTCTAAGTGGCTGACAACAGGGGCAGTCCTGTGTACACTTCTTTATAGAAGTATCAGCACGAGGAGTTCCTGCCGTGGCTTCGACTAGTATCCCTGAGGACAAGGGTTCGATCCCTGGCCCTGAGCAGTGGGTTAAGGATCTGGCGTTGCCGTGAGTTGTGGTGTAGATCTCAGATGCAGCTCGGATCCTGCATGGCTGTGGCTGTGGTGTAGGCCGGCAGCTGTAGCTCCGATTGGACCCCTAGCTTGGAAACATCCATATGCTGAAGGTGCGGCCCTAAAAAGACAAAAAACCAAACAAAGAACTATCAACACGTATAGTTTCAGCCAGTGTGAGCTAGGGAGCCTCTTCCAAGGGACAATAAACAGACATATGTTGAGGACAGGAAAGAGAAGAAAGGGTGGGGTGGGAATGGTAGCTGGCAAGAAGGTCAGAAGGCCAGCGCGGGACCATGAGGCTGTCCCCGGGCCTTCCTGCCACTCATCTCTTATCTCTCTCCACCCAGCTCGGCCTGCAGCCATGTGGGAAATGGCAGAGAAGGAGAGGGGGAGATTAGGAGGACAAAATAGGCTCTGGGGTTGATATTTAGACCCTGAAGTTCGGGGAGCTCCCCACAGTGCCGTCTCCTTCTCCAACACACCTACTCACCTGGGGGAATGGTTCCCCCACCCCTACAGAGCGGAATCTGCACTTCCATTTTTTTTTTCTTGGTCTTTTTTGTCTTTTCTAGGGCCGCACCCCATGGCATATGGAGATTCCCAGGCTATGGGGTCTCATCAGAGCTGTAGCCGCCGGCCTACACCACAGCCACAGCCACACAGGATCCGAGCCGTGTCTGCAATCTACACCACAGCTCACGGCAATGTGGGATCCTTAACCCACTGAGCGAGGCCAGGGATCGAACCTGCATCCTCATGGTTCCTAGTCGGATTTGTTAACCACTGAGCCATGACGGGAACTCCTGTACTTCCATTTTAACAACCCTTACACAGGAGCAGGTGACATCCTAAGCCAGATGGCTTAAGTGGCTCAACCGAGACCACACAGCTGGTGGCACAGGGCTAGCCAGGCTCTGTGGCTTAGGCTCCACCTCCGCCCTCCCACAGGTTCCCAATAGCAAGCAGCATCCTTAACTGAGTACTTACTGTGGGTCGGCAATGGCTGAGAGGCTTCAGTCACTTTAGTTCATCAATGCCTTGAAAGAAGAAAAAAAAGACTGAGGAAAGTATGCTTATGATGATCATTTTATTTTATTTTTCGTCTTTTTAGAGCCATACCCACGGCATATGGAAGTTCTCAGGCTAGGGGTTAGATGGGAAGCTGCAGCTGCCGGCCTACACCACAGTCACAGCAACGCGGGATCCACAACGAGGGATCGACAATGCAGGATCCGACCTATGTCTGCGATCTACACCACAACTCATGGCAACACCAGATCCTTAACCCACTGGGGAGGGCCAGGGATCAAACGTACATCCTCATGGATACTAGTCAGGTTTGTTACAGCTGAACCACGATGGGAACTCCATGGTCATTTTACTAATGAAAAACCGAGGCTCAGCAAATGCCCTGACCACACTGAGTTTAAGGAGTGGACTTTAGATGGGTGACACCCTCCCCATCGCCACCACCAAAGTGAGTCTTGCTCACACTTAAATGGGCTGCTTCTCTTCACAGCTTCTCCCTTGGAGCCCGAGAGATGGGGACTGTGGGCCTGCCCATCCTGAACCTAGTGTGGGTGAGCAGCCGTCCGCAACAGAACAGCACCCCTTCAGCAAATCGCCACACTAGCCCACTGGAGACTCATAGTAGTCCACGGGCCCGTAAAAGCCTCAAGCTTGGCTGCCCCACAGAACCCCAGCTCTCTCGCCCTGGAGGAGCCCCTGGCTTTGTCTTGAACAGAAACTCTTCTGAGGAGTTCACATCATGGCAGAGCGGAAACGAATCTGACTGTTAACCATGAGGACGCAGGTTCAATCCCTGGCCTCTCTCAGTGGATTAAGGACCCCATGAGCTGTGATTGCCATGAGCTGTGGTGTAGGTTGCAGACATGGCTCGGATCCTTCATTGCTGTGGCTGTGGTGTAGGCCAGCAGCTGGAGCTCCAATTCGACCCCTAGCCTGGGAACCTCCATATGCCACAGCGCGGCCCTAAAAAAGAGAAAAAAGAGAAAAGGACGAGGTTCCTATAGCAGGCTAGGGCAGTTGTTCTTATAAGGTGTGGGGACTGGCATATTTCCACACAGACTCTCAGAGGGGAATATTTTTTCTTTTTTTTTCTGTCTTCTTAGGGCTGCACCGTGGCACATGGAGGTTCCCAGGCTAGGGGTCAAATCGGAGCTACAGCTGCCCGCCTACACCACAGCCACAGCAGCGATGGATCCAAGCAGCATCTGTCACCTACACCACAGCTTGCAGCAATGATGGATCCTTAACCCACTAAGCGAGGCCAGGGATGGAACCTACATCCTCATGGGCAGTATGTCAGGTTCTTAACCAGCTGAGCCACAACAGGAACGCCAGGAACTTAGTTCTGAAACCCTGAGGAAAATCTCTAAGTATCAGCAGGAAACCCATCCGTCACCTTGCACAGAAGAAACCCCTGCCTGACTCGCCTTACTCCTGGTGGGAATCTCTGAATTCACACTGTAAAAAAGCTCCTGCAGGAGTTCCCATCGTGGCTCAGTGGTTAACGAATCTGACTAGGAACCATGAGGTGGCGGGTTCGATCCCTGGCCTTGCTCAGCGGGTTAAGAATCCAGTGTTGCCGTGAGCTATGGTGTAGGTTGCAGACGCGGCTTGGATCCCGAGTTGCTGTGGTTCTGGCGCAGGCCGGCAGCTACAGCTCCGATTAGACCCCTCATCTGGGTACCTCCATATGCTGCGGGTGTGGCCCTAGAAAAGGCAAAAAGACAAAAAAAAAAAAAAAATCCCCTGAATCAGCCCACACAGAAATGCCTGTCCTGACCCTCTTCCCGAGGTTCAATCTCTTTAAAGGAATCCTGTCTTCACCTTGGACGGGACACCTCTGTCCTCACACTGTACGGGGGCCCTGCCCTCCAGGCAGCACATTCTTAAAATACTTTACTCACCATAAAAATCTAATTCTGAACCACAGACCTGGTTCTCTCCATAGAAACCGGTCCTCAACCTCTTCAGCAGTGGTTGCCTCCCTGGCTGACAATGACTCCCGACTCCCGTCACGTCACTCGGGACAACAATCCTGGTCTCACGACCCACCCTGTAGAGCCTGAGGGAACCCACAATCTGATCTAACTCTCAATAGAACCTCAGTCTTTTTTTTTTCCTTTTTAGGGCTGCACCTGCAGCATTTGGAGGTTCCCAGGCTAGGGGTTGAATCAGACATGCAGCTGCCACCCTGTACCACAGCCACAGCCACGCAGGATCCGAGCTGCGTCTGTGACCTACATCACAGCACATGGCAATGCCAGATCCCTAACCCACTGAGCAAAGCCAGGGATCGAACCCACATCCTCATGGATACTAGTAGGGTTTGTTAACCGCTGAGCCATGAAGGGAGCTCCTGACAGAACCTCAGTCTTGATCTTATACAGAAAACCCTTTCCTGACCCTGTGTCAGGGACCCCTACCCAGATCCTCAACTTTAAGCCCATATCTCATCCTATACAGGCACCTATGGCCTCACCTATCAAAGGACCCCCTTCCCAGACACTGTAGAGGGCTCTCTGACCTCACCCTATGTTAGCTTCATGGCCTTGATCCTGTACAGGAAGCTGTGACTACAGCTGTGCTGGAACTTCTGACCAGACTCTCTGCAGAAAACCTTTTCCTGACTCTCACCAGAAATACTTCACTCATTTATAGTAATCTCTGACCTGATCTTTTATAGGAACTCCTAACCCTCCCCTCCAGAAATACTTTCTTAACCCTGCATGGGAAACCCAGTGATCTCTATGACAGCCCCTGCCCTGGCCTTGTCCCAGAAGCCTCACTCTAGCCCTGTCTGGACCCACCAAAAGAAACACTGACCAGAGTTCCTGTTGTGGCTCAGCAGTAACAAACCTAACTAGGATCCATGGAGATGCGGGTTCAATCACTGGCCTCACTCAATGGGTTAAGGATCCTGCGTTGCTGTGGCTGTGGTACAGGCTGGCGGTTGCGATTTGACCCCTAGCCTGGGAACTTCCATATGCCATGGGTATGGCCCTAAAAAGCGAAGGAGGAGGGGGGGAGGGGGAGGACGAGGACGAGGAGGAGGAGGAGGAGGACGAGGAGGAGGAGGACGAGGAGGAGGAGGATGAGGAGGAGGACGAGGAGGAGGAAGAGGAGGACGAGGAGGACGAGGAGGAGGACGAGGAGGACGAGGAGGAGGAGGAGGAGGATGAGGAGGAGGAGGATGAGGAGGAGGACGAGGAGGAGGAAGAGGAGGACGAGGATGAGGAGGAGGAGGATGAGGAGGAGGACGAGGAGGAGGAAGAGGAGGACGAGGAGGAGGAGGAAGAGGACGAGGAGGAGGAAGAGGAGGACGAGGAGGAGGAGGAGGACGAGGAGGAGGACGAGAAGGAGGAGGAGGACGAGGAGGACGAGGAGGAGGACGAGGAGGAGGAGGACGAGGAGGACGAGGAGGATGAGGAGGACGAGGAGGAGGACGAGGAGGAGGAGGAGGAGGACGAGGAGGAGGACGAGGAGGAGGAGGAGGACGAGGAGGACGAGGAGGACGAGGAGGAGGACGAGGAGGAGGAGGAGGAGGACGAGGAGGAGGAGGACGAGGAGGAGGAGGATGAGGAGGACGAGGAGGCGGCGGCCGGGGCGACGACAACGATGACGATGAAGAAGACGACGACGAAGAAGACGACGAAGACGAAGACGGAGACGAGGAAGAGGAAGAGGAAGAAGAAGAAGAAGGAGAAACACTGACCTGAATCTCTGAAGGTAACAGTTCCTACCTTGGTACAGGATCTTTGTCCTAACCTCACACAGGACCACCCTCTGAGTCCCAGGAGGAATCTGTGTCCTGAGCAGATAGAGAAAACCCCACTCTCACAGTTAACGGGAATCTTTGCCACTTGGGAGACATCTAAGAAATGAACCTTGGAGTTCCCGTCGGAGCTCAGTGGTTAACGAATCCGACTAGGAACCATGAGGTTGCGGGTTCGATCCCTGGCCTCGCTCAGTGGGTTAAGGATTCGGCGTTGCCATGAGCTGTGGTGTAGGTCACAGACGTAGCTCGGAACTGATGTGCCTGTGGCTGTGGCGTAGGCCGGCGGCTACAGCTCCAATTTGACCCCTAGCCTGGGAAGCTCCACGTGCCGAGGAAGCAGCCCTAGAAAAGGCAAAAAGACAAAAAGACAGAAATACCTGGTCTGAGTAGGCTGTGACCCTCTGGCCTGATCCGCTTCAGAAAACCACCCTCTTGGCCTCTAAAGGAACAGTTAATCTTTTTTTTTTTTTGGCCGCCCAGCAGCATATGGAGTTTCAGAGCTAGAGATCAAATTCAAGCCACAGTTGCGACCTACACCAAAGCTGCGGCAATGCGAGATCCTTTTAACCCACTGTGCCAGGCAGGGGGGTCGAACCTGCAACTTGGCACTGCAGAGACACTGCCGATCCTGTTGTGCACCTGGGGGAACTCCAGAAGAGCTCAGCTTAATCTGCACAAGAAAAAAAAATGCCTTCGCATTCTTCCCTCTCTCTCTACGATGTTTTGAACCCTCATATTTTTATTTAAAAAAAATTTTTCTTTCTGGGAGTTCCCATTGTGGCTCAGTGGTAACGAACCTCACTAGTATCCATGAGGATGCAGGTTCAATCCATGGCCTTGCTCGGTGGGTTAAGGATCTGGCATTGCCGTGAGCTGTGGCATAGGTCGCAGACGTGGCTCAGATCTGGCATTGCTGTGGCTCTGGCAAAGGCCCGCAGCTGCAGCTCTGATTCAACCCCTAGCCTGGGAACTTCCATATGCCGAGGGTATGACCCTAAAAAGACAAAAAAAAAAAAATCTTTTTTTTTTCTAATTATAGTTGATTCAACCCTCATATTTTTCTACAAATCTGCCTTACCAGATAACAGAATCATTCTCCTGACCTCAGACAAGAAACACTAACTTGATCCTATAAAGAAACCCCTACAGCTACACAGAACCCGTCCTGATACTTTATGAAGAGAATTCTCTATAGCAGTGCCGTCCAATAGAAAAACAATTTGAGTCACATGTGTGATTTAAAATTTTCATATAGCTGCATTAGGAAGAGAAAAAAGAAAAAGGTGAAGTTAATTTTAATGATATATTTTACTTTACTCAATATATTTATATACAGTCGATTATTGAAGCTGTTATTTCTTTGGGTTTTTTTCGGTTTTTTTTTTTTTTTTTTTTTTTTTTGCTTTTTAGGGCCACACCCATGGCATATGGAGGTTCCCAGGCTAGGGGTCAAATTTGAGCTGTTGCCGCTGGCCAACACCACTGCCACAGCAGTACCAGATCCAAGCTACCTCTGCGACCTACACCACAGCTCACGGCAGCACCAGATCCTTGACCCCCTGAGCGAGGCCAGGAGTTGAACCCACAACTTCATGGTTCCTAGTCGGGCTTGTTTCCACTGCACCACAACAGGAACTTCTCTTTGGGGATTTTTTTTGCTTTTTAGAGCCCCACCCACAGCATATGGAGGGTCCCAGGCTAGGGGTCTAATCAGAGCTACAGCTGCTGGCCTACACCACAGCTCATGGTAATGCTGGATCTTTAATCCACTGAGTGAGGCCAGGGATCGAACCCAAAACCTCATGGTTACTAGTTGGATTTGTTTCCACTGCACCATGATGGGAACTCCTGAGGGCTTTTTGTTGTTGTTGTTTTGGTTTTTTTTTTTCTGGCTGCACCTATAGCATGAGGTAGTTCCCAAGGGAGGGATTAAACCTGAGCCACAATAGTGGCAACACCAGATCCCTAACCACTAGGCCACCAGGGAACTCCCTACAGTTGACTCTTGAACAGTGAAAGGGGGTTGGGGCACCAATACTCCCATGCAGCAGAAAAACTATGTATAACTTTACACTCAGCCCTCCATATCCTTGGTTCCTCCGTATCTGTGCATTCAACCAACCTCACATCATGCGGTACTGTAGTATTTACTGAAAAAAAAAAAACTCCATATAAGCCGACTCACTCAATTCAAACCTGTGTTTGAAGAGCAAATAGTATATCTTTTTTCTTTTTGTCTTTTCAGGGCCATGCTCACGGCACATGGAGGTTCCCAGGCTAGGAATCTAATCGGAGCTGTAGCTGCTGACCTATACCACAGCCACAGCAACACCAGATCTGAGCCTCATTTGCAAACTGCACCACAGCTCACGGCAATGCTGGATCCTTAACCCACTGAGCAAGGCCAGGGATCGAACCTGCAACGTCAAGGTTCCTAGTCGGATTCGTTTCTGCTGCGCCAGGACAGGAACTCCAATTATTTTCATACTTAAAAAAAAGCCGGTGTGGGAGTTCCCGTCACGGCTCCCATCTCAAATTCGACCAATCACATTTCAAGATCTCAGTGGCTAGCGGCCACCACACCGGACAGCACAGCTCTGTGGCATCTATAGAACCTGTAGCAGACACCTGTTTCTTTTCTTCCTAAGCGCACACACTTTTCCAACCTCCATTCCAGTTATATGTGGACATGGGACAGAGCGCTCACCAATGGACTGATACACGACACTTCCAGGCCTGGCCCCTAAGTCTCTCACACAATCCTCCGCTCTCTCTCCTTCCCCATCTACCAGCTGCCAGGTGAGACCTCCAAGGGCTCAGAGGAATGCAGAGCTGCAAAATGGAAGTTGCCTGGGTCCATGAATGACCAATAATAAATATTCCCAACAGCTTTTGTATAAGTAGAAAATCAACATGTATCTGTGAAGCCTCTGAGGGGCTGGGTTTTATAGCAGCTGACATAATTTAGCCCAATTCATAAAACCACTTGGCTGAATCTCACCAAGAACACCTGATCCAGGAGTTCCCGTCGTGGCTCAGTGGTTAACGAATCCAACTAGGAACCATGAGGTGGCGGGTTTGGTCCCTGGCCTTGCTCAGTGGGTTAAAGACCTGGCATTGCCGTGAGCTGTGGTGCAGGTCGCAGACACAGCTCGGATCCCATGTGGCTATGGCTGTGGCGTAAGCTGGTAGCTACAGCTCCGACTTGACCCCTAGCCTGGGAACCTGCAAATGCCACGGAAGTGGCCCAAGAAATGGCAAAAAAAAAAAAAACAAAAAACCCTGATCCTAACGTCTACACGAACTCAACTCTGAACTGGTACAGAAAACACCTGTGCTGACTCTGAACTGGGCTCCCTGATCACTTCATAGGAACTTGTCATAATTCAGTTTAAGGAGCTCCATCCTGAATTTGTATGAGAACTCCTAGTCTGGAGCTCCCTAGACGCAACTGGTTTGTCCTGTCTAGAACCCTTGCTTGGTTCAGTAGAGGAACAATACTATAGAAACTATAGGCATCCCTATCCTCACTCGGCCCAGGAACATTTGCTTGACCCCATACAAGAACACCAGAAATGACCTGACCTTATCCATCAATCCCTGTCCTCACACCTCACACAAAAGGAATACCGTAAGTCAACTATAATGGAAAAAAAGTCATAAAAATAGGAATACCTCTCCTCAGGAAACATAGAACCTCTGCATTCATCCTAGAAAAGAATCCCAGACAGATAAAACCAAAGACTGACACTCTATAACCAGGATCAGCACACTCCAGCCCTTCAGGTCAAAGCCAGACTGCAGCCTGTTTTCACACGTGGAAGTTCCCGGGCCAGGAACTGAACCTGCACCACAGCAACAACCCAAGCCACTGCAGGGACAATGCAGGATCCTTAGCCCACTGCACCACAAGAGAAATCCTGTTTTCACATTTTTGAAGAGAAAGAAAGAAAATGGGCAACAGGAGTTCCTGTCATGGCTCAGAGGAAATGAATCTGACTAGTATCCATGAGGATGCAAGTTCAATCCCTGGCCTCACTCAGTGGGTTAAGGATCCCGTGTTGCACTGAGCTGTGGTGTAGGTTACAGATGCGGCTTGGATCTGGTGTGGCTGTGGCTGTGGTGTAGGCCAGCGGCTACAGCTCCAATTCAACCCTTAGTTAGAACTTCCATGTGCCATGGGTATGGGCTAAAAAGCAAAAAAAAAGAAAGAAAAGAAAGGGGGGAGTTCCCGTCATGGCACAGTGGAAACGAATCCGACTAGGAACCATGAGGTCGCAGGTTCGATCTCTGGCCTCACTCACTGGATTAAGGATCCCTCGTTGCCATGAGCTGTGGTGTAGGTCGCAGTCGCGGCTCGGATCTGGCGTTGCTGTGGCTGTGGCATAGGCCAGCACCTGTACCTCCAATTAGACCCATAGCCTGGGAAGTTCCATATGCCGTGGGTGTGGCCCTAAAAGACAAAAGGCAAAAAGAAAAAAACAGACAAACAAAAAAAGAAAATGGGAATGAAAGAGAGGGTAGGGAAAGGAAATAAGAAGGAAAAGAAAAAAAGAAAGCCATGGGGTGGGAGAGAGTTGGGAGGGCGCATTGTGGGGGGGGGCGCAACTCCCCCCTACCCATACACTTTCTATTCCAGCTTGCGTGCAGAGGTTACCCACTGGAGGGAGCAGACAGGAAGAGCTGTCACCCAAGAAAAACTCCCCTCCCAAGGTCCATTCTGACTCCCCGGCACTATTATCACAATTTCCCAGAGGAGGAAACTGAAAGGAAATAAGAAGGAAAAGAAAAAAAGAAAGGGAAACAAAAAAAGGAAAGGAGGAGTTTCCTGGCGGCCTAGTGGTTAAGGATTTGGCATAGTCACTGTGGCTGTGGCTCAAGATCCATCTCTGGCTTGGGAACTTCTGTGTGCCATGGAAAGGCAAAAGAAAGAAAAGGAAAGAAAAGGGAAGGTGTTCCCGTCATGGCTCAGCAGAAACGAATCTGACTAGCATCCACGAGGACGCAGGTTCAATCCCTTGCCTGGCTCAGTGGGTTAAAGGATTCGGCATTGCACTGAGCTCTGGTGTAGGTCTCAGACACGGCTCCAAACTGGTGTGGCTGTGGCTGTGGCTGTGGTGTAGGCCGGCAGCTACAGCTCCGACTGGACCCCTAGCCTGGGAACCTCCATATGCTGCGAGTGCAGCCCTAAAAAAAGAAGATGAAGAAAAGAAAAGAGAAAGTGAAAGAAAGAAAAGGAAGGAAGAAAATGCCCCAGAGGCCAGTATGTGGCCTGCAAAACCTAAAATATTTACTATCTGGCCCTTTACAGAAAAAGTTTGCCAACCTTTGTTGTACAGAAACCTCCCTTCTGACTATACAAAAAAAGTGGGTCTTGGCCCTTACAAGACTCCCTACTCTTTCACTTTGCAAGCATCACCTCAGAACGTTCCTCTGTGTTTATCACTGCATATACATGTTTTCTCTGGCGTACGTGGAGGTGTAAAGGTCTTTTAGCTGCGACCCTCTTCCACTGGGACAAAAGACACGTTCAGGTAGGAAAAGAGTGGAAGGGAAGACTAGGTTGAAACGGGTTTGCAAGAGTGTCAGAGGGCCCAGCTACTGGGCGGTGGGGCTGTCAATCTGTTGGTTAGTCAGCGATGCTGAACCCCAGACCCCTTATCTCTCCCGCCCCAGCCTACAGCCCGGTAGGAAATGGTGAAGAATGAGAGAGGGAGATTAGGAGGACAAACCGGCCTCCTGCCAGGCTGATATTCAGACATTTAGCCATGGGGTGGGAGAGAGTTGGGAGGGCGCATTGTGGGGGGGGGGGCGCAACTCCCCCCTACCCATACACTTTCTATTCCAGCTTGCGTGCAGAGGTTACCCACTGGAGGGAGCAGACAGGAAGAGCTGTCACCCAAGAAAAACTCCCCTCCCAAGGTCCATTCTGACTCCCCGGCACTATTATCACAATTTCCCAGAGGAGGAAACTGAAGCACAGAGTCGTTCAGTAACTTGCCCAAAGTCACATGGCTAAGTCCCATAACCTCAGTTTCCTTATCTGCAAAGCAGCCTTAGTACTGGGAAGTACCTCATAGAACTGTGGCTTACGACAATGCCTGTCACATACAACTTGCTATCGTCACGATCATTCCCCCTTCCATTCCACCATCCATTTTCGCGGCAGACTATTAATAGCTAACATTTGGTGAGTGCTTCCTTGCGTACCACCTTAGTGAATATGAACTCAGAAAATTCTCACATTTGTCATCATCACCACTCCCTTTTTGGCCGCCACCAGCCTCGTCCAATTTCCACCGCGCTCCAGGCCCAGCCACCAGCCCGCCCGCGCTACGTCATCACGGCGCGCCGCGCGGGAAGCCAGGGGGCAGGGAGAAGACGCCCTTTCCTAACTCCCTCGCTTGCTTGCTTGCACTCTTGAGTCACCGCACGGTACAGTTGGCGCGAGTCCGGTGGGCTCCTAAGGTAACTGGACAGGGACAAAGAAACCGCGGTCACGACCGCCAGGGTGACAGCTGTGGCGATTGGGGGAGGGGAGAAGCTTGAGCCCGAGCGCCGCGTCAGGCAGCCGGCGCGCGCTTCACGCAGGCGCGGCACGGCCAGCGTCGCGCACTGACGCGCTGATCCGCCGTTTGTGCGTTCCGCTGGAGGCGCAAGGCCGGCTCTCACCGGTGTGGGCGGGATCGGGGCGGGCTGTAGAGAGATCTGGCCCAATGGAAAAGAGAGGCTCAGGCACCCGCGGCCCTACAGGTCGCCGAGAAATTGGCGGCGCGCGCCAAGGGCGGAGTTTGAGAAAGGGGCTGCGCCAAGTGAGTGGAGGGATTCGTCAACGTCGACAGCGGGGGCGGGGAGGGGGGGGGCGGGTCTGGGGGAGGGGCTCGGAAATGGCTGTAGGGGCTTGGGGAAGCGTTTGGGGTTGGGCCTGGGCAGGGGGTGGAGCCTGGCGGAAGGGAAAGGGCAGTCCCCTGAGGAGCTGGGCTCCTTGAAACGTTAGGGGCGGGATCTAGCCTAGTGGAAGGTGCCGGTCCAGCCCGATAAGGGGTGGAGTTAAGTGGATCGTTAAGGGTGGAGTCGGGGCCCGGGGCTGGGGCTGGCTGAGTGAAAGGGTGGGTGATTATCCTGGGAGATTGGCTGGCCAGGGCAGGTTTGCGAAGGGGTGGGGTCTGGGCGAGGCTTTGAGGAATGAAAGGATCTGGGAATGGGGCTTGATAGAGTGAAAGGGGCGGTGATTAGCTGGCAAGGGCTGGCTTAGATCAGGACTGGGCCAGGGGGTTAATTGCTCTGTGAAAGAGCCAGACCGAAAGGGTAAAGAATAGTGTAAAGGGGTGGAGCCTCGTGGAATGGGCGGGACCAAGTGGAATGGACACCCCCTTGGAGGGAGAGAGCCTTGAGAGAGGCGGAGTTTAGAGGTGGTGGGGAATAGATAGCCTAAGGGATGGAGGCTAGCGTAGGGGGCGGGGCCTGGGAAGGGGCTGGGATGAGGGGTCTTCAGGGCGCTCGGGGCCCCTTCTCAGTCACCTCCATCCCACCCCCCAGAACCGCGTCAGGGGTGAAGTCTCCCCAGCCATGACCTCCACCGGCCAGGATTCCACCACAACCAAGCAGCGAAGAAGTAGGCACAACCCCCACTCCCCCCCACACGACTCCAGCGTCACCTCGGTGAGGCCCCTGACCGGCCCTCTTGAGGGGGAGGGGGAGCAGTGGGCCGTGTACTGGACTCTGACCCTTCTCTCTGTTTGGCAGAAGCGAGGTGTTAAAAAGGGTGCCGGACTCCGCTCCAGCCCCAATCTAGCGGATGTAAAGAAGAAAGGCAGAATGAAGAAGCTTAGCCAAGCAGCCGAGCAAGACCTAATCGTGGGGCTCCAAGGGCTGGTGAGAGGGGGCCTGGCTGCAATGTAGCCTCCTGTGACAATCAAAACCGTGAGGTTCTCCATCCTGGAGAGTGTGGGAGGTTCCCTCTGACTCAGGCTCTCAATGCATCAGCCTTTCCCTTTTTTCTTTTTCCTCACAGGATCTGAACCTGGAGGCCAGGACACCGTCTGGCACTGGCTTGGTGTTGGATGAGCAGCTAAATGAATTCCACTGCCTCTGGGATGACAGGTGAGGCTGGCTTCTCCAGGCCATACTCAAATCACACAAACATACACCCTTAGAGCCCATTAGCAAGAATGAATCCTTTCTTACTCTAGCACATGACCTAGGGAGACGAGGCTCAGGCTCGAATGGGTTCTTTTCATTTAGTCAACACATATCTATTGAGAGCCTACTGTGTGCCCAGGGATGGTGATTACAGATGTATCAGACCAGATAGACAGGGATCCTTCTCCAGGAGCTGACAGGCGATAAGGAGAGCAGGTCATCAAACAGCCGCCAGCAGTGTGAGGTGTTTTCATGAAGAAGGACTCGAGACCAGGGGAGTCAGAAGTGTTTAATAGAGGACCCTAGACTAGCATCCAGGGTTCCCAGGAGGCTTCCTTGAAGAAGGGATGTCTGTGCTGATACAGAAGAGTCACACGTTGCAATCTATCAGCACATCCTTTTGGCTCTATGTTCAGAATCTCACCTCTCCTCTCCGCCTCCATTGCTGCCACCATCATCTCTGACCTAGACTTGCAGAGGCCTCCCACCCTCAGCCCTGCTGCCCATGCTCCCCCTCCACGCCAAAAATATGTATAAGATGATGTTCTCTCTCTTTAAGTCCTTCAAGGGCAAACTGTTGCCCTGAAGGTAAAGTTCACATTCTTCACCCCAGCCTCTTGGCCTCTAAGGTTCCACGTGATCTGGTTCCCTAGCACCTTGGTGACCTCATCAGCCAGTCCTCCCCCTCATTCGCTTTGCTTCGCTTCACCTCACACACACTGGTCCCTTTACTGTGCTTCCAACATGCCAGGCACTCCCTCCCCTCAGGCCTTTACTCTGGCCAATGCCCTTTCCAGAAATTCACTTCCACCTTCTCTCCCAGTTAACAGTCATGTCTCCAGGAGACCCTCAGAGAGGGCTTTGCTTGGCCACTCCCCTTCCCCTGAGCTTCAGATTATTCCTAGCCATGTCATTGTTTGTCTGTTGTTATACTTATGTATTCACCAGTTTAGTATCTATCACCCCTATCCCAGTGGAAGAGTCAGGATGTCAAAAGACTTTACTATTGAAGTTCCCTTCGTGGCTTAGTGGTTAACGAACTCAACTGGGATCCACGAGGATGCGGGTTCGATCCCTGGCCTCGCTCCGTGGGTTAAGGATCCAGCATTGCCGTGAACTGTGGTGTAGGCCGGCAGCTGCAGCTCCAATTCGACCCTTAACCTGGGAACTGCCCTGTGCTGTGGGTGCAGCCCTAAAAAGACCAGAATAAATAGGGTGGTCAGGGGAGGCCTCAGTACGCGAGTGGGGATCTGCAGGAGGTGAGGATGTGAGCTACAGAGAACATCTGGGAGAAGCTTGTCCTGGGCAGGGGGAAGTGCCAGCTGGGACCTACTCAGTTTGGTTGAGGAACACGGAGGAGACCAATGCAGGAGAAGCAGAGTGAGTGGCCGGGGGGCGGGGGAAGCAGGAGGAAATGAGGCTCAGGGAGGTGACGGGGTGGATGGTTAAGGGCCTTCTGGGGCGGGGGAGCACTTTGGCGCTTACCCTGAATGAGATGGGAGCCATGAGAAGGTTTGAGTAGTGGAGGGACGTGATCCGATTTGAGTTTTAACCATTGCAGAGAGAGGGACAAGGACAGGACCCCAGAGGCCGGTGAGGAGGTACCCGGGCGAGAGGTCATGGTAGCAGCGGTGGAGGTGATGAGGAGAGGGGCAGGCTCTGGATCTATTGTGAGAACCGAGCCAGCAGGCGCCAGGGCTGACTCCAGAGTTTCCGGCATCAGCAGCTGTGGACAGGTAGATGGGGAAAGGTGCGCAGGAGCAGACGTGCTCACCAGTGTCATATGTCTGTGTCTCTGTCAACCCAGCTTCCCTGAAGGCCCTGAGCGGCTCCATGCCATCAAGGAGCAGCTGATGCAGGAGGGCCTCCTGGACCGCTGCGTGTCCTTTCAGGTGAGTTCCCCAGCCGACACCCCGTATGGAGGGCAGCAGCTGGCAGGACCCAGGCACAGCCAGAGCCTTATAGTTCTTTATTCCTCATGTCTCCCCAGGCCCGATTCGCCGAAAAGGAGGAGCTTATGTTGGTTCACAGGTGAAGGCTTGGGTGCCTTGTAGGGATGGGGAGGAGGCTGCCCTGGGCCAACCAGGGCAGGCTGGATGCTTTGGCAAGAAATGTCATGGGCTCTGTGGCCTTGGGCAAGTCACTGAGCCTCTCTGAATCTCATTGTTGTCATTGCCTTTATCTTGGGGGCCAGTAAACCTGTGTGAGGTACTTAGAATGGTGCCTGATGTATCATCAGCCCGGATGAACTCTCGTTACTATAATCTGATGTGTAAACAGATGACGGGTATGTGGACAGAGTGATCAGGAGGTTCCTCCAGGGGGCTGCAGGAACCCAGGGTAAGGGGCCTGGTGAGATATGGCTCAAGGGACATTAACTTGGCAGAGAGGGTATCTCAGCTGAGCTTTAAGAAGAGAGAGAGGAGTTCCCTTGGGGCTCAGTGGATTAAGGATCCAGCCTTGTCACTGCAGCTGCTTGGGTGACTGTTGTGGCACGAGTTCAATTCCTGAATCCCTGTGGCCCAGGAACTTCCACATGCTGTGGGTGTGGCCAAAAAAAAATAACTAAGAGGAGAAAAAGATGGAGTTCCCATCATGGCTCAGCGGTAACGAAACCAACTGGTATCCATGAGGACACAGGCTCAATCCCTGACCTTGCTCCGTGGGTGAGGGATCTCGCATTGCCATGAGCTGTGGTGTAGGTCACTGCCACGGCTTGGATCCCACATTGCTGTGACTGTGGTATAGGCTGGCAGCTGTAACTCCAATTGGACCCCTAGCCTGGGAACTTCCATATGCCACAGGTGCAGCCCTAAAAAGACCAAAAAAAAAAAAAAAAAAAAAAGAGTGAGAGTGATACAAAGAAGCCTGAGGGAAGGGAGGTACAGATGGCTAGAACACTCTGGCCAAAGGCCTGGAGGTAGGATTTGGTGTGGCCAGAGCAGAGGGAAAGGGATGTTACTGGAAATGAGGCAGGCTAGGGATGAAGCAAGGACTGTGTTCTATATCCCAGTTATTCCCCCCATTGACAGCTGAAGGAGGCCTGTCTTGTCCAGGGGGTTGGTGCCTGGAGGAATCAGCTGGGAAGGGGACAGGGCCCTGGCTCAGGGACAAGGAGAGAGGCAGGCCTCTGAATCTCCTCTCCCATCCACCTACCCAGCCTAGAGTACATTGATCTGATGGAGACGACCCAGTACATGAATGAGGGGGAGCTCCGCGTCCTAGCAGACACCTATGATTCGGTTTATCTGCATCCGGTATGGCTGAGAGCTGTGAGGGCAGAGGGTGGAGGCAATGCCCATCCCCCATCCCCCCCACCCTGGGGGGAGCAGCTGAGCAGACAGGGCTGCTCACCCCCTCACGCCCTCTCTGGCTCCCCACTGTCTCTGCAGAACTCATACACCTGTGCCTGCCTGGCCTCAGGCTCCGTCCTCAGGCTGGTGGATGCCGTCCTGGGGGCTGAGATCCGGAATGGCATGGCCATCATCAGGTAGGACCTGCTGGCCTTTGGCTTTTTATGTTAAAAAAAAAATCCTTTCTCAAATATAAAAGGTAATGGTAGGGGTAGTATGTTTCCACGGTTCAAGAATCAAATGGTTAGGAGTTCCCGTTGTGGCTCAGTGGTAACGCATCTGACTAGGATCCATGAGGATGTGGGTTCGATCCCTGGCCTCGCTCAGTGGGTTAAGCATCCGGCGTTGCCATGAGCTGTGGTGTAGGTTGCAGACAGGGCTCAGATCCCACCTAGCTGTGGCTGTGGTGTAGGCCGGCAGCTGCAGCTCCAACTGGACCCCTAGCCTGGGAACTTCCATATTCCTTGGGTGCTGCCCTAAAAAGAAGACAAAAAGAATGGAACATTCTAAAAGGTTGAGGGGGAAGGTACAAGTTAAAGTCCTCTCCACGCCCCCCCCCCACCCCCGTCCCCAATCCCCGGCTTCCTCTCCTGGAGGTAGTCACTGTATAACCAGTGACTCATGTGTCCTCCCAGAAATAGTCTGTGCCTAGTCATGGAGGAAATACCATCTTTTGCTGATTCTGAGATGTTGCTTTTCCACATTTGTAACATCTTAAAATCCAGGTGCACCTTAGAAACGAGGAGGTCTCAGAATTCCTTTGGCAGCATTTTCTGCTTTGTTGTCGGCCTGTAAAATCCCAGTCCATCTTATCGTCACTGGCACCCCAGAAGTGATGACATGCAGAAGATGTAGCCTTTTTTCCTCCCTCCCCCTTTTTTTTTAACCACAAACGGTGGTAGCACCTGACCCACTCCTTTGCGTACTGTGCATTTTTCACTCACACATGTTGGACAGCTTTTCTCTGAACAGCGTAAAACAGCACTACACAGTGGCGCAGTAAGCCAACCAGCCCCTTACCATGGAGCGTTTTGGTTCCACCATTTGCTTTTTCCAAAAAAAAAAAAAATGCTGCAGCAAATATCATCCATTGATAAACATGTTATTTCACCCTTTTTGTTATATAGGTTGTGGACTAAGTCCCCAGGAGCAGAAGGACTTGGTATGAGGGTGTATGCATTGATAATTTTACTGAGCATTATTAAATTTCCTTTGGAGGAGAAGAGCAGACTGGGGGTTGTGGAGCCAAGGGCCCCAGTTACTCAGTGGGTTAAGGATCCAGCATTGCCATGAGCTGTGGTGTAGGTTGCAGACAGGGCTTGGATCCCGCGTTGCTCTGGCCAGAAGCTGCAGCTCCGCTTGGACCCCTAGCCTGGGACCTGTGCAGGCATTGGCACTGGGGACGTTCGTGGTGTAGGATTAGGGAGCCGGAAAGAGTCCCTCTCTGCTGAGGAGGACCCCCTCATATCTATGGCCTTCCCTGTCCTACCCAGGCCTCCTGGACACCACGCCCAGCACAGTCTTATGGACGGGTATTGCATGTTCAACCACGTAGCCTTGGCCGCCCGCTACGCTCAGCAGAAGCATGACGTTCAGAGGTCAGCAGCAAGCAGCTGGGCGGGTATAATGAGGGTGGGCACGTCTGGGCACTCCCCACAGATGCGCCTTGATCTTTTTACCCAGTGGCCCCCTCTCTCCCTTCACAGGGTCCTTATTGTGGATTGGGATGTGCACCATGGTCAGGGAACACAGTTCACCTTTGACCAAGACCCCAGGTATGTCCCAAGTGCCACACTAGCTGCTAGACTCCCAGCCACCCCCCTATACCTTCACAGACCCAGCCAGGAGGGGCCCAGGAGGGAAAGGAAGGCATTCGCATTCATGGGGCCTGCCCTGGGAACAGGCTCTGTGCTGCTCTCTGTGTGTCTGCTCTCTCTCTGATGTTCACCTTGAGGCAGGGACTGTTGGGTCCCCCATTTTACAGATGGGAAAGCTGAGGCTTACAGCTTAGGTCCCGCAGAGAAGAAGTTGACACAATTTGAACCCACAAATATTTGGAAATCTCACCAGTTTATCCTGGAGCTGGAGTGAACCTCAAATTACTACCTTGTTCCCCCGATTATGACAATACTGCAAATGATTTACTTAAAAAATTAAATAATGAAAAAGTGAATAAAAAAATGGAAGTTAAATAATGTAACATTGTCTAAAGCAGTGAGTCTCCTGTAATTCCCATCGCCTCAAAAATAACTGTTGATAGGGAGTTCCCGTTGTGGCTCAGTGGGTTAAGAATCCGACACTGTGTCCATGAGGATACGGGCTCGATCCCTGGCCTCGCTCAGTGGGTTAAGGATCCAGCATTGCTGCAAGCTGGATGCAGCTCAGCCCCATCGTTGCTGTGATGGTGGCTGTGGTGTAAGCCAGTAGCTGCAGCTCCCATTTGACCCCTAGCCCAGGAACTTCCATATGCCTCAGGCGCAGCTGTAAAAAGGGAAAAAAAAAAAAAAACCTTTGAGGAGTTCCCATCGTGGCACAGTAGTTAACGAATCTGACTAGGAACCATGAGGTTGCAAATTTGATCCCTGGCCTTGCTCAGTGGGTTAAGGATCCGGCGTTGCCGTGAGCTGTGGTGTGGGTCGCAGACTCGGCTCAGATCCCGCGTGGCTGTGGCTCTGGCGTAGGCCAGGGGCTACGGCTCCAATTCGACCCCTAGCCTGGGAATCTCCATATGCTGCAGGTATGGCCCAAGAAATGGCAAAAAAGACAAAAAAAAATACACCCTTGATAAAGTTATATCCTTAACAGAGTTCTTCCTGTAGATGTACAAACATCATTATCATCATTATTATTAATATACTACCGCTACATTTCTTCAGCATCTCACTTTTTGCATTTAACAGCATGACAGGGACATGTTAGTGCCTTTGAAAAGCATCTCCTTCTTTGTAAGCACTTTACAGTGTTCCATTGTATGGTTGTACCTTTAGTCATTTAACCCCAGGGTGTTTACAGCGCTTCCCAGTTTTTGCCATTACAGACAATTCTACACTGCATAGTCTGGTCAATACATAATGTTATATTGCTCTGAGTATATCTGTAAGACGAATTTCCAAGTCATCAGAGAGTCAGTATGCATTAAAATCTGGAATCTACTGCCAGACTTCCCTGCAGAAAATGATTGGGCAAGTCCTTATCAGTAGGGGACATGACTAAATAGTTGTTTTATCCAACGTTTATCAAATTCAACTGCATACATTCCACTGTTTCTCCATAGCTCCTGTGCTCCTATGACCCATTATCTATTTGGGGTTGGTTGTTCCCTAGACACTGCCTTATTATTTCCCATTTCATATTGTTGAGAGGTGTCTAGATGTCTAGATTTTCATTCCTTTCCAGGATATTTTCCTCTCTGGAAGGTTTTATGCTTTTCTTTGTCCCTAGCATTCTGAATCACCTCGCCCCTCATTCTGCTTACCAGTAGTGGTAGACATCTTACATCTGAACACTCATGCCTTTCGTAAATCCTCAGAAGTTTTCTTCTATTCGATCTTTGATGATTTCTTCTCCTGTGTCTCCTCTGCTCTCTCTCTGTTAGTCAGATGTTATACTTTCTGGGTTGACCCTCGGGGTCTTTTATTTTTTAATCTCATGTTTTCTGTCTCTTTTGCCTTTTGCTCTGTGTCCTGGGAGATTTCCCAACTTTGCCTTCCAGTCCTTCTGTTGAATTATTTATGTATGTATTCTTTTAATCTCCAAGAGCGCTTTCATCCTCTCTGTCTATGCCCTCTCATTCCTGATCTTGTTTTTATAGAATACTAATTAGAAGACTTAAATTTCTTCTGTTCTGAGAGTTCCCATGTGACTCTGCAGGTTAATTATCCAGTGTTGTCACTGCAGCAGCCTGGGTCACTGCTGTGGCTCAGGTTCGAGCCCTGGCCCAAGAACTTCTTCATGTCGAGAGTATAACCAAAAAAAATTTCTTCTGGGAGTTCCCATTGTGGCGCAGCGGAAACGAATCTGACTAGGAACCATGAGGTTACAGGTTCGATCCCTGGCCTCGCTCAGTGGGTTAAGGATCTGGTGTTTCCGTGAGCTGTGGTGTAGGTCACAGATGCAGTTCAAATCTGGAGTTGCTGTAGCTATGGTGTAGGCTGGCAGCTGTAGCTCTGATTCAACCCCTAGCCTGGGGACCTCCATATGCCACAGGGGTGGCCCTAAAAAGACGAAAAGACAAAAAAAATTTCTTCTGAATTGCCTCTTTTTTTTTTCTTTTTTTTTTTTTTTTGCTTGTTAGGGCCATACCCAAAGCATATGGAGGTTCCCAGGATAAGGGTCCAATCAGAGCTACAGCCGCCGGCCTACGCCATAGCCACAAAAACATCAGATCCAAGCCATGTCTGCAACCTACACCACAAGCTCGCGGCAATGATGAATCCTTAACCCACTGAGCAAGGCCAGGGATCGGACCTGAAACTTCATAGTTCCTAGTTGGATTCGTTTCCGCTGCGCCATGATGGGAACTCCTGAATTGCCACTATATTCTGGGGATGGGGATGGTTGAACTGTTCTTTCTTGGTCCTCCTCTTTTTTTTTTTTTTTTTTTTTTTGGCTGCACCCTCAGCATATGGAAGTTCCTGGGCTAGAGATTGAATCTGAGCTGCAGCTGCATCCTGTGTCTCAGCTGTGGCAATACTAGGTCCTTAACCCACTGCACCAGGCCAGGGATCAAACTCATGCCTCAGTAGTAACCCAAGCCACTGGAGATAACAGCAGATCCTTAACCTGCTGTGCCACACCGGGAACTCCTTGGTCTTTCTCTTTCATGCTGGTGGTTTTCCTCAAATGTCTAGTAATCCTTATTTGGCCATTTAAACCTAAGAATGAAGCACTGTTGTAGGTAGCTGTCCTCAGGCTGCTCTGCTGTGGTTCATGTAGGTCTGTTTCCTAAAAGGCATTTCCCTGGGACCAGGGGCAGGAAATGTCCATTACAGGTCTCAATTTTAGGGAGTGTGGACAGGGAGATAAAATCCTGCCAAATTCTGGGGAAAGGGAGGGGTCTCTTCTTGGGGTAACATCTCTTTTTACCCTTAGCCTGGCCAAACGTTCATCTGTTTTACTCATCTCTTCAAATCTAGCCTTTGGCTTTTCTGATTATCTCTACTATTTTATTGTTTATTTTTTGTGTTTTTAATCTTTTTTTCTTAATGAATTGTATTGCATTTATAGGTGTACAACAATCATCACAACCCAATTTTATAGCATGTCCATCCCAAACCCTCAGGGCAACCCCCCACACCCCAACCTGTCTCATTTGGAAACCATAAGTTTTTCGAAGTCTGTGAGTCAGTATCTGCTCTGCAAAGAAGTTCATTGTGTCCTTTTTTTAGGTTCCACATGTGAGTGATAGCATTTGATGTTGGTGTCTCACTGTCTGACTGACTTTACTTAGCATGACCATTTCTAGGTCTATCCATGTTGCTGCAAATGCCGGTATTTCGTTCCTTTTCATGGCTGAGTAATATTCCATTGTGTATATGTACCACCTCTTCTTGATCCACTCCTCTGTCGATGGACATTGAGGTTGTTTCCATGTCTTGGCTATTGCAAAGAGTGCTGCAATGAACATTGGAGTACATGTGTCTTTGCGAGTCATGATTTTCTCTGGATAGATGCCCAGGAGTGGGATAGCTGGATCAAATGGTAATTCGTGTTTTTAACCTTTATAAATTTCTTCCTCTGGTGTTCTTTATTTTGTTCATGTCTCGCTTCTTGAATTGACTGCTTCAACATTTATCAACTTGTTGGCCAATATTGTTTCATCTATACCTGCCCTCGTTGCCACCCTCTTGTATTACATTGAAGTTAATCCCAGATACCACCATATCATTTCTCTGTAAATATTCCAGATTATATCTCTAAAATGTAGGACTTTTCTTAATAAAAAGAAACATAACCATGGTATTATGCCTAAACAAATTACCAAGAATTCCTTAATATTACTAATCATTCTTCTTGTTGTAATAAATGCACTAGAGGCTATAGCTGTGTTCTTTTATGGATATATTATTGACTATGTATAGATGTGGAAAATTAAGACTATATTTAATACATTCTTCCTTAATGAATAAGAATGTATAAATGGAAAAAAAAAACTTACCCATGTCCCTCTCCCTGGTCCCCCTCTCTTAGTTTCTTTTTTTTTTTCTGTCTTTTTAGGACCACATCCATGGCATATGGAGGTTCCCAGGCTAGGGGTCAAATCAGAGCTACAGCTGCCAGCCTGTGCCACAGCCACAGCCACACCAGATCCGAGCTGCATCTGCGACCTACACCACAGCTCAACGGCAACGCCGGATCCTTAACCCACTGAGCGAGGCCAGGGATCGAACCCGCAACCTCGTGGTTCCTAGTCTGATTCGTTTCTGCTGTGCCAAGACGGGACCTCCTCCTTCTGTCTGCTTTGTAAACTTAGTTTCCTTGGGTGTTCTTTCTTTTTTTTAAGTTTTTTGAAGTATAGTTGATTCACAAGGTTGCGATGATATCCGCTATACAACAAAGTGATTCAGTTACATATGTAAACACATCCGTTCTCTTTCAGATTCTTTTCCTACATAGAATATCAGGTACAGTTCCCTGTGCTATACAGCAGGTCCCCGTTGGCCAATAATTCCATATACCTCAGTGTGCATAAGCCAGTCCCAAACCCCCAGTCCATCTCTCCCCCACCCCCCACCTGTCCCCAGGTGTTAGTTCTTCTGTTTGTTGACTCTGGTGGCTCTTGTGGGGTGGACTTTCTTCAGTCCTTTTCTTTAGTCCTTTCTTTCCCCAATGATAATCTTTATGTTCCATTGTGTGTTTATCTATCAGAGTCAAAAGTAAAAGAGTCATCCCCCATCTATGCAAGACCCGAGTTTTCATTCCCTAATTTGGATTTCATTCCCTAATTCCAAGACAGTTCTCTTCAATTTCAAAAATCCTTTTATGCCAGTCGTATTAAATTTCACAGCTGCGTTATCAGCATTTATTAAAATGTGACTGTTAAGTTGGTCTAGAGTCATTGCTTACCACTATTTCTTGCATTTCCCTAAAAAAAAAAAAAACTACCTTAAATCCTTTCTGCATGCGGATGGGCTTTGTTGTGGTGGTTGTTGTGTTGTGGGAGAAGGTGAGCTCCACCTCTTACTCTTCTGCCATCTTGATCCCGCCCCACCCCTTAAATCCTTTCTGGAACAAGGCAGGAAGGTGGATGAACAAATGATGAAAGAATGGATGAGGGATTATTCATTCTTTTTTTTTTTTTGTCTTTTTTGCCATTTCTTGGGCCGCTCCCGTGGCATATGGAGGTTCTCAGGCTAGGGGTCGAATCGGAGCTGTAGCCACCAGCCTACATCAGAGCCACAGCAACGCTGGATACAAGCTGTGTCTGCCACCTACACCCTGGTTCACATCAATGCTGGATCCTTAACCCACTGAGCAAGGCCAGGGATAGAACCCGCCACCTCATGGTTCCTAGTCGGATTCGTTAACCACTGAGCCATGACGGGAACTCTGAGGGATTATTCATTCTGATCGCCTCAGTCAGAATCAAGCCTTCCTACCACGCTATCAGAACATACACCATCGTGTCTTTCCAGTGTCTGTTTTGTGTCAGTTCCCCTCCCTGCTCTGAATGCTCAGTTTCTCACCTAGAAAATAGAAGTAGTGGAGTTGGCTTGTAAGGTATTGGGGACAAGGGGTTGCCCCCCCCTTACTGGCCCCGTGGAGCCCCAGCCAGCATTCCCACTCCAGCTCCACATACAGAACCAAATCTCGCCTCTCCTAACCCCTAACCCAAGTCTCCCCACTTCATTCAGGGGAAACACCAAGCTCCCTAGCCTGGCCTGATGCTCATTTCAGCCTTAGCTTTCCACCAAGTAAGAGCCACATGCCCCCGTGGGCTTCCAACATCACAGACTTGTCCTGCTGGTCACCACCTTGGTCACAGGGGCGGGTGGGTGGGAGGGCATGATCTAGTGTCCCCCACAGGGCAGGGGTAGGATAGAACTGAGAGACCTCAGGATCTGAGAGCTGGAACTGGACGGGCCCTGAGGGGGGCAGCAATGTTTGCTGAGGGCGGGGTTTCAGTAAGAGACCAAACACTTGAGTGAGTGAGGTCACAGATAAAGGGAAGAATTAATGATTGAGAGGATGAAGAAGGTCGAGACTCAAAGGATGAATGAATGTATGAATTAAAGAATCAGGAGTTCCCCTCATGGCGCAGTGGTTAACGAATCTGACTAGGAACCATGAGGTTGCGGGTTCCATCCCTGGCCTCGCTCTATGGGTTAAGGATCCGGCATTGCCGTGAGCTGTGGTGTAGGTTGCAGATGCGGCTCGGATCCCACGTTGCTGTGGCTGTGGTGTAAGGCCGGCGGCTACAGCTCCAATTCGACCCCTAGCCTGGGAACCTCCATATGCCGTGGGAAGCAGCCCTAGAAAAAAGGCAAAAAAAAAAAAAAAAGAATCAACGGGGGGGAAGTTCCCGCTGTGGGTTAAGGATCTGACTGCAGCAGCTCGGCTCAGGTGGCTGCGGAGGCCCAGATTCCATCCCCAGCCCAGGGCGGTGGGTTGAAGGATCTGGCATTGCTGCAGCCTCAGCATAGGTTACAGGTGCAACTCGAATTCAATCCTTGGCCCATATGCCATAGGTGCGGCCATAAAAATTAAAAAAAAAAAAGAATTAGTGGGGGAACTAAGGAGAGAATGAAAGAGTAATTGAGTAATCTGTGGTAACTATGGGTTGGGGGTTTTTGGGGAGACTGACTCTCTCCTCAACCCCTTCCTCTTCTTTTTTCTCTGCCTCCAGCGTCCTCTATTTCTCCATCCACCGCTATGAGCAGGGTCGGTTCTGGCCCCACCTTAAGGCCTCTAATTGGTCCACCACGGGTTTTGGCCAAGGCCAGGGATACACCATCAATGTGCCTTGGAACCAGGTCAATGTCCGCCCACCCTTTGCCCCCAACGTGAGGCCCACCCCGGCCTTTCAAGGTAGACAGCAGGACATCCCCATCATGCCTCCCTGTCCGCAGGTGGGGATGCGAGATGCCGACTACATTGCTGCTTTCCTGCACCTCCTGCTGCCAGTCGCCCTTGAGGTCCTGAGGGGCAGGGGTGTGTTGGGGCAGGGTATGTTGAGGGATGGGCCGTGAAGGCAGGTGGCCTCATGTGGTCCCTTCCCCCTGCAGTTCCAGCCCCAGCTGGTCCTGGTAGCCGCTGGCTTTGATGCCCTCCAAGGGGACCCCAAGGTAAGGCTGGCTCACTGGGATGGTGTGGGGAGCAGAAGGGGACCACGCTGACCCTCCACGTCCCCCGTAGGGTGAGATGGCCGCCACTCCGGCAGGGTTCGCCCAGCTAACTCATCTGCTCATGGGTCTGGCAGGAGGCAAGTTGATCCTCTCACTGGAGGTGAGTGACCCACTACGGCTCTCAGCCTGTGGAACCTGGAAGACAGAAGAACAACTTGCCAGGAGTTCCTGTCGTGGCACAGTGGTTAACGAATCTGACTGGGAACCATGAGGTGGCGGGTTCGATCCCTGAGTTAAGTGGGTTAAGGATCCCACGTTGCCATGAGCTGTGGTGCAGGTTGCAGATGCGGCTCGGATCCCACGTCGTAGCTGTGGTGTAGGCTGGCGGCTACAGCTCTGATTCGACCCCTAGCCTGGGAACCTCCATATGCCACACGTGTGGCCCTAGAAAAAGAAAAAAAAAGAAAAAAGAACAACTTGCCAGCCCAGCAGGTGTTTCTGTCCCATCATTTCCCCTCCCTAGCTGGGCAGCCTCACCTGTCACTCACCTTGCCTTGGGCCTCCATCTTCCTTAGGTAAAACAGGCATCATAATAGTGGTTACCTCATAGTGCTGTGCAGCCAGTGACACAAAGTCAGCCTTCAGAGCCTTGTTGCTTGACATGTAGTCAGCAACCCACTGTTACTACTCGCACCCACTAATGTCTGCTTCTTCGCTGACAGCCCTCACATTCCCCCTCCTAGGGCGGCTACAACCTCCGCTCCCTGGCTGAGGGCGTCAGTGCCTCACTCCACACCCTTCTGGGAGACCCTTGTCCCTTGCTGGAGTTCCCGGGCGCCCCCTGTCCCAGGTGAGCCCAGGTGGAGAAGGGGAGAAGCAGGACCCTCACTGCCCCACTCAGGGGCCCGTGGGTCACGTTGCCCTCCCCTTGCCCTCCAGTGCCCAGGCGTCACTATCCTGTGCTCTGGAAGCCCTTGAGCCCTTCTGGGAGGTCCTTGTGAGATCTGGTAGGAGGTGTGGAGGGTGCTGGGTGGGGGGGAGTTGGATGGGGGAATGAGCAGTGGGAGGTCCCTTGGTGGAGGTCCCTTCTCTCTCAGTGGGCCCTGGTTCCAGGCCTCGCCCCCTTTGGAGGTTTGGGTAAACTGAGTTCCAGAGTATTTGGAGAATCCAGGGTGGGGGGAGTAGGAGGAGGGTGACTGTGGCCTCCCCTTGCAGCTGAGACCCTGGAGGACGAGGACACCGTGGAGGGGGACCATGTGGAGGAGGAGGAGGAACCATGGCAGCCCCCTGAGCTACCGATGCTGGCGTGGCCGGTGCTGCAGGCTCGCACAGGGCTGGTCTACGACCAACAGATGATGGATCACTACAACTTATGGGACAGGTATGCAGTCAGAGAGCCAGGCGAAGTGGGGACATGGGGAGGGACCCTCCCAGGGAGGGACCCCCCCCTTCAAACACAAAGCCCCCTGCCTCAGGTTCCCCCCATCCCACCCCCAGCCACCACCCCGAGATGCCTCAGCGCATCCTGCGTATCATGCGCCGACTGGAGGAGCTGGGCCTCGCCGGGCGCTGCCTCGCTCTGCCCGCCCGTCCCGCCACGGATGCTGAGCTGCTTGCCTGCCACAGGTCGGACCCCGGCAGCTGGGGGTGGGGGTGTGGGATGGGCGTCCTGGGGGCTGGAGCCTGGGCTTGCCTCTCTGGTACACGGAGCTGCTGTGACACATGGGAGGGACACGGAGGGGACAGAGTTACCTGACCGTCCCCCCAAGTACCCCCCCACCCCCCACTGTGCCTCCAGTGCTGAATACGTGAGTCGCATCCGGGCCACGGAGAAGATGAGGACCCGGGAGCTGCACCGCGAGGGTGCCAACTATGACTCCATCTACATCTGCCCTGGCACCTTCGCCTGTGCGCAGCTGGCCGCGGGCGCCGCCTGCCGCCTGGTGGAGGCTGTGCTGGCAGGAGAGGTGCCTCCACTTTGGGGAGGGGACCTTAGGCTCCAGGAGAGGAAGTTCTGGGGGTGGGGGTGGGGGTGGGGGAAGAGGCAGCTCTGAGAATTTGGCCCGGCCTGAGAAAAGGGGGCGCGGGCAGCGGTCTGTGATGGGGAGGGGCCCCCAGCTCACCAGAGGCCTTGCTGGCGGGGGAGGCACCCCCAGGGAGGGATGGGGGCTCCAGGGCTGGGGCCCCCTAGCAGCTGGTGAAGTAATAGAGGGACCGGAGAGAGGAGAGAGGGGAGAGGAGAGAAAGGGAAGAGAAAGCGGTGAGGGTGCATGTTCTCATCTTTGCTCCCTGCCCCTTCCCCAGGTTTTGAATGGTATTGCCGTGGTGCGCCCCCCTGGACACCACGCAGAAAGGGACTCGGCTTGCGGTTTCTGCTTTTTCAATTCTGTGGCAGTAGCTGCTCGCCATGCTCAGGCCATCAGTGGGCATGCGCTGCGGTGAGGGCTCCCTGGCTCCCTCTCCCCCCACCCAGGGCTTACTCCTCAGGCCCGGCAGGGCTGCCCCCCGCCAAGTCACCCTGAAACACCCAAGGGCCCATCGCCCTGCGCTTTCAGAAAAGGACCAAGGATCTAGCCTTTCAGTGTTTTCCGGGATAGGACGCCAGACTCTGGCACCCAGATGCTTATAAAGCAGAATCCAGGGTCCCCTAAACCCAGAATTTCTGGCTGCTATGCCAACAGAACCTAGAGTGTCACGCCTTGCTGTGTCTCCCCTCCTTACTTCAAAAGACCCAGGATCCAGGAGTTCCCGTTGTGGTGCAGTGGAAATGAATCTTAACTAGTGAGATTGTGGGTTTGATCCTTGGTCTCGCTCAGTGGGTTGAGGATCCGGCGTTGCTGTGAGCTGTGGTGTAGGTCACAGATGCCTGCTCGGATCCCGCATTGCTATGGCTGTGGTGTAGGCCGGCAGCTGTAGCTCCCAATGGACCCCTAGCCTGGGAACCTCCATATGCCGTAGGTGCAGCAGCAAAAAAAAAAAAAAAAAAAGAAAAGACCCAAGATCCAGCCCCCTGAGCCCCTAAGTACTTGCTCAGTGAAACCCTTAGGACCCTGATAGGACCCATAAGCCCACCATCTAGTGCTTTCCCCAGGGTGCCAGGGTCTTGCCACCCTCAATTAATGCCTCTGCATACAGACTACAGGGATCTAGCCCCTGCCCTCCCCTAGGAGGGCGAGTATCCCAGGTAACTGAGAAGCTGTCCCCTCCCCAGGATCCTGATTGTGGACTGGGACGTCCATCATGGTAACGGCACTCAGCACTTATTTGAGGAGGACCCCAGGTGAGGCACTGGGGCAGGGAGTGGGGTGCGACCAGGGAGGTGGGCAGACTGTGCCTCAAGGCAGGCCAGCCGCTACCCGCTAACCAGCCCCTTCCCACCCCACCCCTGCAGCGTGCTCTACATTTCCCTGCACCGCTACGATCATGGCACCTTCTTTCCCATGGGGGATGAGGGTGCCAGCAGCCAGATAGGTCAGGCTGCAGGCACGGGCTTCACTGTCAACGTGGCCTGGAATGGGCCCCGCGTGGGTGACCCCGAGTACCTGGCTGCATGGCATCGGCTGGTGCTTCCTATTGCCTATGAGGTACCGTCCCGGACGCATGCGACATGACTGTGTGGGTGGCAGCGAATGTGCATGTGTCTGATGTGCCGGTGACTGATCCTGTGAGAGGGCCTGTGGGTGGCCGTCCTGATGGCTTTGAGGCAGGGGACGTGCCTGTGATGGCCTCTGGGTATGTTTGACAGGGGATAGTGGCTTCCTTCTCTGTGTGTAACTGAGAGGGACCCCTGGGTGTGCGGGGGCAGGCATGCCTGGGGGTGTGCCTGGCTGTGTACGTGTCCTCTGTATTCACCATCACTAGTGCCTGTCTGTCTGTGACAGTGGCCACATGTGACTGCCATCTCAGTGGAGCCACATGTGCAAAGTGGGGAGGGGTTTGCGTGTGTGTGAGCCCTCGCCCAGGTAGCTCTCTGTCACTACCAGTTCTTTGTGTGATGGGTGTGATAGTGTATATCACTGCACATGGCTCTCTGTGACCCAGTGTCAGTGTGACAGTCATATCTCTGTCTTCTATGGCCTGTATATATGTGCCTGACGTTGCATGAGTGGCTGTAGGTAGCTGCCTTCTCTGTGTGTAACCTCTCTGTGTCTGTGACAGATCATGTGTGTGTGTGGCTGACTGTGAAGGTGGATGAGTGTGCGTGCCATCGCTCTGCCCTCTGTGCAGACATGAGTGTTCAGGTGTGTATGTGTGTCTGACGCCACACAGTGCCGGGTGACTACCTTCTCTGTGTGTGTGTGTGTGTGACCGTGTGTAAGTGACCACCTCCTGGGGGCGCAACAGTATATATGTGACTGTGGAGACTGCAGTGATGGTGTGTGTATGACTGTGTGTGTCCATGTGGGGGTAGCGGTGGCTTCCTGTTCCCTCTGAGAAACTGTGCGCGTGACTAGTACCATGTATGAGTCCGGTCTGTAGGAGATTGTCTGATTGTGTGTGGGTGTGTGGCTGGCTGTGACCACCTTCTGTGTGTGGCGCTTGTCACCTTCTGTGATGGAAGCGTGTGTGCACCTCGCTTTGGCGCTGTGTATATAAAACCCTGTGTTAGGGAGTTTCCGTCATGGTGCAGCAGAAACGAATCCAACTAGGAACCAGGAGGTTGCGGGTTCGATCCCTGGCCTCGCTCAGTGGGTGAAGGATCTGGCATTGCCGTGAGCTGTGGTGTAGGTCACAGATGCGGCTCGGATCTGGCGTTGCTGTGGCTCTGGCATAGGCAGCTCTAGTTCCAATTCAGCCCCTAGCCTGGGAACCTCCATGTGCCGCAGGTGCGGCCCTAAAAAGCAAAAAAAAACAAAAAAACCCTGTGTTGTGCACATGTGTCCCCAAGTTTGATCCAGGGAGGGGAGGGTGTGCCTCTTGATCTCACTCTCTGGTGTGTACGTGAGGACATCTCCCTCTCTGTCTCATGTCACCATCTCTTGACATAAGTCTCCCCATCTCAAGACTCTGCTTCATGTCCCCATCTATCCACTTCTGGTGTCTCCATATCTCTGCATGTCGCTTGCGTCTCCAGCTCCGTGTCTGATGTACCCACGTCCCCAAGTCTCCCATGGGTCTCTCCATGTCCTCCCCTCGATGTTTTCAGGGCTCTGGTCTTATGTCTTGCAGGTCACCATCTCTCTTGACTTGCATCGCCGTATTTTCATTTGTCCTTGGCTCTGGGTGTCTGGGTCTCCCTCAACTCCCGCATCCCCAGACCCCCGACCCTCATGCTCCTGTGTCTCTTCTCGCCCCACCGCAGTTTAACCCGGAACTGGTGCTGGTCTCAGCTGGTTTCGACGCTGCCCGGGGGGACCCGCTGGGTGGCTGCCAGGTGTCACCTGAGTGCTACGCCCACCTCACCCACCTGCTGATGGGCCTGGCCAATGGCCGTATTATTCTAATCCTAGAGGTAACTCTCTCGGTCCTCTCCCCTGGGTGGGAGGGTGTTCGGGAGACTCAGAGTCCTGTGTCTTTTCTGCTGACTGGCTGCCACACTCAGGACAATTTCCTAAACTCTCCTCTGAGTGTCTCCAGCTGAGGTTGTCATCATACACTGGGCATGAATAATAGCACCAACATGAGCAACTTGAATTGAGCACGCACTGTGTGCAAAACAACACTCTTCTCGGCACCTGACTTGCACTATTTTTTTTTCTTGCTTTTTTTAGGGCCGCAGGTGCGGCATATGGAGGTCCCCAGGCTAGAGGTCAAATTGGAGCTACAGCTGCCAGCCTACACCACAGCCACAGCAACATCAGATCCGAGCCGTGTCTGCCACCTACACCACAGCTCACGGCAACACCAGATCCTTAATCCACTGAGCGAGGCCAGGGATCAAACCCGCAACCTCATGGTTCCTGGTCAGGTTCGTTTCCACTGCGCCACAGTGGGAACTCCTTGACTTGCATATTAATGCATTTACTTGACAGAGCAGCCTTGTGAAGTGTGGTCTGCTGACCTCATCATTTTCCTCTCAAGATCAGGGAAACTAAGGAACAGGGAGGTATAATGACTAGCCCAAGGTCACACATTTACTGGCAGAGCCAGGCCTTGAACCCCAGGCAGTCTGGCTCCAGAGTCTCGGCCTTTTACCACTAATTGAACTGCCTCCAACAAGATCCCAAGACAAAGTAAATTCACTGACTTGTAAATTACCCAGTGCCCCACCCCCACCCCTATGCCTCAGTTTCCTCATCTCTAAGATGTGGCTGGCTAATCCCAGAAGGTGCCCAGCACATGGTAAGCCCTGTGCAAGAGCTTAGCTGCTGCTGCTGCTGCTTTTTGGCCATGCCTGTAGCATGCAGAAGTTCCTGGGCCGGGGCTCAAACCCGTGCCACAGCAGTGACCCAGGTCGGAGCAGGGGCAACGCCAGATCCTTAACCTGCTGAGCCACCAGGAAGCCTCTAGTAGCTTCTTATCAAGTATTGTTCATACATTAGTTTAACCTTCTCAGCAATGTACTATACTGTCACTTTTACTCCTTTACAGATGAGGACAATAAGTCACAGAGATATTAAGTGGCTGGTGAGGTGTCCCCACTGTGTGCCCAGGCCTGCTTGTGGTGGAGCAGGGTGGTGGGCTCTTTCCTCAGATAGCCCGGGTTCCTACCTCAGCTGACCAGCTGTTAGGACCTCACACAAGTCATCCAACTACTCTGAGCCTCAGTTGCTTTATCTGCAAAAAGAGCAGAGACAGGGGTTCCTATCGAGTATAAGAAAAGGGGATTCCCGTACCAGGTCAGAACAGAGATTTGTGGAGTTCCCATCGTGGCTCAGTGGTTAACGAATCCGACTAGGAACCATGAGGTTGCGGGTTCAATCCCTGGCCTTGCTCAGTGGGTGAAGGATCCGGCGTTGCCGTGAGCTGTGGTGTAGGTTAGATGCTGCTCAGATCTCGCATTGCTGTGGCTCTGGCGTAGGCTGGCGGCTATAGCTCTGATTAGACCCCTAGCCTGGGAACCTCCATATGCCACGGGAAGCGGCCCTGGAAAAGGCAAAATACAAAAACAAAAACAAAAAATCAGAGATTTGTGTGGAGACACCAGTTCCTGTACAAGGTCAGGGCGGAGGCTTCTGTGCAGGTGGGGCCAGGGGATCCCATACCAGGAAGGCGGGTTCCCACACACACTGAGCACATGCGGTTGTGAGGATTCAGTGCTTAAAATAGGGTCTGGCACACAGCAAGCTCTTAACGGAAATCAGCTCTCACTAATGTTGCCATCAGTGTGGTAGTGGCGGTGGTTATTATTATCTTACACTTTACAGCACACTTTATCCCCCTGAACAACTACCGCACGCAGTGGGTGCTGTCCACCTGACAGATGTGTGTTCTACTTACTTGTCCCCAGTACCCACCCTCCAGACTTGCAGGGCCCCCAGGGAGGCAGGACATCCAGTCTCCCCAGTTGTCTGAGGACCTCGCCCCATCATACCTTTCCCTCCTCTTTTCCTTAACAAAGGGTGGCTATAACCTGATATCCATCTCGGAGTCCATGGCTGCCTGTACCCGCTCCCTCCTTGGGGACTCACCACCCCTGCTGACCCTGCTGAGGCCCCCACTCTCACGGGCCCTGGCCTCGATCGCCGAAACCACCCAAATCCATCGCAGATACTGGCGCAGCTTGCGGGTCACAAGTGAGGGGGCCTGGGGAATCGGGGGGGGCAGTGGGGGCTCAGGGGAGGGCAGGGATTAGAGGCAGGAGAAGGGATAGCACCCCCACACTCAAGGATCTCCCTCTCATGCTTCCAGAGGTCGAAGACAAAGAGAGACCCTCCAGTTCTAAGTCGTTCGCCAAGAAGCCATCCCAACCAGCCAAGCCTAAGCCATCCAAGGGGATGACCGCCCCAAAAGGGGACATTCCGGAAGCACACACAGGGAAGGCCACCTCGGTATCATCAGTGAAAGTGTCCCCCCCAGGCCAGACGAAGTCAGAGGCAGCCCTAGTGGAACTTACTCAGGACCAGTCCTCAAAGGCTGCCACAGAGGAGGCTGTGGGAGGAGCTAAGCTGATCCAAAGCCCTCCAGCCTCGGGAGGTGACAACCAGACTCCTCCAGCTTCTCCACGGCAAGGATCCACAACTCTGATCTCCCCCAGCAAGCTGGTAGGCAATCTCGGAGCCTTGGAACTGAGAAATGAGGTTCAGGTAAGGCCCCCCCCACCCTCAATAGCAGGGAGAAGGGGCAAGAATCAGGCCTCCTGGATACATCGCTTGTCTCCCTCCTTGTATCCAGGAGTCCCCAAAAGAGGAAGGGCTGCTAGGAGAGGCAGCTGGAGGTCAGAACATGGACAATTTAATGCTGATGCAGGTCTTTGGAAACCAAGCTGACACTGACCAGGTGAGCTCAGGCCGAGGCTAGAGCGGCGGCTTCCTTCTTTGGCCCGTTTGTGCCCCCACATCGGAGCGTGGGCTGTATAGGAGCATGTCAGGAGGAGATGGCATCCCTCGCTTACTCAGTGTCACCCACCTCAGGCCATGTTCTATGCTGTGTCACCACTGCTCTGGTGTCCACATGTGGTGGCAGTACGCCCCGTACCTGAAGCGGGCCTGGACGTGACCCAACCTTGTCAAGACTGTGGAGCACTCCAGGAGAACTGGGTGTGTCTGTCTTGCTATCAGGTATGGCACCGAGGAAGGGGCAGGGTGGCAGCCGGCCATGGAGCAAACCACAGTGGACCGCTGACCCCCACCCAACTCGCACTCCCCAACCTTAGGTCTGCTGCGGCCGTTATATCAACGCCCATATGCTCCAGCACCACGAAAGCTCAGGCCACCCCATGGTCCTCAGCTACGCCGACCTGTCTACCTGGTGTTACCCCTGCCAGGCCTATGTTCACCACGAGGTGGGCCCTGGGCAGACTCTATAACTCCCGTACACTCGCGCACACCCCTCTCCCCGCCCCCCCAGCTTTTGCGATTGGGTCAGGGGCGGATGGAGACCCTTCTGCATGGGGGCTAATGCAAGGGAGAAGGCAGTGGAGGGCTGGAGGGGGCGCAGCGTCCTGGCTGAGGGAGAGGGGTACTCACTCTCTCTCCCCTCCCCTCTCTTGCCTCCTCCTCCTCCTCCTCAGGCTCTCCTGGCTGTGAAGAACATCGCCCACCAGAACAAGTTTGGGGAGGGCGTGCCCCACTCCCGCTAGATCCCAGAAGCCTCTTCGCGGGCCTGCTTTACTCCATCCCAAGTTGTACCTTGGAGGAGAGGCAGCCTCGCTCCCCCCATCCTGAAGCCCCTTTACCACTCCCCAAGGGTGCCGCCCGAAGTGTAAATACTTTTAAGAGGACAGTGACGATCACTTGTACGTCTTTCCCTGCTCACTGCCAGCTCAAGGGACTCCATCTACTCTGCCCCCGAAGGAAGGGGCGGCAGCACAGTCACCCCAAGGCGGGGCTGATGTAAAGATGATACTTTGGAGGGAAGGGGGGATGACTGGCAGGTCTGGCGGGGTGGCATATGCAGTAAAGTACAAGCTGTTACAAAAACCTGGAGAAAGGCTTTGATTTCGAGTGGGTAGAGAAGCCCATGCCCCTGACCAGCAGGGCTGATGTGTAAATGAAGGCATGAGGGCGTGGGTCTTTCTCTTGTCAACCCCCAGCTCATCCAGCGCCCCCTCAAACTAACTGCGAGTAGAACAATAGTTCGACTGGCTCCACAAGGGATTAAATGGTGGAATCTGTGAGAAAGTAAGTGCCCGCCTTAGATATAGGAGCCTCCCAGCCGGTCCCAGCTACACCCTGGGCTGAGAAGGCAAGAAAACTCCCTAGGCCTCAGTCTCCCCACCTGCTTTTTGGTCTTGATTGGTGGGGGTGGGGAGGTGTGTTTAACATACTTCGATTTGGTGGCCAAGGGTAGCTTCCTGGAGGAAGGAGTGTCTGCTATTGACTGTGGGGTTGAGGATTGGAGGATAATGTGAGGGTTTTGTTTCTCCCACATAAAGAGAATTGCTCTGGCAGCTCAAAGGAGCCGGGCTGAGGTTTCCTGTATTTTTCTTCATGGCCACTCTGGGACAAGATGACCAGCAGAGACCCACCCGGTCAAGAAGAGGGGAATGGGGAATGCTGGCCCGCTCAGTCATCGCCTTGGAAGGATTGTCCTGGTTGCCCTAGGCCCACAGGCCCCTGCTTGCATTTCATTGGTCAGAACTGTGTCACATGATTGTCATAGCTGCAAGAGAGTCTAAGAGAAGGCTGGGCACACCACCACCTCAAAGCGGGTTCTTTCTGTCTTCACAGAATAAGCCCTCCTCTGCAAAGCGGGTTCTTTCTGTCTTCACAGAATAAGCCCTCCTCTGCAACTCTCTCCCTCCAGGGTCGGCTACAACCCTCTCCCAAGCTACCAAAAAGTCCACCTGAGGCAGCGCAAGCTCCCAGGGCCTCAAAGAGGCCCTCACAAAACATTTTGCAAAGTCTAGACGCTGAGGTAAAAAAATCCGACACCCCACGCCCACTAAAAACACCAAAGTATGTCCCAGGTGGGGGCAAGGTAAGGAAGAGGTGCCAGCAGGATGCAGGGGGCACACGAGTGGGGAGGGACCTGCGCGCAGAGCGCACCCCAAGAAAACCCACTTCGTGACACCCCTTGGTGACACCCGGCTCACCTCGGGGCGGGGGCTGGGGGCGGAGGGGCCAAAAGGCCGTCCTCCGCGCATGCGCACTCCGTCGCCCCCTCCCCGGCCACCGGGACCCGGGGGAGCATCTCCGCCCTTGTCAGTCCTGTCAGAGCGGCCAGCAGGTTCGGGTCCCGGAGCCACCCGCCTTCCCCGGACAGAGGTGAGCTGGGCCGCCCGAGCCCTTGGCCCCGGCCCCGGCCCCGATCTCGGAGGTCCTTCTACTTAGGACTGTGGAGATGCAGCTGAAGTCGGGTGCTAGGGGACCTTCCCCTGTGGCCTTCTCTCCTCAGGGGCCAGCACCCCGCACACTCACGCCTTTGTGAGGATGGGCCTTAGTGAGGGTGTAGGCGCCGGGCGGGGAGCGGGGCGCGGAAGTGCAGGCGGGCGGGGGTCATGACTTCGGGGTGAACCTGGGGATCCCCCCCTCCCCACCTCACGCTGGCCGGTCGCCCGGGCTTAGTCACGGGACATGTGACCGACGTGGTGCGGGGACCTAGGCCAGCCCTGAAGGGGATGGAAGAGACTGCTCTTGGGGATGGAGTGGGGACCCCAGTCCCCCCACCACCACCCCGTCCCTCCATCTGGGAGGCGACACGAAGGACGGGGTCCGGGCGTGAGGCAGGGGCCCAGGGCCTCGAGAACCCCTGACCACACCGGGGCACTTGGCCCTGCGATGGGCTGTGTGACCTCGGGCCAGTCACCGCCACTCCCTTCTCCGAGCCTCGCGGTACCTCGGTGACAAAAAGCGGCCCGTAGCCGTGGCAGCCCGTGCCCCCGACGGGTGTCAGGCTGGGCTCCGGGGACGCTGTTCCCTGCGACGCCCGCCTGGAGCCGGGGCCCTTCTCACCTGGCCCTGCCTCCGGTGTCGCCGCCCCCCTCCTCCAGCCGCCCGGACCCCGGCGCCGGAGTCCCCAGACCCCCTCCCCCCGGCCTCCCGATCCCTCAGCAAATGCTGTCAGGCCCCCCCGCGGAACATCCCCGAACCCCACCTCTGCTCCAGGTCCCCCCCTCCCCCGGGCCACCTGCTCTGCTGCCGTGCTAACCCCCTCACCTCGGCCGATCCTCACGGCCAGACCCTCTCCCTTTCGGCCCCCAACCAGGGGGACCCCCCCAGAACTCTTGTCCTCACTTCACCTCTCCCCATCATGGCCCCTTCTCCCGGGACGAGCACCTTCTTGGGTGCCCCCCACCCACCACAGCCCGGTCCCCCACCTTGGACGCTGCTTTCCCCCCCCCGACCCCCAGATCCCAGACTCCACAGAACTCCCCCCCTCCCCCGCCGTGGATCCCTCAGACCCGCCACCTGCCCCCCCGCCCCAACTGCCCCTGCCCCAGGGCTTCCAGGGAGACTTGGAGCCATGGCTATTATGATGCATTTCCTGAGGCCACACACCGAACCAAGACCAGGATGTGTATTGAATGGGTTAATGGGGACTCGCTATTAATAGCGAACGCTAATTGAGCACCTGCTGTGTGCCCATCCTCTTCTAACTACATGGTAATTTACTCGCTTATCTTGTTTATTGTCTCTTTCTCACTTCCAGAATCTAATCCTCCCAAGGGCAGGGACTTTATTTTGTTCTGGCTGCACCCCCACCCCCACCCCTCTCACCCCCACCCCCACCCCCACCAATTACAATGCCTGGCACGCTGGAAGGTCCTCGAATTAATGTGACAATTAAATTCAAATAGAAACGCCTAACACGAACCAAGCACCTTGTGCCTTCTTATCTCCGAACTTAAACCTATTTGATGGACGTACCTTTGTTACTGTCTGTGTCCTGGACTAGAATGTCAGGTTCATGAGGCCCAGGGTTTGTTATCTATTTTTTTTTTCCTCACCTCTTTGTCTTGCCACACAGTAGGTTCTCCATAGCTGTGTGTGGAAGAAAGACCACATTTCAATGATAATGGCCAACAGACCTCATAATTTGCTTACTTATTTGGGTTATTGTCTCCACCTTTTAGAACAGAAACTCCCTGGGGGCAGGAATGTTGCTCAGCTCAAAACTCCGGTGGGCACCATGCCGGTCTGGGGTCCTACAGTGACCCAAGCCCAAATCCAAACTGACCAAATCCCCGCCCTCCCTCCGGAATGGGGAGGGACTGCTGATAGGCAGGGGGGTGTCTTTTCCAGGTGACTGGGGATGTTATCAAATTAGATTATGGTGAACACAGTCCTAAAACACGTTGAATTGTGCACTTTAGCCAAGTTAACTTGAAGGTATGGAATTTTTTTTTGTGTGTGTGGTCTTTTTGCCATTTCTTGGGCCGATCCCGCAGCATATGGAAGTTCCCAGGCTGGGGGTCAAATCGGAGCTGTAGCCACCGGCCTACACCACAGCCACGCGGGATCCGAGCTGCATCTATAACCTAGACCACAGCTCACGGCAACGCCGGATCCTTAACCCACTGAGCGAGGCCAGGGATCGAACCCGCAACCTCAGGTTCCTAGTCGGATTCGTTAACCACCGAGGCATGACGGGAACTCCCTAGAAATTACATTTGAAAAGTCCCTGCCTTCACGGAACTTATGTTGTAAAAGGGAATGAGAGGAAAACAACATGTGTATTGTATTTGGTATATTAGGTGATTAACACACACCAGGCCCTCAAGTCACTGTTGCTTCAGTGACACCCAGCTGTCCCCTTGCCCCTAAATGGTCTCACCTAATCCCTCCCCACCCACCCCTCTGTGGTGTCTTTCGTCTCTTCCCACTTGCAGGGCCTGCTCTCCGCATCTCTTCTTCGAGCTGCCCGCTGGGGGCATGGCGCTGCCAACAAAGCCTGGCATGTTTGATCTGGGCCTGGGCACCTGGAGCCCTAGCTCCCAGGAGCAGAAGCACAAGGCTCGGGCACCCTCCCGGGGGGTGGGCAAGCAGCTGCCTGAGTACAAAGCGGTGGTGGTGGGTGCAAGTGGTGTAGGCAAGAGCGCGTTGACCATCCAGCTGAACCACCAGTGCTTCGTGGAAGATCACGACCCCACCATCCAGGATTCCTACTGGAAGGAGATGGCCCTGGACCACGGAGGCTGCATTCTGAACGTGCTGGATACGGCAGGACAGGCCACCCATCGGGCCCTGCGTGACCAGTGTGTGGCGATTGGAGATGGTGTGCTGGGTGTCTTCGCCCTCGACGACCTCTCATCTCTAGCCCAGCTGCAGCAGATGCGGGCCACCTGGGGCCCTCACCACACCCAGCCCCTCGTCCTTGTGGGCAACAAGTGCGACCTAGTGACCACCACCGGAGATGCGCATGCCGCTGCTGCAGCCCTTGCCAAGAGCTGGGGGGCCCCTTTCGTGGAGACCTCAGCCAAGACACGCCAAGGTGTGGAGGAGGCCTTTTCCCTGCTCATCCATGAGATCCAAAGGTTCCGGGAGGCCATGGCCAAGGAGGCCATGGCAGGGCCAGGTGGGGATAAAGCCCGGCACCAGAAAGCCATGTGCCGCTGTGGCTGCTCCGTGGCCTGAAGATCTTGACCTAGAAAAGCAGACCCTCCCCCAGACTAGGGTGGCGGTTCCTTCACCTGTGACCCCCCCCCCAGCAACTAGCCATGTGGGACACTGTTGGTGTACTGGGGATAGATGGACCCCTCTCCTAGGGAGATTTTATTTTGGTGATGGGCTTTTTGGCAATGTGGGGCGTAGTGTTGGTTGTGTCAAGTTGAGAGATTTGGTGCAAAATTAAATAAATGGTGTTCTCAGTTTTCAAAGCTGCCTCCATCCCAAGTGTTATGTGGGTGGGAATGAGACTGGGGAGACTAGTACTTGAATTATGAGAATTCTTTCATTCAAGAAATGTGGGGAAGGGAGTTCCCTTTGTGGCTCAGTAAGTAGTTAACGCTCCCAACTAGGATCCATGAGGTTGCGGGTTTGATCCCTGGCCTCGCTCAGTGGGTTAAGGATCTGGCATTGCCGTGAGCTGTGGTGTAAGTGGCAGATGCGGCTGGGATCCTGCATTGCTGTGGCTGTGGCGTAGGCTGGCAGCTGTGGCTTCGATTTGACCCCTAGCCTGGGAACTCCTATATACCGTGTGTGCAGCCCTAAAAAGCAAAAAAAAAAAAAAAAAAGAAATGCGGGGGAGCCCCCTGTGTGCCAGGCCTTGCTTTGGGTGTAAAAGATGCAAGCAAAACACTAAAAATCCCTGCCCTTGTGACTATGACACAAGGCTATGTATTAAAAGCAATGGAGTGACAGGGAAGTCAAGGAAAACCTTATTAAGGGACATTTGAACAAAAACTTGTGGATAACTAGTGCAAAGGCTATGACCACAAACCGGTTAGTGCCAGCCACATCAGGTTAGTGCCACGTCAGCTGTATCCCATCCCCACCCATACCAGAAGGCAGCCGATCTGGGCCTATGGATGTGCCAACTAGCCCTGCCCAAGCTCTACTCAGAAGCCTCAAAACAGCCTCCCCTTTGTCCTCTGGAGGATGGACCCCTGGAAGGTGCTGCTGAATGTGGTCTCGGAGCCTTCTGGGCTCCCCCGTCGCGGGATCTGGGTGGTCACTGCCATTGTCTATATGGATACCTCCCAAGTGAGGAAGAGACGCAGACTGCGGGGCGGGGGCAGGACCGAGGGCAGGGGCCCCTTTTTCCTCCTCTAAGGGCAGCCATTGCCACCCAGTCCCCCGGCCCCCTGGACGCTGCCACTCAAACAAACACATAAGCTGCTTCAGATCATATTTATTGTAGGGTCCGGAGTGGGGATCATGGGGTTCGAGGGCAGCAACTGTGGCTGGCGGGATATGCCGCTCTCTGGCGGGAGGGAGCTGTCAGGGTGTCAGGGGCCGGGCGGTCCCGGGCTGGAGGGCGCGCAGGATCCAGGCGCTGCTCAGGGCAGGAGACGGCGCGCTGGCGCCTGGGGTGCGGGGTTCTCTAGACGTTTCACGCGCAGCAGGGCCCCCAGCACGCCCTCGGGGGGAACCTCAGGGGCCAGATCCTGGTCCGCGGCGCGGCGGAGGCGACGCGGGGCAGCCACCGCCTCGGAGTCCGCGCTTCCGGCGAGGATCCGCCCCAACAAATACCTGCAGGGGAGCGGAGAGGAATGCAATGAGGATGTGTCCGCGCGTCACCACCCCGGACCAAAGACCTAGACGGCGCCGCTACTCCTAACCCGCCGGGATCTGGTTGCCTCCTCCCACCCTGGCGTCCCACTGCTTTCAGGAGGCAGATGTCCCCGCCTCCCCTCCCTGAAACTACTTTCCCCGCCTTCCATTCATCCTCCCAGCCAGGCATCTCTGCCCCCACATCCTTGGTCCGGGACCAAACTCCCTCCGAGGGCCCCAGGACCTAGGTGTTCGCACCTCCACGGGTGAAGCAAGTGTCTGCCCCCCGACCACCTCTAATGGGGGTACCTCAGTAGCTCCGGGTCCAAGTCAGGCGTCTCGTCGCCGGCGTCCTCAGCATCTGGTACCGTGGGGCCATCATCATAGACTGGGGGCCGGGGTCTGAGCGCCGCGGCTGGGGCAGGGGCCGGGACAAGCTGGGCTGCGAGGGCCGCAGGGTCCAAGCGGGCGCGGAGCAAGGCGCGGGCGAGCTGTGCAGCGGGTGCATCGGGGTCGTCTTCCAAGCCCAGGGCCGGGTCGTTGGTGCGGGGTCCGCCCCAGACGCGCAGCAGCTGCGCCAGGACGCGCGCCTGCTGATCCTCGGCCTCCTGCGCCTCCGCCCGCGCCCGCTCCTGCCTTTCGGCCTCCAGCAGGTGCGCCAGCGCCCGCGCCAGCTCCTGCACAGCCCCCGCCGCCTCTCCCCGGGGCGCTGCCCGCCGGAAACGGCGGGGAGTACCGGCTTCAGCCATAGGCGGCGAGGCTGCGCCCAGGCTGCGGGGCTCCTGCGGGAAGACAAGGTGGTGGGAAGGTAGTCAGCATCCGTCAGGTCAGGGAAGCCCCCAATGTACCTTAGATATCCCCAGATGCCACCAAAGGCACCCTGGCCCCTCAGTTGTGCGCAAGTACCTCTAAGGCCAGTGGAGAACTCCAAATATCTCCGGACACACTTAGAACCACCAAAGACCCCTAGATTTTCCCTCCCCCCGGGCCCAATTTCCTAGGGACTCAGAACTTGCCCCTGGACAACTAAAGACCAGGTTTCTTTATACCGGTCACGATATGACAGCTATAGATTTTTCTATGTTAATGTCGTGGACAATAGGTAGCTATATTTGCATTTGATAGATTCTTTTTTTTTTGGCATTTTATAGATTTCTACTGTCCAGTTGGTTTACCCCAAAGGTAGTAGACTGTTCTGCACCTTATTTTTTTTTTTTTATTTTTATTTTTTGCTTTTTAGGGCCGCACCTGCAGCATATGGAGATTTCCAGGCTGGGGGTTGAATCAGAGCTATAGCTGCTGGCCTACACCACAGCCACAGCAACACAGGATCCAACCCGCGTCGGCGACCTACACCACAGCTCACGGCAACGCCGGATCCTTAACCCACTGAGCAAGGCCAGGGATCGAACCCACGACCTCATGGTTCCTAGTCGGATTCATTTCTGCTGCACCACGACGGGAACTCCTGCCCCCTTGCTTTTTGAAATCTATAGATCAGTACCTTAAGATCACCCTTTCTCTCTCTTACATCCTTCCTTTCTTCTACATCGAATCCCTTTTGTATGGATGTACAATAGTTTATTTAACCAGTCGTCAACTGATGAACATTTAGGGCGTTTCCAATATTTTCCTATTCTTATAAATAATGTCGGCATGAATAACCGTGTTCATATACCATTTGACGTGTGCAAGTCTATCTGTAAAATAAATTACCCAACGACTAATTTTCAGTTCAAGCAGTTTGAAGCAATTTCAATGAATTTAAAGAAATAAGAGTAACAAAAGTATGAGAAAGGACCAAAACGACCATTAAGGAGTTCCCATTGTGGCACAGCAGAAACGAACCCGACTAGGAACCATGAGGTTGTGGGTTCGATCCCTGGCCTCGCTCAGTGGGTGAAGGATCTGGCGTTGCCGTGAGCTGTGGTGTAGGTCGCAGATGCAGCATGGATCTGGTGTGGCTGTGGCAAAGGCCAGCAGCTGTAGCTCTGATTCAACCCCTAGCCTGGAATCTCCATAGGCCGCAGGTGTAGCTTTAAAAGGGGGGGGGGGAGAGAAAAAAAAAGAAAGAAAAAAGCCTGGAAACAACCCAAGTATTGTTGCTGACGTATTGAGAATGCATCTATAAACCGCGATGTACTCATATGGTAGTGATTCACTCATAGGATAAAACATTACGTAGCAGAGGCCTTGGGTGCGGCCCTAAAAAGACAAAAAACAAATAATAAATAAATTATAGCCACAGACTTCAATGTGGATGAATCTCAACCATTGTAGAGAAAGAAAAAAAAAAGGATACAGAATTCCATTGCAGACTGACTGCAACTACCAGCCACCCTGATGATCTCTTAGTGACCCCTAGTGACTACCAGGAGCCAGACGCCCAGTAAGATTCCATTTCTGTAAGGAAAAACTAGACAAGATACTGTTTAGAGACACATACATATGTGATGAGCTACAAACAAAATTCACAGAAAACACAGGATAAGGATTATGGAGAAGAGGGGCTGCCATGGAGAGAGGCCCCCAGGGGCTTCTAATGCTGGGTGAATTTCTTAAACTCAATTTCTTAAGCTGAGTAATGGGTACACAAAGGGGTTATTTGATCATCACTCCTTACATTTTATATACATACGTTTACATGTATCATGTCATTTATAAAAATATTTCATTAAAGAAAATCCCTTGGCGTTTCCGTTGGGGCTAAGTGGTAAGAAACCCAACTAGTATTCGTGAAGATGCGGGTTTGATCCCTGGCCTCACTTAGTGGGTTAAGGATCTGGCATCGCCCTGAGCTGTGGTGCAGGTTGCAGACGAGGCTTGGATCTGGCATGGCTGTGGCTGTGGCGCAGGCTGGCAGCTGTAGCTCCACTTCGACCTCTAGCCTGGGAAATTCCATCTGCTGCACCTGCGGCCCTAAAAAAAAAAAAAAAAAAAAAAAATCCTTGACGCACACAGCCTTGAACTCTCTTCGTTAGAGGAGGAGATGGTCCGAGTGCCCTTGAGGCCCAGCACCCCTCAGACTCCCCAGGGATCATACCCATCAATCATGACCTCACACTCACTTGGACGGACGGGCCTTGTAATGTCACACACGCAACCCAACACTAACACATCCACACGCAAGGAACTGCACACATTCACGCACATGGCTGCTCGTGCTGTTACAATCACCAACGCCATCCAGGTGCACAAACACGCACCACCCTTAAAGACATAATGCAGCACTGACAGCGACATCATGGCTTCTCTCCACAATGACACAGCTCCTCCGAGAAACTCAGAGGGACAGCCTCGTGAACACACATACGAAATCCTAGTCGCTCAGTTCAACAGAACCAACATGAGATGTGCACTCGGGGAGATGAAGACCATTCCCTCCTCCCAAAAAACCCAAATCCCACGAACACACACACAGACACGCCCATAAGTCACACCATCACCGGAGGATTTGAAAACACATGGTGTCACTAAGAAAAGTCATACGTAGAAGCATCACACACACTGCACACCCAGACCCACATTGTATGGACGCTCAGAAGTGCTAACATCCAAGGACACACACAGGGGTAGCACACTCTCACGCCCGTCATCACATCATGTGCACACACCTACCGATACCTGCACCCCCTGCCTGAAAGCGCGCTAGTCCCATGGACACGGCCAGAGGCGGCAGACGGGCGAAGCCGGGCCCAGAGCCGGGTGCCAAGGTTTGAGCAGGGCGCGGCGCCGGATGAGCCCCGGACACTGCCACCCGCACAGCCCATAGACAGAGCCCGGCGCAGACTGGCGGCTGGACCCCGGGCCACCCTGGCTGATCTCTCCGCACGTCCCGGGAGCTAGAACCATCGAGGATGAGGGACCAGCGGCCGGGCACCGACCCTCCCCCGTAGCATCCTCCTCCCCACCCCCAACCCCACCCCAAGCCAGACCCGGATCGCACCTTTCCCGGCCTTGCGCAGAGCGCGAGGGGTGGCCCAAGTAAGCCCAAGAGCAGCAGCACCAAAAGGCCGACGCCCCCGGCCCGCGGCCCGCGGAGCAGTGGCGACCCCGCCATGCTGCCCCAGCGAGCCGGGCTCCGGACGGGCGGACTGGCTAGCAAGTGCGCAGCGCCTGGGATAGCTGGCACGGCTGTGGTGCTCTGCGGCTGCGCACGCGGGGGAACCTTTCCCTCCCCTCCCCATCCCCTCCCACCGCTCTACGCAGGCGCAGCCGCCGAGCTCCCGCAGCCCCTCCAACCCGCCGGTCCCCATGGAGATGCCCAAGGGGCAGGGTGGAGAGCTGGAGCCTGAGATGGCGGTTGCCATGGCAGTAGGAGGGCAGTTGCCAAGGCAACAGACCTTGCTGCCGCCTCAGCCGACAGGCAGGGAAAAAAAATGACTCAGTGCAGTGGAATAGGGGTCTGGTCCCCACCTCTCCGTCCTTGGGGACGAGATACATCATGGAATAAGCAGTTCATGGGATAAGCAGTTACAGATGGCCTATGGACCAGCGCCTTTACAGGGTGATGGGTTCAGTCCAGGTGACGTGACCATGCATAGGTCAGTTCACCATTCTAAGGCACAACCCCTTTACCTGCATAAAGGGGTAACTAATAGGAGTTCCCGTCGTGGCTCAGTGGTTAACGAACCCGACTAGGAACCATGAGGTTGCGGGTTCGATCCCTGACCTCGCTCAGTGGGTTAAGGATCCGGAGTTGCCGTGACCTGTCGTGTAGGTCGCAGACATGGCTCGGATCCCGCGTGGCTGTGGTGTAGGCCGGTGGCTACAGCTCCGATTGGACCCCTAGCCTGGGAACCTCCATATGCCACGGGAGCGGCCCCAGAAAAGGCAAAAGCACAAAAAAAAAAGGAAAGAAAATTTCTGCTATCCCGGGGTGATAAAAAAGGGGGGGGGGTTTACTAATAACTGTCCCTGAGAGCAGCTTGGAAGTTTTAATAAGAATGACATTCAGTAGGAGCTCAATAAAAGCTCTTTTCCATCCTCTCCATGGCTCACTGTTTCTTTTTCTGACCTTATGTACCCATGCTGCTTTAAGCTGAGAAGTCCGTGGCAGTGTTGTTACACACCAATAGAAAACTAGTGTAAATGGGATAATATTTCTAAAGAGAAAATGTTAAACTTCATGAATAATTTTAAAAGACGAATAAATGAAGACATGTTTCACACTCTTGGATGAGAGTATTTCATATTATAAATATTTCAATTATCTCCAACTTAATATATAATTTCAGTTGAATCTTGATTTAAATCCCAGCTGAATATTTCAAGGAAAATCAATAACACCTTTTTTTTTTTTTGCTTTTTAGGGCTGCACTTGCAGCATATGGAACTTCCCAGGCTAGGGATCAAATAGAGCTGCAGCCGCCTGCCTAGGACACAGCCACAACAGCGCAGGATCTGAGACACGTCTGTGACCTATACCACAGTTCATGGCAACGTCCCATCCTTAACCCACTGAGCAAGGCCAGGGATTGAACACTCATCCTCATGGTTACTGGTTGGGTTCATTACCGCTGAGCCACAATGGGAACTCCTTATTTGTATTTATTTATTTATTCATTTGGCTGCACCCACAGCATGTGGAAACTCCCAGGCCAGGGATCAAACTCGAACCACAGCAGCAACCCAAGCCACTGCAGTGACACCACCAGATCCTTAAACTGCTGTACTACAAGGGAACTCCAACAACACTTATTTTTAAATATAAATAAATATGGGAGTTCCCTTCATGGCTCAGTGGTTAACGAACCTATTATCCATGAGGATACACAGGTTTGATCCCTGGCCTTGCTCAATGGGTTAAGGATCCAGCATTGCTGTGAGCTGCTGTGTAGGTCACAGATGCGGCTTGGATCTGGCATAGCTGTAGCTGTGACTATGGCCAGAAGCTGCAGCTCTAGTTCGACCCCTAGCCTGGGAACTTCCATATGCTGCAGGTGCAACCCTAAAAAGCAAAAGAAGAAGAACAAGAACAAGAATTAGTAGCAATTCACAAACTCTTCCCAAAAAATTGAAGAGGAGAGAACATTTTTCAACTCATTCTATGAGGCCAAAAGCAAAATCAGACCAAGGCAACACTAGAAAAGTAGAGTCCAGGAGTCCCTGGCGTGACTCAGCAGAAACAAATCTGACTAGTATCCATGAAGACGCAGGTTCGATCCCTGGCTTTGCCCAGTGGCTGAAGGCTCTAGCATTGCTGTGAGCTATGGTGTAGATCACAGACTGAGCTTGGATCCCACGTTGCTGCGGCTGTGGTGTAGGCCAGCGGCTACAGCTCCAATTCGACCCTTAGCCTGGGAACCTCCATATGCCATGGGTGCAGACCTTAAAAAAAAAAAGGCAAAAAAAAAAATCCTAATAAACTAGGAGTTCCCGCTGTGGCACCATGGGTTAATGATGGGGCTTGTCCCTGTGGAGGTGCCTGTTTGATCCCCAGCCTGACACAGTGGGTTAAGGATCCAGGGTTGCTGCATCTGTAGCATAGGTCACAGCTCCACCTCGGATTCGATTCCTGGCCCGGGAATTTCCATATGCTGCTGGGGCAGCTGAAAAAGAAAAAAAGATTCCTGCCAAACTAAATCCAACAACATATAAAAAGGATCATATACCATGACCAAGTGGGACTTATCCAAGGAATGTCAGGTTGCTAAACATCTGAAATCAATTAATATAAAAGCCCAGAGCAGTGGAAGAAAGCACCAGAACCAAAGGATCATCTCAATATAAGCAGGAAAATCATTTAACAAAATTCAGCACCCCATCACCTGTTTTTGTTTGCTTGTTTGTTTTTTGTTTTGGTCTTTTTGCCTTTTCTAGGGCCACTCCCACGGCATATGGAGGTTCCCAGGCTAGGGGTCTAATCAGAGCTGTAGCCGCCAGCCTACACCAGAGCCACAGCAACTTGGGATCTGAGCCGCTTCTGTGACCTACACCACAGCTCACGGCAGTGCCGGATCCTTAACCCACTGAGTGAGGCCAGGGATCGAACCCGCAACCTCATGGTTCCTAGTCGGGTTCGTTAACCACTAAGCCACGACAGGAACTCCCCCTGTCACCTGTTTTTAACCTGAATCAGTATATCATCAACAAGCGAGAACTTCTTCAGCCTGATAAAGGACAAAACCCCACAGCTACCATCAGACTTTTTTTTTTTCCACAAGAAACTTAGTATCAACAAAGTTCTACACAAGTGGACTCTCACGCCACCTTGGTACCAATCCCCAGACAGCACAGTGACAAATGGACAGACCCTGGAGCCCACAGGAGGAAGAGGTTAGGGGGATGGAGAGACGTGGGAATGACAGGGACTCTAGTTCAAGGTCAGTCAGTGTCTGTAGTCCAGGCAGTGGAAAAGGTTAAGAAGTTGAAACTTTGTTGTGCAAAAATCAACTAAAAATTTTTTTTTAATTAAACAGTTTCGGGGAGTTCTCTTGTGGCACAGCAGGTTATGGATCCGGTTTTGCTGCTGCAGTGGCGTGGGTCGCTGCTGTGGCCTGTGTTCGACTCCTGCTCTGGGAACTGCCACTTACTAAAGGCATGGCCAAAAAAAAAAAAAGAAAGGAAGAAGAAGAAAAGAAAAGATAACGAGAGGAGTTCCCCATCATGGGGCAGCGGAAACAAATCCGACTAGGAACCATGAGGTTGCGGGTTTGCGGGTTTGATCCCTGGCCTTGCTCAGTGGGTTAAGGATCTGGCATTGCCCTGAGCTGTGGTGTAGGTCACAGACCCGGCTCGGATCTGGCGTTGCTGTGGCTGTGGTGCAGGCCGGTGGCTATAGCTCCACTTCGATCCCTAGCCTGGGAACCTCCATATGCCACAGGTGCAGCCCTAAAAGGATAAAAGAAAAAAAAAAGATAACTAGAACCAGGCTCCCCTTCCCCGAAAGTGTTTGGAGCCCCCCATCCTGGGTGGAAAAGGGGTTGCTAAAACCCATCAGACAACTAATCGAAGCACACACCCCAAGACCCAGCTCCAATGAACCTAAAAATCATACTTAACGGTGACTCAAAGCTTTTCCCCCAAAGATCCAGAACGAGGCAAGGATGTTCCCTCTACAACTCCTATTTCACATTGTGCAGAAGGTACTAGCCAGGGCAGGTCGGCAAGAAAGGGAAATAAAAGGCATTTGTATGAGAAAGGCAGAAGTGAAAGCACTTCTATTTGCAAACGACATGATCTCATACACGGATAATGTTTAGAAATGCACAACAAAACCATTAGAGCTAATAAATGAGACCAGCAAGGTTTCAGACTGCACGATCAATAGTACAAAATTCAATTGTATTTCCACAGACCGGCAATGCACAGCCCAGAAATGAAATTAAGAAAACAATTTCATTTGCAACAGCATCAAAAAGAATAAAAACACTTCGTCAAAGCAACTTTGTAAATCAACTATAATTTTAAAAAAGAGTAAAAACGCTTAGTAAGAAATTTAACAAAATAAGTGCAAGAAAACTGCAAAACTGTGTAACATGAACTTGAATCCAATAATAACTTATTTCTTTTGCCTTTTTTTTTTTTTTTTTTTTTTTTTTTAGGGCCACACCTGCAGCATATGGAGGTTCCCAAGCTAGGGGTCAAATCGGAGCTGTAGCCGCCCGCCTACACCACAGCCACAGCCGCACGGATCCGAGCTGCATCTGCGACCTACATCACAGCTCATGGCAATGCCGGATCCTTAACCCACTGAGCGAGGCCAGGGCTCGAACCTACAACCTCATGGTTTCTAGTCGGATTCCTTTCCGCTGCGCCACAACGGGAGGAACTGCGATAACTTATTTCTAACAGGTCTTTTTCAGATAATCCATGGTTCCCCGGGGTGTGTGGTCGCCTTCATTTGCAGCAAGGCAATAAACCCAACTTGGCTTGACTGCTGCTGTGTTCCTTTATGGTTTTTAACAGATAGGCATTTATGCAAATAGAGGCTTCCTCTGCCATTCTGCTGAAGCCCTCTGTGCCTGGACTGTGACCTTCAACTCAGTAGCAGTGCCTCTATCTGAAACTCCTAGTGCCTTCAGCGAATTGAGTCACACCTCTTTGCCGGTGCCTGGGAGTAGTTCACAGCGAATTGAACACAGACCTTTCAAAGGGTTCCTTCTGCATTGAATTTCCTTGTTTGGTTTGTTTTCCTAGGAATAAGGTTCCCCCACCCCCACCCCAGACTTGGGTTATCTGATCAGATGGATATGGTTACTTGGTAAATTGTTTTCTATCTTTCTACCATCTGCTCCTTCGGCCTGTCCACGCGTATAGTCTGAGTGTTATATTTGGTTACTGAGGTCAGTGTTATTTTGCAACAAAAGGAGAGGTCTATGGGGAGAGAATGAGCATATCCTAGATATGCTCATTCTCGAGCTGGCCCTGGGGGCTGAAGAGGTCAAAAGGTCTTTTCAGACCACCAACCTCTGGACAAACAGGCCTTGGATCACCATTAGAAATCTTCATGTGGGGAGTTCCCGTCCTGGCGCAGTGGAAACGAATCCGACTAGGAAACATGAGGTTGCAGGTTCGATCCTTGGCCTTGTTCAGTGGGTTAAGGATCCAGCATTGCCCTGACCTGTGGTGTAGGTCCCAGATACAGCTCAGACCCCGAGCTGCTGGGGCTGTGGTGTAGGCTGGCAGCTGTAGTTCTGATTGGACCCCTAGCCTGGGAACCTGGAAAAGACAGAAAGACAAAAAAAATGACCAAAAAAAAAAAAAAAAGAAGAAGAAGAAGAAGAAGAAAAAGAAAAAAGAAAAACCTCATGCACGGAAGCAGGATCTTTAAGACTTTTTTTTTTTTTTTTTTTTTTTTTTTGGTCTTTTCAGGGCCGAACCCGCGGCATGTGAAGGTCCCCAAGGCTAGGGGGTCTAATTGGAGCTACAGCTGCCGGCCTACACCACAGCCACAGCAACGCCAGATCTGAGCCTCGTCTGAAACCTACACCACAGCTCACGGACTGAGCAAGGCCAGGGATCGAACCTGCAACCTCATGGTTCCTAGTCGGATTCGTTTCCACTGCACCATGACGGGAACTTACGAAGAAATATTTGCACTCCCGTGCAGACTTAACATGGTGCCTCCAGGTGGCTGTGCAATAGGTTCAAGCTGCATTTTCAAAACATCCACCTAAATAAAGCGTGCAAGATCAAAGAGAACACCGCTCTTGGAGATCAGTGGAAAAGACCTTATTAATAGACTTCAAACTGAGGATTCAGCGAGGAATTCTCCAGAAGCTGAAGACTGCCGAGGTGGATGACTTCTCCTCAAGATGACAGAACGAGATTAATTTTCTTTTTTTTTTTTTGGTCTTTTTGCTGTTTCTTTGGGCCGCTACTGCGGCATATGGAGGTTCCCAGGCTGGGGGTCGAATTGGAGCTGTAGCCGCCGGCCTACACCACAGCCACAGCAACGCGGGATCCGAGCCGCGTCTGCAACCTACACCACAACTCAAGGCAACGCGGGATTGTTAACTCACTGAGCAAGGGCAGGAATCGAACCTCATGGTTCCTAGTCGGATTCGTTAACCACTGTGCCACGACGGGAACTCCTCTAGTCACCAACTAAAATATCTATCAGCCTGATCTCCCCTATTGTTTCTTTTTTAAGTTATATATATATATATTTTTTTGCCCCCTTTTTTTTTCCCCTTAGGGCCACCCCTGCAGCCTATGGAAGTTCCCAGGCTAGGGGTCGAATCAAATCGGATCTACAGCTGCAGGCCTACGCCACAGCCACAGCAACACCAGATCCAAGCCTCACCTGCAACCTTTACCACAGCTCATGGCAACGCTCATGGCAACGCTGGATCCCCTACCCACTGAGAGAGGCTAGGGATGGAACCCGCTTCCTCATGGAAACTAGTCGGATTTTTCACTATGCCACAACAAAACAGTGGGAACTCCTGATCTCTATTCTTACCCTATTACTTTTTTTTTTTTTGTCTTTAGGGCCGCACCCGCGACATATGGAGGTTCTCAGGCTAGGGCTCCAATCGGAGCTACAGCTACTGGCCTATGCCACAGCCACAGCAACTCGGGATCCGAGCGCCTTCTGTGACCTATACCACAGCTCACGGCAACGCCGGATCCTTCACCCACTGAGCAAGGCCAGGGATCAAACCCACAACCTCATGGTTCCTAGTCGGATTCGTTAACCACCGAGCCAAGACGGGAACTCCCACTCTTCTTTTTCTTTTTTTTTTTTTTAATTTAAGCATGCAAATTTTTTTTTTTTTTTTTTTGTCTTTTTGCTATTTCTTGGGCCGCTCCCACGGCATATGGAGGTTCCCAGGCTAGGGGTTGAATCGGAGCTGTAGCCACCAGCCTACGCCAGAGGCACAGCAACGTGGGATCTGGGCCGCATCTGCAACCTACACCACAGCTCACAGCAACGTCGGATAGTTAACCCACTGAGCAAGGGCAAGGACCGAACCCGCAACCTCATGGTTCCTAGTCGGATTCGTTAACCACTGTGCCACGACGGGAACTCCCCCACTCTTCTTTTAAATATCTAAAAAGGAACTCCCCTACCCTGGGAATCTCCATACGCTGTGGGTGTGGCCCTAAAACCTCAAAAGGTAGCTTTCTTTCTATAGGTCCTCTCTTCTATTCACATTTCCTTAAAAAAAAAATCCCAAACCTTGGTCTTATAAAAATTGGCCATTGGCCTTAGAATGCTTCTTCTGCCCTGGGGCCATTACAACCCTCCCAGCAGGACCTGGCCCCTCAGGAATGGAAGCTAACACTTGGGGCAGTTCGTTCTCTTCAGAGACACTCCAGCCTATTCTGCTGATACTGTTGAACTCCACTCAAGAAATCCATCCCTTTTAGAGTCCCCGTCATGGCTCAGTGGTTAACGAATCCGACTAGGAACCATGAGGTTGCGGGTTCGATCCCAGGACTCTCTCAGTGGGTTAAGGATCCAGTGTTGCTGTGAGCTGTGGTGTAGGTCACAGACGCGGCTCAGATCCCGTGTTGCTGTGGCTGTGGTGTAGGCCGGCGGCTACAGCTCCGATTCGACCCCTAGCCTGGGAACCTCCATATGCCATGGGAGCAGCCCAAGAAATGGCAAAAAGACAAAAAAAAAATCTATCCCTTTTGAGCGATACAAATTGCCTTTTTCCTGCTCTAATAAATGACATACATATTCTCAATCCAGTCTGTGCTCCATTAGGATATATATATATATATATATATAGTCTTTTTAGTGCCACACTTGAGGTATATGGAGGTTCCCAGGCTAGGGGTTGAATCGGAGCTGTAGCTGCCAGTCTACACCACAGCCACAGAAACGCCGGATCCTTAACCCACTGAGCGAGGCCAGGGATTGAACCTGAGTTCTCATGGATGCTAGTCGGTTTCATTAACCGCTGAGCCATGATGGGAACTCCTCCACTAGGATATTTTTATTAATTTCGCCTTTCAGGGCCGCTCCCATGGCTATAGGAAGTTCCCAGGCTAGGGGTCAAATCGGAGCTGGAACTATTGGACTAGGCCACAGCCACAGTAACGCCAGACCTGAGTCGCATCTGTGACCTACACCACAGCTCACGGCAACGCCGGATCCTTAACCCACTGAGCAAGGCCAGGGAGCCAACCTGCACCTTCATGGATCCTAGTCGGGTTCATTACCGCTGAGCCAGGATGGAAACTCCAGAAAATCATCTAAAAGAACTTTTAGTCCTCATAAGAGAGGTGAGGAAGGTGACCAGAAAACAAGACCTAATACAAAATAAAATAACCTTTCTTTGCCGACATTGAAAATTAGAAAATTAAATAAATAAATACAATTAGAAAACTACTAGAACAGGATATTGTTCATCATGGTAGCAAAATCCATCAACTTCCTATGAAGACAGTGAGCAAGAAAAGGAGGAGCGCTACACATTTTTACAGAAGAAAAAGTGACTTGAATAGGAGTTCTGGTTGTGGCTCAGTGGTGAACGAATCCGACTAGGAACCATGAGGATGCGGGTTCGATCCCTGACCTTGCTCAGTGGGTTAAGGATGCGGCATTGCCATGAGCTGTGGTGTAGGCCGGTGGCTACAGCTCTGATTCAGCCCCTAGCCTGGGAACCTCCATATGCTGCGGGAAGCAGCCCTAGAAAAGGCAATAAGACAAAAAAAAAAAAAAAAAGTGACTTGGATAAACGGGGAGAGATATCATGTTTCAGGCATGAAGAATCAACATTGGAGAAATGTATCCCCACAGTAATCTCTGAATTTAATTTAACGCCAGTAGGATTCTTTTTAATCTCCTAAATTATTTAATATTTCAAGTACTCAATAATCTGTAGAAGAAAATAATAAACACCTGCGAACTCGCAACATTTTGCCATTTGCCTTTTTTTTTTTTCCTTAAAGAAACACAGGAAGTGCCCGTTGTGGCTCAGTGGGTTAAGAACCTGACTAGTATCCATGAGGATGCAGGTTCCATCCCTGGCCTCCCTCAGTGAGCTAAGGATCCAGTTAGCATTTCTGCATAGATTGCAGGTGTGGCTCAGATCCCACGTTGCTGTAGCTGTCATGTGGGCAGGCGGCTGCAGCTCTGATTCAACCCCTAACCTGGGACTTTCCACATGCCTTGGGTGTGATCCTAAAAAGACAAAAAGAAAGGAGTTCCCGTCGTGGCGCAGAGGAAACAAATCCGACTAGGAACCATGAGGTTCCAGGTTCTATCCCTGGCCTTGCTCAGGGGGTTAAGTATCTGGCGTTGCCATGAGCTGTGGTGTAGGTTGCAGATGCAGCTCGGATCCCGAGTTACTGTGGCTCAGGAGTAGGCCGGCGGCTACAGCTGTAATTGGACCCCTAGCCTGGGAACCTCCATATGCAGAGGGTGCGGCCCTAGAAATGGCAAAAAGACAAAAAAAAAAAAAAAAAGACAAAAAGAAAGAAACACAGTATTTCAGCTCCCTAAGAACCCTACTAGGTTCTCCTACCCAATTTCATCCTTCTCCCTCTCTCATCAGAGGTAACTGCAATTCTGAATTTATTATGGATCATTCCCTTGCATTCCCTTTATCATGTCATCAGGTGTCCATAAACTGCATATATTGTTTGCATGTTTTTTAAATTTATTGAAAACAAATATCATACTCTACATATCAGGCTTCAACTTTCCTCTTCTGACTCTGTAGGTTTGAGAACAATCCATACTGACACATGTGGCTCTAATTCATATTTAACTCTTTTTTTTTTTTTTGGCTGCGCCCATGGCATGCAGAAGTTCCCAGGCCAGGAACCCTTACCACGGGAGCAACTCTAGCCACAGCAGTGACAACACTGGAGCCTTAACTCACTGAGCCACCAGGGAGCTCCTACATTTAACTCTTTAGAGAGCTATAATATACATACAGGACAGTACCCATGTTATAAGGGTATAATCTGATGTTTGCCAACTGAATACACATGTAATCAGCAACCAGATCAAGAAACAGAAGTTCCCGTGTGGTGCAGAGGAAACGAATCTGGCTAGGAAGGATGAGGTTGAGGGTTCGATCCCTGGCGTTGCTCAGTGGGTTAGGGATCCTGCGTTGCTGTGGCTGTGGTGTAGGCTGGTGGCTACCGCTCTGATCCAACCCCTAGCCTGGGTACCTCTATACGCCGCGGGTGTGGCCCTAAAACGCAAAAAACAAAAAACAAAAAACAAAAAAACAGAACAGGACCAGCACCTCATCTCAAGTACCCACTTCCAGTGACTAACCCCCTTCCCAAGGTAACCGTCATCCTGACCTATAACAGCGTGGTTTAATTTAGCCTGATTTTTGAACTTTGTATAGAGAGAATCATATGCTCTGCATCTTTTAACGTCTAGCAGCTTCTTTTCCCCAAGATTGTGAGGTTCATTCATGTTGTACATGAATGAACCTCATGGACCAGTGGGCTCTGAGGTTTTACCCTATTTGCAAGCTAACAAGTTGGCTTACTCCAGTTTTGCGCACACACACACACACACACACACAAAACCAAGACCCGCATGTCAGGAAAACAGACCATTTATTCCAGCAAAAAGCAACAACCAAAGCGACAATGTGCCTTGGTCCCTCACGCCCCGTGTTTCCCTTGCGTGCAGATGTTTCCCTTGCGTGCAGAGGGTTGCCATACAGGAGAGGGACCTGAAGCTAGGAGGCTCTGAGTTGTTATGAAGCTGCTGACACATCTGGCTGTCCTCCCCTCAGTATTCAAAAGTTATTCACGGAGTTCCCGTCGTGGCACAGTGGTTAACGAATCCGACTAGGAACCATGAGGTTTCGGGTTCGGTCCCTGCCCTTGCTCAGTGGGTTAAGGATCCGGCGTTGCCGTGAGCTGTGGTGTAGGTTGCAGACGCGGCTCGGATCACAGCTCCGATTAGACCCCCTAGCCTGGGAACCTCCATATGCCGCAGAAGTGGCCCAAAGAAATAGCAAAAAGACAAAAAAAAAAAAAAAAGTTATTCACTACCCCAGAATGCAAATACTCTCCTGGTTGGGGGGAGGGTTGGGGCATTTCCAGGTGTGTTACCCTGAATTATTTCTAAATCTCTCCAGAGGGATGCACTGTCTCTAATTTCCAAAACTGATGTTCAAACATGCCCTTCCCTCTGAAGCCACGAACCACGCAGAAACCCGAGGAATCTGCGGAGACTTGTCACCAAAACAGCGCTCGATAGGATTCCATTGTGTGGATACGCCATGAATTATCGATCTTTTCTTTTCTTTTTTTGTCTTTTTTTAGGGCCACACCGCGGCATATGGAGGTTCCCAGGCTAGCGGTTGAATTGGAGCTGCAGCCGCTGGCCTACGCCACAGCCACAGCAAGGACGGATCTGAGTCACGTCTGTGTCCTACACCACAGCTCACGGCAACGCTGGATCTCTAACCCACGGAGTGAGGCCAGGGATCGAATCTGCGTCCTCATGGATGCTAGTTGGATTCATTTCTGCTGAGCCACGACAGGACCTCCTGATCCTTTCTTTGGTTCATGTGCATTTGGAGAGTTTTCAGGTTGGGGTTATTATGAATAAAGCTGCTATGAACATTCCTTTTCTTTCCCTTTTTTGGCCACCCCATGGCAGATGGAGTTCCCAGGCCAGGGATCAGATCTGAGCTGCAGTTTTGACCTATGTGTCAGCCGTAGCAACGCTGGATCCTTAACTCACTATGCCAGGCTCAGGATCGAACCTCCATCCTGGCGCTGCAGAGATGTCGCTGATCCCGTTGTGCCACAGCAGGGTCGCCTGAACATTCATGTACATGTCTTTGGTTAATGTTTGTGCACATTTCTGTTAGGTATATACCTAGAGGTGCCACCACAGTGATGGGTGTGCAAATATGCAGCTCTAGTAGATCCTGCCAAACAGCTTTTCAAAATGACCGTGATACCCATTACATTCCCATCCGCTGAATGAGACACATTGTTGATAGAAATCCTTAGCAACACTTGGTATTCTTGGATTTTATATTTTTTGCCCATTTGCTTGATGAAATGGTATTTTGCTGTTTTAAGACACGGCTGATGTACCGCGAGCACATGTTCACATATTTATTATTGGCCATTTGTGTTTCCTCTTTTGTAAAATGTTTTACACATCCTTTGCTTCCTTGCTTTTCTATTGGGTTGCTTTTTTCTTATTGTTGTGGGGTGGGGTGGGGGGGGTGATATCATTTATATACTGTGACTACTAATCTTTTGTCAATTATATGGCTGGGTTGTGTTGTTGCTGTTTTTGCCAGCCCTTGGCATGCAGAAGTTCCCAGTACCAAGGATCGACCTAGCGCCACAGCAGTGACAATGCCAGATCCCTAACCACTAGGCGACCAGGGAACTCCCAACTATATGTATTTTGAAGCTGACTATCTTTTGGGGTAGACACATCTGTATGTTGTTCTAGCAGATGGAGCTCACAAAACCATCAAGTTCCCATCATGTCTGGGAAGAACAAGTTGCCCATTGCCCTGGGGGACACAGATTTGACCAAGAGAGAGAGATCTATTCAGAGGAACCTAAGAGCCAGTCTGAGGGCTAAAGCAAAAGCATTAGGCACGGGTCAAACATCTAAAGGCTACATGGGACCTGGCACATCTCACAAGATGCCTGTGTGGGAGTTCCCGTTGTGATGCATCGGAAATGAACTCAACTAGTAATCATGAGGATGTAGATTCGATCCCTTGCCTCACTGAGTGGGTTGAGGATCCGGCATCACCGTAAGATGTGGTGTAGGTTGAAGATGAGGCTTGGATCTGGCGTTGCTGTGGCAGTGGTGTAGGAGGGCAGCTGTAGCTGTGAGTCAACCCCTAGCCTGGGAACCTCCATATGCCGGGGGTGTGGCCCTAAAAAAAAAAAGAGAGAAGATGCCTGTTAAGACTCCAGTGGGGGGAGGGCGACGAATGAGGGGCGTGCAGAGCCTGTGTGGACTGAAATTACTAATGGGGTTTGGTGGGGTAGATTAGAATTGAGATTTCCTTCTGTAGAAGGAAAACGTGTGTTCATTATTCCACCGAAATTAAAGAAAAATTCCCTTTGGCCCTATCCTTTGTGTTTTGCGATAAAAATTTGGCTCCATGAACCTGTTTTTTTTCTTCCTAGTGCTCAGGGAATGAAATTCCAGAGTCCAGCCTTATAATTGCCTTTATAATTCATGAAAGGAATCTAAGAAGGAATGGAGATGCTCCCCTCTCGTTTGGCTGTGGAGGCAGAGGTTCCATCGGCATCATAAAGCTAGTTCACACTATCTGACAGGGTGAGCTGTTCAATGGAGAAACTTCTTTTTTTGCTTTTTATGGCCACACCTGCAGTACATGGAGGTTCCCAGGCTAGGGAGCCAATCAGAGCTACAGCGGCCGGCCTACACCACAGCCATAGCCACACCAGATCTGAGTCGCATTTGTGACCTACACCACAGCTCACGGCAACGCCAGATCCTTAACCCACTGAGCAAGGCCAGGTATCGCGAACCTGCAACCTCATGGTTCTTAGTCAGATTTGTTAACCACTGAGCCACGACGGGAACTCCGACACCCCTAATTATGATGGTGAACGTGTGGTCTTGGAAATCATGTTGCAAATGACCTCAATGAAACTCTCCGCCCTATAAGTAAGACTATAACTCCCAGTTTGGCCGAGTTCAGGCCGTGTAACCATGGGCAAGTGGCTTTACCTTTCCGTGCAGCTGCCTCATGGGTATAATGAGGGTGAGGAAAGGACCAGTCCACTGTCAGCTCACAACTGATCACTGGCACCTCCTTCCTCTTCCAAGGGTTTGCAGGTAATCTGATCACACAGCTGATCCCCCAGAGATGGCCCCCATTGGTCCACTCCAGAGGTCGGCCCGAAATGGGCTCCTTGAGGTGGTTCCCAGGTCCCAACCTCAGAGCCTAGAGCTCTAAATGTGTATCCCCAGGGGAGCATCCCTCCCGTGACCCAGTCAGGCCCTATTCTCCAACCGCCACTCAGAGAACAGAGGAAATGAGAACACTCAGACCAGCAATTCTCAGACTCAGGGTAAGGTGTGTGGCCAACTCGGTCTTTCCTTCTCTTTCCCTCTTGGTTCTGACTCTCTGACTTCTGTCTAATTCTGACGTTCTCTGCTCCTCTGTTTTGTTTTCTCTCTTTCTGCCATCTCTCTTTCTCCCAATTTCTGTTTCTATCACTTTTATTCCCTCTTTTCCCTGTCCTTTTTTTTTGGTCTTTGTAGGGCTGCACCCACGGCATCTGGAGGTTCCCAGGCTAGGGGTCCAATCAGAGCTACAGCTGCCGGCCTACACTGCAGTCACAGCCAAGCGGGATCCGAGCTGTGTCTGTGACCCACACCACAGCTCACGGCAACGCCGGATCCTTAACCCACTGAGCAAGGCCAGGGATCGAACCTGTGTCCTCATGGGTGCTAGTTAACTACTCAGCCACAACGGGAACTCCGGCCCTGTTTGTTTGTTTGTTTGTTTGTTTTACATGTACTTCTCTTTCTTGGTAACTCTTTCTCTGCATCTCTATCCTTCCTTTGCTGTCTCTAAACTTTGGCTTCTCTTTCTCTTGGTATCTTTTCTCTCCTGTCTGTCTGTCTGTCTGTCTGTATTTGACGTCTCCATATCTCTCTCCCCAGCCTCTCAGGGTCTCTGCCTGAGGAAGTGGACAGTGCATCCCCAACTCCACCGTTAGGGCTGGACCGCCTTGCTCTTCCCTTATGCTGGCCACCTGCCTAACCCTCCTAGTCCATCAAATATCTCCCCTTTACCACTTCATGTGGACAGGTGGATGGCAAACTCAGGGGCTCAGGGAGTGTGAGAGCCACCAGCCAGAGAAATCAAAGCAGAGAAATAAGGAGGGCTGGAGACAGAGCAAGACAGGCAGAGTGAGGGCTGAGGCAGGGAAGAAGACAGGAAGGAAAAACCCAAGGGAGTGCTGCTGAAATTCTAATTGGAAACAGATGGGGTTACATTAGAGCTGAGAGAGAGACAGAGAGAGAGGAAGAGAAAGGATGCAGTTTCGGGCACCTCCCTGAGTGCCCCTCAGCTCGAAGGTAAGGGGGCAGGTAGCCTGAGGAGGCCGGGCCTGACAGTCAGTTCAGCCCTCGAGCCAACTACAACTCTACCTCTACACGGCCCCCTGGCCTCCTCCCTCCCTTGGCCTCCATATGATGCTCAGTCTTCCCATCTGCATTTCTTTTCTTTTTTTTTTTTTTTTGGGTCTTTTTGCCATTTCTTAGGCCGCCCTCAAGGCATACGGAGGTTCCCAGGCTAGGGGTCCAGCCTACACCAGAGCCACAGCAACTCGGGATCCGAGCCGCTTCTGCGACCTACACCACAGCTCACGGCAACGCTGGATCCTTAACCCACTGAGCAAGGCCAGGGATCGAACCCGCAACCTCATGGTTCCTAGTCGGATTCGCTAACCACTGCACCATGACAGGAACTCCCCCATCTGCATTTCTGACCCTCACAGCTTCCTCTTGTTCTCTTCTTGTCCCTGTCCTTCCTCCTGTCTGGTTTTTTTGTTTGTTTTGTTTTTTTAGGGCCGCAGAGGCGGCACATGGAGGTTCCCAGGCTAGGGGTCCAATCGGAGCTACAGCTGCTGGCCTACACCACAGCCACAGCCACGCCAGATCCGAGATGCGTCGGCGACCTACACCACAGCTCAGGGCAACACCGGATCCTTAACCCACTGAGCGAGGCTAGGGATCGAACCCGTGTCCTCATGGATCCTAGTCAGATTCGTCTCCCCTGAGCCACAATGGGAACTCCTCTTATTTCTGGTTTGTCTCTTTCTGCCACTATCTCTGTCTACATCTCCATTAGTGTCTCTATCTCCCTGTGTGGATGTCCCTCAATCTCTATTTTTCTCTTCACTTGTTTCTGCCTCACTCTTGGCTTCTCCGTTTCCCGCCTTCTCTCGTCCTCTGCAGTCCCTCCTCCCCTTGGAGCCCACCCAGGGCCTGACCCCGCCTGCTCTTCTTGGGCCCGTGGTCAGGTAGGGGGTGGGACCTGAGACCCGGAGACCCGGACCCGGGACGCCCCGGCCCCCAACTAGGAAGGAACCGGGATACGCCGTGTACGCCAGGCTCCTTCGAAGCCCCACCGCCACCCGAGGCCGCTCTACAATGCTCACCGAAGCTCCGAGCCTGGGTTCTAAGCTCAGTCCTCCGCTAGTAAAGCCAGTACTGGTCCCGCCCCAGCTCAGCCCCGCCAGCGGCCCTGGGAGCCAAAGCACAAGGCCCTGAACTTCACCATGAATCGCTCCATGGCCCCACGGGCCCAAACGCCTTCCAGAACCAGAGACCTAGCGAGAACGAGGTCCCAAGGGAGAGGAGGGCGGGGCGCCCGGGCGTCCGCTGTACCCGAAGGGGCGTGGCCTTAAGGAGGGGCGAGGGCGGGGCCTGAATGTGGGAAACGGTAGGGTCTGGAAGCGGCTGAGGGCTGGAAACCTGCGGACCTAAGGGGCTTGCAGGGGCGGGGCCCTTGGAGGGGGCTAGGGAGACGAAGTAGGGACCGGGCCTCGGAAGAGGTGGAGTCGTGGAGTCGGAGGGCCTGCAGGATTAGAGAGCAGGACTTAAAGGTGTGGCCTGAGGGGGCGGAGTCTGGAGACACCAGGGTCTGCGGGTATTAGAGCAAATTGAGGCACGTGGAACCTGCACATTCACGGAAGTAAAAGTCTGGGAAAAGCTAGCGGGGCAGTGTTTGATAGGCTTAGGTTAGGTTTAGGGCCTGGAGGTGAGGAATCAGGGCGCGGCCTAGGTGAACCGAGTGGGCGGGGCTAAAGGAAGTGGCCCGGAAATACAAGGGTTGCCACTGGGGATACTTTGGGCTTGATGGACCGCCAGGTCCTACATAGCGTCGTCACGACGCTGCGGGTGTGGCTGTGGAGCCCCAAGTTCAAAGCCAAGGCCCTGCTGGGGCACTGAGAGCTGTGTGCCTGGGGCCTGGCACGGAGTCCATCAAGCAGTGTTGCAGTTCTGCAACCACTGAGGACCACCAGGCCCCCGCTGGGGCCTCCGGAGACCTGAGAAGTTACCATGTATGAGAGAGGGCATTTTCACCTGTTGCAATTGCTTGCATAAAAGGGACAGTTTTTGTCTCTCCCATAAGGCCATTTGCATGCCAGTGGAGACGTCTGCCCCACGTGTCGGGGTCTGCATGCAAGAGACAAGTGTTTGGGGCCAAGGTCCATCCAGGATCATCTCTTTCCCATTAGGTTCCCCACCCCACAAATGAAAATTTATTTCTGGTTATTTTGCGGTACCCTTAAATACTGACAACACTGAGCATCACAGGGCAGAAATATCTCTGTGGTGCCAAACAGAAGAATGACAAAGGGTACCTTCTTCAAGCAAGCTAGGTCTCCCTGATCCCTACTTCCATCTCACATCTGTGGTGAGGCCACATGGAGGGAAATTATCTTCATAAATGGGGTGACTGGTATTCAGAAAGACAGTTCATTGTGAGGTCAGATTTACCAGCCTTGGCAATGGGGATATGAGAGAGATGGGTGAGAAGTGCCATGTGCTGAACCAGCCCCCCCACTCAGGCAATCTCGTGTTCACTCACTTTTTTTTTTTTCTTTTGTTTTATGGCCACAGTTCCGACACATGGAAGTTCCTGGGCTAGGGGTTGAATCAGAGCTGCAGTTAAGGTCCGTGCCACAGCCACATGGGATCTGAGCCATATCTGTGACCTCCACCACAGCTTGTAGCAATACTGGATGTTTAACCCGCTGAGTGAAGCCAGGGGTTGAACCCATGTCCTCACAGACACTATATCAGGTTCTTTACCTGCTAGGCCACAACGGGAGCTCCCAATCACTTCTTTCCCAAGCCTATTCCTCTGTTTGTGATTCACCCCTTGGCCCCCACACACCCTTACGCATGTACCTATTCACATTTTGCTTCATTCCTCCTCCTGCACATTCATCCCACAGACCTTTACTAGAGCCCGGTCTCTGTGGGACCCCAAATTCAAGGGCTCCCAAGTCCCAGAAGAGGGCTCCTCTGCTCCTTGTCCTACAGAGCGGCTCCTGTGAGTGGCGCAAGGAGTACATTCATAGGCATTTCAAAACTGGCTTTAAATACTCATCGGGGCGCCACGCGAAAGGACTAGGGTGAGAGCTTGTTACATGTGAGTGTGGGCTGGGGTGCCCTGAGAGAGAAGAAACCCATCCATCAGGGCAGCTGGGGTGCCCCAACCCCAACCTGGGATAAGGGAACAGAGTAGAGGCCCTCTCTCGAGGGTCCCAGGCCAACTGGGAGCCAGCCCTCCCTTGGAGGTAGATCATCGGGGAGGGAACCGAGGAGGAGCTCCCACGGTGGCGGTGATAGGCGGTCACTTCCTCAGTGGTACTGCTGATAGCTGGGGTAGCCTGGGGCCGGGGTACCCTCCTTAGGGGGCAGCTGGCTGGGGTCCTCCAGGAATGGGGGTGCTGGAGAGGGGAGAATCAGGTAAAGGTGAGCAGAGGAGGTCAGGCAGGGCATCCCCTACCTCTCCCTGAGCGGCTTCGCCAGGTACTCACCATTGCGGAACTGCTGGGCGGTGTAACGAGTGAGGAGGATGCCAACACCCTCAATAAGGGCCAAAAGGATGCCCCCCATCATTGCCGAGCCCACCATGGCCAGTGGGCCACCTGGAGGAATGAAGAGGCCGGGGGGAGGAAAGAGGTGAGGGCAGGCAGAACAGGGCACAAGAGGCCGGGGCTGGGGGCCGGGGGGCCAGGGGCACTCACTGCGGGCGGCCAGCACAGCACCGGTCAATGCTCCACTGGTGATGGAGTTCCAGGGATCCTCCTTGCCCCGCAGGCGCACCAGACCGCAGTCGATGGTGGAGAACAGGCCTCCCCACACCGCGAAGCTACCTGGGGGTGGGGTGGGGGTGGAGGAAGGGCACCAAGGCCTAATCAGTGTTCACAGGGAATCCCAAGAATCCGGGGCATAGGGTCTGGGGACTCCCTAGGCCTGAATGCTCTGGCCAAGAATGGGGAGGAAAAACCCAGAGGCAAAAAGCAGATGGCAAACAGGGGAAAGTCCCCCCACCCCCCCAAGCCGGTCCCTGTCTCTCCTTCAAGCTGTCTTCTAATCGCCACTGGCATCCCCCCTTCACCTTCAAAAGGAGGTGACAATTGTTTACAAGCAGGTTTATCTGCTTCTATGTAGCTTTTCTTTTTTTAAAGGGTTGCATTTATTTTGAGGCAATTAAAAATTTTTTTTTAATTTATATTTTTATTGACTGATTGATTTTGCTTTTAGGGCCACACCCGTGGCATATGGAGGTTCCCAGGCTAGGGGCCCAATCGGAGCTGTAGCCGCCGGCCTACGCCACAGCCACAGCCACACCAGATCCGAGCCACGTCTGCAACCTACACCATGGTTCACGCAATGCTGGATCCTTAACCCATTGAGCGAGGCCAGGGATGGAACCCACAACCTCATGGTTCCTAATGAGACTCATTTCCGCTGCGCCACGATGGGAACTCTCTATGTAGCTTTTAACAGAGCCACTTGTGTGTGGCTATGCCTGTGGGATGTGGCAGTTCCTGGGACAGGGATCGAACGTGTGCCACAGCAGTCACCCGAGCCGATGCAATGACAATGACAGATCCTTAACCTGCTGCTCCACAAGGCAATCCCTAACAGAGCAACTCTGATCTTTATAACTACTGCACAGAATTCGAATTCTGACCGTGGGAGTTCCTGTTGTGGCTTGGCAGAAATGAATCTGACTAGTATCTATGAGGATGCAGGTTTGATCCCTGGCCTTGCTCAGTGGGTCAGGGATCTGGCACTGCCATGAGCTGTGGTGTAGGTTGCAGACGCAGTTCAGATCCCATGTTGCTGTGGCTGTGTTGTAGGCCAGCAGCTGTAGCTCCGATTGGACCCCTAGCCTGGGAATCTCCATATGCCGCAGGTGCAGCCCTAAAAAGCACCAAAAAAAAAAAAATGTTTACTGAGGTCTTACTGTGTGCCAGGACCTGATCTACATACTGCATATTACTTGATTTCTGAAAATCTAAATCAGTTAATATAATCAAAGTGCTTAACAGTGCAACCAGCACTAGTAAGTACTAAGTTTTCCATGAATCACAAAACTGATTGAGGTGGTGACTGTTACTGTCACTGGGTTCAGAGAGGTTAAGCCACCAGCCCAAGCTCACACATCACAGAAGAGCCAGGGCCTGGATTTAAACTCCAGAACTCACCCATATGAAAATTTTGGGAAATATTACCCCCCCCCCCAGGAGACTCAGTCATGGCTTGGTGGAAATGAATCTGACTAGCATCCATGAGGACACAGTTTCGATCCCTGGCCCCGCTCAGTGGGTCAAGGATCCGGCATTGCTGTGACACGCAGCAAACACAGCTTGGGTCCCATGTTGCTGTGGCTGTGGCATAGGCCAGTGGCCACAGCTCCAATTTGACCCCTAGCCTGGGAACCTCCACATGCCCTGGATGTGGTCCTAAAAAGACAAAAATAAATAAATAAATAAATAAATTATTCCGGGGAGTTCCCGTTGTGGCGCAGTGGTTAACGAATCCAACTAGGAACCATGAGGTTGCGGGTTCGGTCCCTGCCCTTGCTCAGTGGGTTAACAATCCGGCGTTGCTGTGAGCTGTGGTGTAGGTTGCAGACGTGGCTCAGATCCCGCGTTGCTGTGGCTCTGGTGTAGGCCAGTGGCTACAGCTCCAATTCGACCCCTAGCCTGGGAACCTCCATATGCCGCGGGAGCGGCCCAAAGAAATAGCAAAAAGACAAAAAAAAAAATAAAATAAAATAAAAAAGAAATGCAGGGCTCAGTGGGTTAAGAACCAGCCTAGTATCCATGAGGATATGGGTTAGATCTCTGGCCTTGCTTGAGATCTTACATAGGCTGGTGTGGCCGTAAAAAACCAAAAAAAAAAAAAAATTCCCCCAGGAATTCTCAGCCAGGCAGAGTTGTGGCTAGAATCTGGACCCCCGATGTGCATTCTAGACTCAAAGGAGCAGCCACCCCCAACTTTGTTATCACACCTCTTTTGTCTCCCCAAACCTCGCACCTCCAATCTGAGGGGCTCGGATCCTCACAGCGTTGACGCTGCCTCTCAATCGGTGCCGGATTCCCTGGAGGAAAGTGAGGAGGACGGGAGTCAGAGCAGGGTTGAGGTCCACGGCAGACAAGGTTTCTAGCTTTTAGGAGAGGCACTGGGGCTGGAAAGGTAGTAGGGGTGTCAGGGGTAGAGATGTGGAGCAGTGGCCAAGAACTAGGAGGGCTAGGGAGCACCCCCACATAAGTGGCCTGAGATGTTACTCATTCATTCATTCACTTATTCAGTAGTTACTGAGCACCAGTGTGCCAGGCCCCCATGCCATAAGCAGGGTTCCAGCAGTGAACACGGTAGACCTGGCTCCTACCCTCTCAGAGTTCACAGTATAGGAGGAACAGATCCTGAACAAGGGCACAGGTGAACCAGATAGCTTCAGACAGCCGCAGGTAATAGAGATAATAGGATGAAGAGATCTGAGAGTGGCTGAGCAGTCAGTAAAGGCCTCTTTGGGGTTGGGGGCTGAGACCCTGAGGAAGAGAGGGAGAGAGTCGGGCAAAGATCCAGAAAAGAGAGTTCCAGAAGGTGGGAGAGGGACAGGGCTAGAGAGAGAAATTGCAGAGACTCTGACATTAAATGGCATTTCAAGTCATGACATTTGAGGAGTTCCTGTTGTGGCTCAGCGATAATGAACCCAACCAGTATCCATGAGGACTCGGGCGTGATCCCTGGCCTTGCTCAGTGGGTTAAGGATCCAGCGTGGCCCTGAGCTGTGGTGTAGGTCGCAACCGTGGCTCAGATCCCGCGTGGCTGTGGCTGTGGCTGTGGCCGGCAGCTGTAGCTCCAATTCGATCCCTAGCTTGGGAACTTCCACATGCTGCAGGTACGGCCCTAAAAGACCAAAAAACCCAAAAAGTCATACATTTGATGAGATCTCTCAGGAAGGGGGAGGGGGGAGTTGTTCAGAGAGACAGAATTGAGTATGTTCAATTAAAAGCATATTGTCAATTTTAAGGCTGTCCTCCTCCTGCCAATTAAACTCCTATCACTTCCCTCTAGCCAGGCTTCCAACCCAGAGTCTGTCTTTAGGTAACATCTGTCTGGCTTTGCACACACACCTTTAAGTTTTGTGATGACAAAACCTTTTGACAGCACAGCATTTCCAAAGAGGAGCTCCAGTTGGGTGGGGGGTGAGGGGCAGAGGTCATGTATGCAGTTCCCCCAAACTCCCAGATCGTGGAACCAGGCCTGGCACACAGTAGGTGGGCAGGCACCAGAATGATTAAGTGCCCGTGACTGGCACTCCAAGCGGTTTTCCCATGTGGGCGGGGCAAGACCCCCGCACCACCCAAGGAAGGTCAGGACTCACGACAGGGGCATTGCGGAAGCCCTTAATGGCCTGGAAGACTCCACCGCCGATAACACCCATAGTGAAGGCTCCACCGCAATCATCCACAATTCGCCATGGGCTGCAAGCGGGAAGGGGAGGATAGGGTTAATGTGAGCCCTCCCCCATTTTATGTCACAAGGACACTTTCCAGCTGGGAGAAACTACGTCACTCAAATGGGGAGCAGCACTTCAAATAATAAAGAGGGTATTTTCCTCCATATTCTCGCAAAGAAACAGTGCGGAAGGGGGAAAAACATTAGTCGTTGCCCTTGTCCGCCCCTCTCCTTCACAGCCAACTGGTTTACTGCTAGCAAAGATTAAATGACTTGATTGCAAGCAAAGAGTGGGCACGTTTAAATAAGCGCTACGGAAGTGTTAACAAGCTGGCACTGTAAAGTACAACGGGGGTCGCACCCCCTCCTCCGACAATGAGCTCGTCCAGCCACGCTCTTCCCTTTCTTCACCTTGCACGAGGGAGGAAAAACCTAGCTGCAGACCGTGGGGACGATCCGACACCCCCTCCTTGCCCACAGTGGGCTCACCCAAGCCCCGCCTCCATTCACCAAAGGGACCTGGGAAAAACCACGCGCGGTAACCCTGGGGATTTCCGCCTAGCAACACACCACCCCCCGGCTGGAATGGATTCGACCAACGTGTCTCTTTCCGTTAACAAGAGGGACCGGGGACAAGAGTCAAGGGAAACGTGGAGTGGTTCGTCCTGCACCGCACCAGCTCCTTCAAGCACACAGTTGTGGCCCCTCTTAACGGAGCCCAAGTAAGGAAACAAGTGGACGGGAGCGGAAGGAGACAACAAACGTTTAAAAGTCTCCCGAGTCTGGGACGTGGCGCTGTGTAGCCAGCGCCTCCCCCGCCCGCCTCCCACCGCTGGCCGTGGCGCCGCAGCAAGAGTCCCGAGGCCTGTGCCCCTCGCCGTACCAAGGCTCCCGAGCGTACTCCTCCATGGCGCCGGCGTCCGGCCGCGCAGTCTGGCTAAATCCCGGCCGGGCCACACCCCCACTGTAAACGCACACAGGCGCCCGAGCTTTCCACCTATTCCAAGGTAATGATTGGGTCCTTTCGCCAGACGTCAGGCCAAGGCGCACTCTCATTGGCCAGTTAGGTTTCCGTCATCTGTTCTCTGCAGCCCGAGCGTCGCCCAGTTACCTCTGGCTCAGGGAGAGAGGGCCTCATTCTTTCCCTCAGGAGAAAAAGAGTCGTGGTCCTGGCGATCATAAAGGCGTCGAGAGAGAGGCCGACAGTCTGACAGCCTTCCGCAACCCGCGTGACTGTATTGGTAATGTCGGGGTGGGCGCATTTTTTGGAGCTAGAGGAAACCCTGCTCCCCCCACCCCTGCTCCTTGGTTCCTTCCACCCGGCAGTCTTTGGGGGACGTTGGGTGAGCCCATTTCTGGGGCGCGGGGGAGCGGCGCTTGGCCCCTTCGGCGATGGGTGGAGCCTAGGCCTGGGAGAGGAGGCCTGGGAGAGGAGTCCTGTCCCGGAGCACCCCGCCTGGAGAGGAGAGTTGGCGAGAATTTCGGTGATACTGCCGTTTATCCCTTCCACCTTTTAGCGGGTAGGTTCTGTTGCCCAGCTCCTGGTGCAGGTGGGTAGGTGGGAGTCTAGATGAGTGCATGTTGGGGAGAGGCGCTTGCTTACGAGCTCCAGATTCAAATCCTTATCTGAACTGCTTTCTCGTCTGTCCTTCCCTAGGTCTGTCTGCTACCCGCTATGCCGCTGCCCGTTGCGTTGCAGACCCGCTTGGCCAAGAGAGGCATCCTCAAACATCTCGAGCCCGGTGAGAGAGCTAAGAGCAGATGGGCCTACCATGTGCCAGGCTTGACAGGCACTTTGTTGTTGATATTGCCACTCGATCCCTAGTATGGGCCTACTATATACCAAGCAGTGGGCTGGCAGACATTTTGTTGTAAACAATACGTATTCCTGACGCCGATTCCTACCGCGTGCGCGCGGACGCCTACGGTGGGGGTGGGGCAGGGAATAGACATTTCAGCTTTAGTCGTACCTAATACTGACAGCTGATGCTTATCTTGGATCTTCATACGCCAGATTTAATCCAATCGATCCCTGGAAGAGTATCTAAGGATATTAATAGTAAACTGACATCTATTACAGCCTCTTTTGGACCAAATACAGTGGGAGGAGGCTGATATTTTGTTCTTTACCATACTAGTAGGTAACATTTTTTTCAGATCTACTGTAGAGCCAGGTACTGTTCAGGCGATATATACCGACTTGTTCACCAGTTCAATAACTGACATGTATTTCGGGTCTGCTTAAGTGGCTGGCATATGCATTATGGTTTACAGTATGTAAAATAATGGTAGGGGAGTTCCTGTCGTGGCGCAGTGGTTAACGAGTCCGACTAGGAACCATGAGGTTGCGGGTTCGATCCCTGGCCTTGCTCAGTGGATTAAGGATCCAGCGTTGCCGTGAGCTGTGGTGTAGGTCGCAGACGCGGCTCGGATCTGGCGTTGCTGTGGCTCTGGCGTAGGCTGGCAGCTCAGCTCCGATTGGACCCTTAGCCTGGGAACTTCCATATGCCGCGGGAGCGGCCCAAGAAAAGGCAAAAAAACAAAAAACAAAACAAGGATAATGATAGGATCTGTCATTTTGGCCTGCTGTGCTGCCGTTGCCAGTATTTATACCTTACTGTCATTACAGTAAAAGTTGGCATCTATTTTGGGCTAAGGTGTGGCCGTGTACTGGAAAACTCATTTTCACTTTATTGACAGGTGACATCTATTACAGGTTTGTTGTGTGCCAAGCATAGATCTTTGGTTAATAATACGGATAATGGTCATTGATATTTATTTTAAGCTTACTGAATACCGGGCCTTGTGCCCGTGGTACGTTTCTTACTAACAACACTAATGATTATAGCTGATGATCTATTTTGGACCTATTGTGTGACAGGCACTATGTTATTGCTGAAATAGACATTTCATTGTTAGCTGTATACACAGTTGAAACCTGTGATCGGCCAACTGAGGTCCAGGTACTCATGTACCTTTTTTAAAATGTTTGGTCTTTTTATGGCCACACCCACGGCATATGAAAGTTCCCGGGCTAGGGGTCGAATCAGATCTGTAGCCGCTGGCCTATGCCACAGCCACAGCAATGCCAGATCCGAGCTGCATCTGTGACTTACACCACAGCTCACAGCAGTGCCAGATTCTTAACCCACTGAGCAGGGCCAGGGATCAAACCTTCGTCCTCGTGGATGCTAGTCGGGTTCGTTATTGCTGAGCCACAATGGGAACCCCCACTCATACACCTTTTTTATTCTGTTGATAGTAACTGAAAACAGTTGCAGGTCTCAGGAGCTGAATATATTCAGAGCAGTGTTTGGATAAATGCCTTGCTCTCCAAACTTGCTACTCAATATACTAGAATCAGAAACTCCCTATTTGCCAAGCTGGAGAACTGAATGAATTTGGACGTTTTTAGATAAAACCTTTGCTGTTCAAACTAATTTTGTCCAAATAGGTTTGGATAGCGGGGAGTTTCCGTCATGGCTCAGTAGTTAACAAACCTAGTTAGTATCTATGAGGACGCGGGTTCAACCCCTGGCCTCACTCAGTGGGTTAAGGATCTGGCATTGCCATGAGCTTCAGTGTAGGTCTCAGGTGGGGCTTGGATCCTGTGTCGCTGTGGCTGTGGCCTGGAGTGGCAACTACAGCTCCAATTTGACCCCTAGCCTGGGAACCTCCACATGCCACAGGTGTGGCCTTAAAAAGACAAAACGATACATAAAAATAGATTTGGGGAGTTCCCGTCATGGCGCAGTGGTTAACGAATCCGACTAGGAACCATGAGGTTGCGGGTTCCGTCCCTGCCCTTGCTCAGTGGGTTAACGATCCGGCGTTGCCGTGAGCTGTGGTGTAGGTTGCAGACGCGGCTCGGATCCCGCGTTGCTGTGGCTCTGGCGTAGGCCGGTGGCTAGCTATGGCTCTGATTGGACCCCTAGCCTGGGAACCTCCATATGCCGCGGGAGCGGCCCAAGAAATAGCAAAAAGACCAAAAAAAAAAAAAAAAAAAAAAAAGATTTGGATAGCAGGGTGTCACATACTGTCTGAACACAGGAACTAAACAAACATGGATACACGTTTTTTATTTAATTTTTATTTTTTTTAGGGCCACACCTGAAGCATATGGGGGTTCCCAGGCTAGGGGTCTAATCAGAGCTACAGCTGCCAGCCTACACCACAGCCACAGCAACGCCAGATCCAAGTGGCATCTGGGACCTACACCACACACAGCTCAGGGCAATGCCAGCTCCTTAACCACTGAGCGAGGCCAGGGATCGAACCTGCAACCTCATGGTTCCTAGTTGGATTCATTTCCTTGCGCCACAACAGGAACTCCGGATACACTTTTTTGTTTTTTTTGCTTTTTAGGGCCGTACCCGCGGCGTGTGGAGGTTCCCAGGCTAGGGGTCGAATCAGAGCTACAGCTGCCGGCCTACGCCACAGCCACAGCAACGCCAGATCCGAGGCATGTCTGTGACCTACACCACAGCTCACGGCAACACTGGATCCTTCACCCACTGCGCGAGGCCTGGGATCGAACCTGCAACCTCAGGGTCCTAGCCAGATTTCGTTTCTGCTGTGCCATGATAGGAACCCCTGGATATATTTTTAAATGCATCCCTATCTAAACTCTGAAACCAGATAAGTCTGAGTAACAGTATGTCATAATCTTACCTGAACCCAGAAACCGAACAAAGTTAGGCAGATTTATTTTTGTAAATCCCAATAGTCAGATACTCGCATTTACAGTGTGAGCAGTATTTGCCAGGGGCCCGTGAGACCTCCCCCCCCACACACACTCACACACTCGGTCCATGTGAATGTGAGTGTCTCTCCAGGCCCTGATTGCAGGGTAGGAACATGCAGCCCCCATCCTTACGGCTCTCTTTCCCCGCCCCCCCCAACCCCTGCCACCTTGTCCTGCCAGAACCAGAGGAAGAGATCATTGCCGAGGACTATGATGATGATCCAGTGGACTATGAGGCCACCCGGTTGGAGGGCCTGCCACCAAGCTGGTACAAGGTGTTTGACCCTTCCTGGTGAGCCTGGGGACCTGGCGGAGGAGTGGAGAGCTGACTTCTGACCTCACCCTTCCCGTGCTAGCCTTGGTTTGGGGTAAATGGGGGCTGCAGGGGAAGCGATCTGGGGATCCGCTCTGTAGGGTCCTGACATGGGGCAGGTCTAGGCAGAGACTGGGGCGGACAGGAGTTGAGGCCACAGAGAGAGAACATCTGTGCCGACACGCCTTTCCTCCTTCTGTCCCTCCCTCCGTCCCACTGTCCTGCAGCGGGCTCCCTTACTACTGGAACGTGGACACAGACCTTGTGTCCTGGCTCTCCCCCCATGACCCCAACTCCGTCGTTACCAAATCTGCCAAGAAGCTCAGGAGCAATAACGCAGGTGCGTGGGCAGATCCAAGGGGGCCTCGAGTTTTTCTGGTGGTTTTCTTTCTTTTTTTTTTTTTGGTCTTGCCTTTTCTAGGGCCGCTCCCGCGGCATATAGAGGTTCCCAGGCTAGAGATCGAATCGAAGCTGTAGCAGCAACCGCGGGGGTTCCGAGCTGCGTCTGCAACCTATAACACAGCTCATGGCAACGCTGGGTCCTTCACCCACTGAGCAAGGCCAGGGATCGAACCTCATGGTTCGTAGTCGGATTCGTTAACCACTGCGCCACGATGGGAACTCCTGGTGGTTTTCTGAGAGAGATCGGGATCCCGGGAGGGGCAGGTGCGCCCGACCGCCAGGTCCAGCTGCAGGAGCAGGAGGCTGTTGAGCCGAGGCTGCTGGGGCTGGAGGTGGGCGGAGGAACGGCACGAGGCTCTCACCGTCTCCAGATGCTGAGGAGAAACTGGATCGGAGCCACGAGAAATCGGAAAGGGGCCATGAGAAATCAGAACGCAGCCACGAGAAGTCAGAACGCGGCCACGAGAAGTCGGAGCGCGGCCACGAGAAGTCTGACAGGGACCGGGAGCGTGGTTATGACAAAGTAGACAGAGAGAGAGAGCGGGACCGGGACCGGGACCGGGACCGAGGGTACGACAAGGCGGACCGAGAAGAGGGCAAAGAACGGCGCCACCATCGCCGGGAGGAGCTGGCTCCCTACCCCAAGAGCAAGAAGGGTAAGCGGGGCCGAGGCAAGGGGTGGGGGGGCGCAGGGTAAGGAGACCCTCGCTGGGCTTCACTCGAGTGCCTGAGCTTGGGGCTTCTTCCTGGGTTGGGGGAGCTCCGTGATGCGGGGGGGGGGATGGACTCCTTGTGCCTCCCTTGAAGACCCCACACTGCCACCTGCTCCCACAGCGGCAAGCCGGAAAGATGAAGAATTGGACCCCATGGACCCCAGCTCGTACTCAGACGCACCCCGGTAAGTGATTCATTGCACCGGTGACCGTCCATTTCTTCCTATCTCCTTCCCCCTGCTTTGTCCGGTGTGTGTGTTGGGGGGGTGGGGAGGGGCCTGCCACACTACACACGTTACACATTGCCGACCCTGGTCCTCTGTCCCCTCCAGGGGCACGTGGTCAACAGGACTCCCCAAGCGGAACGAGGCCAAGACGGGTGCTGACACCACAGCAGCGGGGCCCCTCTTCCAGCAGCGCCCCTACCCGTCACCCGGGGCCGTGCTCCGGGCCAATGCCGAGGCCTCCCGAACCAAGCAGCAGGACTGAACCTTCCCTGCCCCTCCCTGCACCTGCCCCCCCCCCCAGAGGCGGAGTGTGGGGGGGTAATAAAAGCTTTTCAGTGGATCGTGTCCGTGGAGCCTGAGTGCTTCTGCTTCTTTCTCTCTCTTGCACTTTTGAGACTTCCCAACCCAAGCCAGCAAGATGCAAAACATTTTATTTACAAAAACTCACCTAAGAAAGAATGGGGGTGGGTAGGTGGCAGGGACATGGGGGTGACAGGGGCTGGAGGCTGAGGTGGGTGGGTTCTGTCTGGGCCCTCGTTACCCGAGAAGAGTTTAGTCACGTCAGCCCTGCGTAGGAGACGGGGCGGTGGGGACAAGGGGTTTGGTGTGTCCCCCACCCCACCCCCCACTAATACTGATTAGAGAGTCTGGCCCTGACTGGGCCAGGGCAAGAAGGGGGATCGAGGCCAGGCCAGCGTCTTCATTCCCAGCGGCTAGGAACCCTTCACCTTGGTGAGCAACCTGTGGTGGGAGTGGGGAGGAAAGAAAAACACAAGAAAGCTGGGGTGGGGGAAGTTCCCATCGTGGCTCAGCGGTTAAAGAACCCGACTAGCATCCATGAGGATGGGGGTTCGATCCCTGGCTCGCTCAGTGGGTGAAGGATCCGGCGTTGCCGTGAGCTGTGGTGTGGGTCGCAGACGCGGCTCGGATCCCGCGTGGCTGTGGCTGTAGTGTAGACTGGCGGCTACAGCTCCGATTGGACCCCTAGCCTGGGAACGACCATATGCCATGGGTGTGGCTCTAGAAATGGCAAAAAAGAAAGAAAGAAAAAAAGAAAGACGGAAGCTGGGGTGGGCTGGCAGGCAGGCGTCCTGAGCAAGCGAGGGGGACTGGTGAGGCTGGTAGTCCCGGGGTTAGTAACAGAGCCCACGCGGAGACAGCGGGTTCTCTGGGTCAGAAAGCTACACGTGGACTAAATAAATACAACATCTTTATTTGGCATTGGGTATCCTGACATTTGTTCATTACAGTTCCTTAGAAAACAAACCAAAAAAAAAAAAAATCAGAACAAATTAATCAAAAATAAAGATCCAACGGCCCTATGTACATATAGCAGAGACAGCCCAGGCATCTCCCAAGCGCAAGTGTGCACTAGGTGCACGCGCGTGCGTGCGCGCGCGCGCACACACACACACACACGCACGCACACACGCACACATACCACATGTACCCTGGGAGACGGTTAAGGGGTTAATAAGCTTTGGGGAGTGCAGGGGCTGCTTCCACATTTCAGCAATTTAAAGACACCCCTCCCCATGAAGGAAGGGGGCCTCTTACAGCCACTGGGGGATCACAAGTGTGGTTGGCAGCTGTATCTCTCCTCTCGAGATGTCTCAGGACACAACCCTGCATCCAGCAGCTGACAGTGTCAGAGATTCCATGAGATTAGGTCACTTCAAGGACCGCCCTTCCCCACTTTCCCCCACACCCTGAATCAATTCATCTGATTACACCACGAGTCCCCAAACCACGAAAAAAAGGACCCCTACGGCACCCTCCCCTTGAATGAATGGGCTGATGCAAAAACCTCAGCTCTCCCCCTGCTTCCTCTCTCCCTGGGTGCTCATAAGAGGCCCATTTTCAAGTCCCCACATCAGGGAAGCTGCCCCAAGGCCACGAAAAACTGAGCTGCTAACACGATCCAGTGTGGTCATCCGGGAGGAGGGAGGCCTCAGGCTATGGGAAACGACCCCTCAGGCAGGCATCAGTCATGACTACAGAGCTGTAGCATTTTTGTCCAAATGTGACCCTACAAAGGTAGAGGGGTCGCTGGCAGGGACTCTCCCAGGCAAGAGAGACAGGACACCTCTGGCTGAGGGGGACAGACAAAAAAGGCCTTGAAGGACAATCCCCCCAACCCAGTTCCCAAAGGGGTTAGACTGGGACCGAGGAGGCAGCTCTAAAAACCCCTGGTTTTTGCCCTGCCCTCGTCCCACACCCTTCCGGAAGTCTCAATGACCTGGAAGAAAAGACCCTTCCAACCCCAGAGGAGCCAGGCCCCACCCCCGTGGCAACCTGGGTCCTGCAGATGCCCAGCCCCCTCCACCCAGCACCCCTCCCTGTCGACCCCCCCACCGCCGCCAGCCCTCACTTCACCAGCACTGACTTTGGCAGAAAGGGCTCCGTGCTGAGGTCTCCGCGGTGGGAAGACAGCTGCGGTGGCGGCGGCTGCCCTGGAGGCTGCTGGTGGGTGCAGGGCCCGGAGGCAGAGGCGGAGGTGGAAGCTATGGCTTTGGCTGCACCGCGGGGAAGGCTGTAGAGGTAGACGGCACCGATGACCAGCCCAGCGCCAAGGGCAAACAGCGGGTCCACGTGGAAGCCGAAGAGGCGGATGGAGGCAACGGTGGACAGCACAATGGACAAGGAGGTGGCAAAGCCCTTGAGGATGTTGTCGGCGTACTTGACGACGACAGCCACTAGGAGGCCGCCGAAGGCCTGGTTGAGCACCACGCCCCAGACGGCAGGCGTGTACCCGAAAAAGAAGCCACGGCGGGCCACAGCAGTGCCCTCGGCCCACCAGAGCCCCACCAGGCCCAGCGCCGTGCCGAAGAGGCCCAGCTGCAGGTTGCGCAGCCACACGGAGCCTGAGCTGCCTTTGAGGATCTTCTCAAAGTAGACACCTGCGAAGCCCGAGGAGAGACAGGAGGCCACGACAGCGGCTAGGCCCGCCCCAGGGTTCTGATCCAGCGGCCGAGGGCCCCCACCGCCGGCTTGCTGTGCCTGCACGATGGCGACGCCGGTGAAGAGGAGCAGCAGGGAGGCCCACTGCAGCCGGGACAGGCTGCGGTTCAGCATCAGCACGGAGAACAGTGCCGTGGTCAGGATCTTCAGCTGGTACGTCACCTGCGAGAGGCATGTGGAAGGCACTGAGGGCTGCTCCCGGCTCCCCCCACCCCCTGACATGTGCATGCGGGGGATGGTGCCCACTGTGGGCCCCCGGGCACGATAGAGGGCGGGGGAGGGCATGGGGAGATGCCAATAAAACCCGCAAAAATATCCAGTCGCTGCCCACAGACTGGGATGCGGCTACTAAATAGCTCTGACGGCTTCTGAGAAAGGACACAGGAGGATGGCTGTGCAAGGATGTCCCGGGCCAGGCTCGAGTCCACGTGGCCCAACCCATGTCCTAGCTGCAGGATGAGGGACAAGCACTTGCCCTGTCTGAGCCCGGCCATCGTCGGCATCTGTAACTATGACTGCCGTACATGAAACACCTCCCACTACAGGGAATGCATGAATGGTAAAGACCTTGATGTGAGCCGTATTGGTCTTGGTAAATACATGTTGATACAAACGAATCCACCACAACATGATGTCAGGAAACGTTTCCATCAAGCTCGCTATGGGCCGGGTGTGGATCTAAGCACTTCACATGCATTCTTTTTTTCTTTTTTTTTTGCTTTTTAGGGCCACACCTGCGGCATATGGAGGTTCCCAGGCTAGGGGTTGAATTGGAGCTATAGCCGCCAGCCTACACCACAGCCACAGCCACGCGGGATCGGAGCCGCATCTGTGACCCACACCACAGCGCACAGCAACGCCAGATCCTCAACCCACTGAGCAAGGCCAGGGATCGAACCCACAACCTCATGGTTCCCAGTTGGATTCGTTAACCACGGAGCTATGACGGGAACGCCCTCACATGCATTCTTTTATTTAATGCTCACGTGTAGACATGGGCAGTGTTGGTCACATCTAAGTGAAAGATGAGACAAGGCACAGGGAGGTTAAGTCACTTGCCCAGTATCACACAGCTGGAAAGGAGCAGAGCTGGGATGTGAACCCAAACAGCTCAGCCCCAGAGTCCAGGCTCTTTAACCAACTCACAAGGCTGCCCGTAAACAGCCTAGAGCTTATCTCCCAAGGGCTCTTCCCAGGTATTAGTTCTTTTAATCATCCCAGCATCCCAGTGAGTAGCTACCAGTACCACTTCCATCCCCAGTTCTCACAGATGAGGAAACTGAGCGGGAACGGAAGGTCCCAGGACATTCTGCAGGAGACACAGCCCCCACTCTCTGCAGCCCTCCTGCCCCAACATCCTCTCTCCCCAACCCCGGCCAGTTCCGCTGGGGCCAGGCTGGGCTTGGGGCTCACCTGGAAAGTGGCCGCTGGCAGGTTGGAGATGGCAACATACTGGAGGTTATTCTGCAAGGTGTAGATGAGAGAGGGCACTGCGAGCTTGAGTGTGTCCACGTACTGCACCAGGACGGCCTCGTGGAGGAAAAGAACCAGGTGCTTCACGTTACCTAGGTGGAGGGAGGAGAGCCCATTTTTTTGCACTGACTACCAGAGACGGGGGGGGTCCTCCGAGGGCCGGGACTGGGCCCGGGCCTGCGTCTCCCCACCACGCGCTAGAATGAGCTCTGTGCTCTCAGCACGACCATGTCTCCAACAAGCCTTTTGGGTACTCAGTCTGAACCAGAGACCATCTCTCGCTTGTTGGAGAGCCCACCTACCCGGCACAGAGCTCCAGGGCGAGCCCTTAGCACAGTCTGGACCACGGAATCATCAGCACTGATTAGGAGCCTGGGAACCTTGCGAAGTAGAGTGTGGGGGAAGGTTCACGCACGTTTCCATGTCTCCTAGTTCCTTCCTGGCCTGAGAGCTGCCTGAGGGCAAGGGCCATCTGCCACCTGGCCCTATCTTTCGGTCAGCTCCCCCCGCCCCAAGCATGAGCCCCTGTCACAGGGAAGAATGCATGCAGGCTTGACTATGAAGCAGAACATCTAGATGGGACCTGTTCTAGTCAATAAATGAAAATATGGAGTTCCCGTCGTGGCTCAGGGGAAACGAATCTGACTAGCATTCATAATGACACAGGTTCGATCCCTGGCCTCTCTCAGTGGGTGAAGGATCTGGTGTTGCCGTGAGCTGTGGTGTGGGTCGCAGATGCGGCTCCAATCCCGCGTGGCTGTGGCTCTGGCGTAGGCCGGTGGCTACAGCTTGATTCGACCCCTAGCCTGGGAACCTCCATATGCCACAGGTGCAGCCGTAAAAATACAAAAAAAAGAGAATACATTCCTATATAATAAGACCTTTGCAAATCTCAACCCACTATCTATCTATCTATCGGCTAACCTATAGCATGTGGAAGTTCCTGCGCCAGGAGTTGAAATCCTACCACAGCGATAACCAGAGCCAGAGTGGTGACAACGCCAGATCCCTAACCTACTGAGCCATGAGGGACTCCTTACTCCACTTTTTTTTTTTTCCTGGTCATTTCAGGGCCGCACCTGTGGCAGATGGAGGTTCCCAGACTAGGGGTTGAATCGGAGCTGCAGCTGCCAGCCTACGCCACAGCCACAGCAACGCCGGATCCAAACCACACGGGCAACCTACACCACGGCTTGCGGCAACAGCAGGTCCTTAACCCACTGAGCGAGGCCAGGGATCAAACCCACATCCTCATGGACACTACGTTGGGTTCTTAACCCACTGAGCCACAACTCGAACTCCCTTATACCTCACTTTTCTGCTGTTCATCTTTTATGGCTCAGCCGAGTGTCCCACCTCAGGGAAAACCCCACAGCCCCCGCACAAGGTTATCGCAGAACTCCTGCTGACGCTCATTCACAAAACCCTATCCTTGCCCTTCACGGCATTAACCCCAGGAGAAATTACTGACCTCCAGCCCCTTTCCCAAATTCCCTGGGCCCAGGGGTTTGGCGGGGGCTTCAAAAAAGTGCATGTTAGAAAGATAACATGGAATACATGCTGTATCTTTTCACACCCCACATATATAGGGAGCTGCACAGCATCCCCAAACACATTCATATTTCTGTATTGATGCGTGTACACAACCACATCAAACGAGAAAACAAAAAACATGGAGTTCCTGTCGTGGTGCAGCAGAAACGAATCTGCCGAGGAACCATGAGGTTTCGGGTTCGATCCCTGACCTCACTCAGTGGGTGAAGGATCCCGAGTTGCCATGAGCTTCGGTATAGGTCGAAGACGCGGCTAAGACGCGGCTTGGACCCTTTGTTGCTGTGAGCTGCGGTGTAGGCCGGCAGCTGTAACTCTGATTGGACCCCTAGTCTGGGAACCTCCATATGCTGCGGGTGTGGCCCTAAAAAGCAAAAAAAAAAGCAAAAAAAAAAAAAAAAAGGGGTGGGGTGGGGTGGGGAGTTGAAATTGTAGATAAGAGATGAAAGCCTGTGATCAATTTGTAGCTCTGTTCTTTCTCCCCATCTAAAATATCAGCCTTCCAAGGGCAAGATGCCTGTCTGCGCCCCGAACACGTCCACCTCCACGGCCAGAACAGGGCCTTCCACACCGTGTTCGTGGGAACCGTCTCACAATCGATCAAGAACAGCACAGCTGGGTTCCTAAACTGCTGCCTCCCAGGGCCCCAGAGTTATTGAGTGGACGACAACGAGCAACATTTTAAAGAAGAAGGCCTTTACGGGAGGTGTTCAAATTAATATATCAATCCGGGAGTTCCCGTCGGGGTGCAGCGGAAACGAATCTGCCCAGTGTCCAGGAGGATGCGGGTTGGATCCCTGGCCTTGCGCAGTGGGTTAAAGATCTGGCACTGCGGTGAGCTGCGGTGTAAGTCACAGACGCGGCTCAGATCCCGCGTGGCTGGGGCTGTGGTGTGGGCCGGTGGCGACAGCTCTGATTCGACCCGTAGCCTGGGGACCCCCATATGCCGCGAATGCGGCCCTGAAAAGCAAATAAATAAATAAATAAGTATACAAATCCAACTTATAAGTTGGAAACGTAGAGGACAGAAGAACATGTTGTATGAGACCCCTGGGAGGCACTCAACAAAATCCAGGCTACCGAAAGTCTATAGGACAGACAACCTAATTTCTTCGACAAATTAACTGCAGAGAGAGAGAAAAAAAAAAAAAAAGAGCCGGAGGGGAACCTAGAGGTTAGCAGACCTAGAAGCCAGCAAGCAATGAAAAACAGACTTTAAATAAACCTGATTCAGACGAAGATTTTTTTTAATTTGTATGACGTTTAGGAAATCATTATAAACTTGAACACTGACTGGGTATTTATTTTATTAACCTTTAAAATTATTTTTAGTTTTTTTGGGTTTTTTTTGGCTGTGTCTGAGGCATATGGAAGTTCCCAGGCCAGGGACTGAACCCACACCACAGCAGTGAACCAAGGTGGTGCACTGCCAATGCCAGATCCTTAACCTGCTGGGCCACAAGAGAACCCCTATTATGAATTTTTTTTTGTCTTTTTGCCATTTCTTGGGCTGCTCTCGTGGCATATGGAGGTCCCCAGGCTAGGGGTCGAATCAGAGCTGTAGCTGCCGGCCTACACCAGAGCCACAGCAACTTGGGACCTGAGCTGCGTTTGCAACCTACACCACAGCTCTGGGCAATGCTGGATCCTTCACCCACTGAGCAAGGCCAGGGATTGAACCGGCAACCTCATGGTTCTTAGTCAGATTCGTTAACCACTGCACCACGACGGGAACTCCTTATGAATTTTTTGATGTATGATTTCTAGATATTGCAGTTATTTTTTCAAATGTACCAAAATATTTATTCAAGATAATAAGGGGGGGATTTACTTCAAAATAATACTTCATGTGGGACATACCTGGGTATAATAAGGCGGGGGGAGAAGGTAAACAGACATGCAGATTGGTGGTGAGTAGAAATTATTGGTGCTGTATGGCAGAGTGGTAATGAGTTGACAATTGTTGAATCTGGGTGATGGGACATGGATATTTTACTATTTTATTATTTTCTCTGATTTTGTGTTTGAAATTCTTTTTTATTTTTTTGTCTTTTTAGGGCCGTATCCATGGCATATGGAGGTTCCCAGGCTAGGGGTCCAATTGGAGCTGTAGCCGCTGGCCTGCACCAGAGCCACAGCAACGCGGGATCCAAGCCATGTCTTCGACCTACACCACAGCTCACAGCAACGCTTGATCCTTAACCCACTGAGCGAGGCCAGAGACAGAACCCACAACCTCATGGATACTAAACAGATTCGTTTCCGCTGTGCCAAGTCAGGAACTCCTGAAATTCTCCATAATGAAAAGTTAGAGAAATCAATAAATCACCACGTTAAGTGTCACCTGCTACCTTATGGGCACAAAGTATCTCCCTCCTACAGTGTTCACTGGCCTGCTACCGAGGAGTTAGGCGTATAAAAACGTGGATGCAGCTCTCGTAGCTGAAGGTACAAGGCGCTTCACAGCTTGTAAGTTGCATCTGCACAGTCCCTAGGTGGCTTCATAGACACAGACATACCCCAACAAACCCTCCATGTGGGTGGGGGTACACACACACACACACACACACACACACACACACAGTCCCACCCAGACTCCAATGCAGCCCCCCTTGCTGGCTCGTACCCCTCTTCTGTGCAAAGAGCAGCAGCAGGCAGGTGAGACCTTTGAGCACTTCAGCCATGACCACAGCAGTGGTGGCAAAGAAGCGGTCCCCAGGCAGCGTGCGGGCGTAGCGGATGCTGAGGATGAGGGAGGCATTCTGGACCACCAGCACGGCTAGGGATATGTATTTGAGGCGCCGGTGAGCTGTGGGGAAAGGAAGGAGCAAGGGGGAAGAAGGAGTCAGAAGCTGCTGCTTGGCCACACCACCACCCTCCCCTGTCCTCTTTCTTTCTGTCTTTTCTAGGGCCACACCTGTGGCATATGGAGGTTCCCAGGCTAGGGGTCGAATCAGAGCTATAGCTGCCGGCCTACAGCACAGCCACAGCAACACCAGATCCGAGCTGCATCTGTGACCTACACCACAGCTCACGGCCGTGACAGATCCCTAACCCACAAAGCGAGGCCAGGGAACGAACCCACAACCTCATGGCTCCTAGTTGGATTCGTTTCCACTGCACCACAACGGGAACTCCACCCTGTCCTTTTTCAACCAGGATCTTCCTAGCCACTGCTACTTCCTCCTTCAGCCTGCCTATCCTGACCCAGTGTGGGTCTGAGCCCTGCCAGCTTCCACTACCTCAGCCACAGGCAGGAAGAGCCAGAAAGGGAAAAGTGGGCCTCGCCCTGTTCAGCTATACCTGGAATCCTTGCTGAGGTGTCAGGAATTGGGCAGGGCAGGCCCTGGACGCTCACCTCAGCCCTCTCTCTCCTTCCACTGAGTGAGAAGCAACCCTGCCCTGGACAAAACAGCAACTGCATCCTCAACTTTTATCAAGTGCTTACTGTGTGCCTATCACTGGGATAAGGGATTTAGATGAATGACTTCAGCAGATCCCTACATGGCTCTGATCGCCAAAGGAACCATAGGTATTCTCATTTTATGGATGAACAAACCAAAGGTTTATATGAAATGATGGCTCTATTTAATGAAGGACTGTCCCATGTGAAGAATGATCCCCTAATACAAGGAATGCGACCACTGTATATAAAGCATGTCCATCTCCTAAGGAACTGTCTTTCTCCCATCTAAATTATTCCATTCCCTTACACTCAGAATGGTCTCTCCTCCCTCTCCCTCCTATGAAGACTGCTTCTTCCCTGACCCAGAATGGTCTAACAAATGTAAAAAATGATTTTCACACTGTCCAAAGGATCGAACCCCATAGTAACTGATTACTCCACTAAGAATGGTCCGGGTCCCTTAACCACACAAGGAAATGTTTCCCTATACACCAATCATCCTCCTACCACCACATATCCCTACCTCCAGCCAAGGAATTATTCCTTGTCCTGCTCACACTCACAATGAACTCTCCGCACTCTAAGGGAGGGCCTGGAACCCTCAGAAGGTCCTTTCTCAGCCATATAAGGAAAGACCCTCCCACTGCAACATACAATGAACTCTACTTCCATTAGGAATGTACGGCCAGAACCGTCTTCTCTCCATGTTCTCAAAATGCACTAATTCATATAAGGAAGAACCCGCCCCAGCCTAACACACAATAGCCCCTGTCCCTTTACAAGGAAGAAACCACCACCCTCGGACTAGCCTCTCTCCTCTATAAGGAAGTAGTCTCCGCTCTCAGAATGGTATCTCCCTTCTATAAGGACGGACCCCCCCTCCCCAACACACACACACTCAGAATGGTCTTAGGGGTCTTAGCCTCCTCAAAAGGAAATGGCCCCCTACGTCTCAGAATGGTGTCTACTCTCCAGGTGCAGAAGGGACCTCCTCATCACCCTCAGAATGGTCTTTTCCCCGCCCCCAACATACACGTCCTCCCCCCCACCCTCCGCCACAAACACACATAGGTCGGTCCACACGGGATGTTCTCTCTCGCCTCAGTGAGGAACCTTTCTGAACCACCAGCGATCCTGACCCCCGGCCCGCCACTAACTGCTCAGCCACAGCTTGTCTCACCCGCACTCGCGGTCCCAGGCTCCAACGCCCCCGCGGAGACCGCCCCTGGCCCGGCCGCCGCGGGGGAACCGCCAGACCCAACCGCTGCCATGTTGGCATCTGCCTGGCCCGTCCCCTCGGCAACAGCAGGCTACTTCCGTGTTCGTCACTTCCGCTTCCGGGCCTCCGGGGGGGGTGGGGCGGGGCTAGTGAGTTGACCAGAGCGTTGGCGTTCTTCGTCCGCTCCTGAGCTTTAGTCCCCAAATCCCGTCGGGACCCGGAGGCCGGGCACACGGCCGGCTTGGCGCCTTGCCGTCTTACAGAGCCTCCTTGGCCCATTCCCTTTACTAAACCCGCCTTCGTCGTCTTCGATCCCGCTTTCCATGTCCTCCTATCTCATTGATTCTGCTCTCCATCTCCTGGCTCGGCTCTTTATTGCCATCACTTGATGGCACCGCCCTTTCTGCATCAAAACGCCTGGGTCTTTCCCGGGGGACCTGAAGTTCCTTTCCCTTCTCCAGGAGAGGCCCCTCGCGCCCTGTAGAGCCCACAGGTGTCTGAGAGGGAAGTGAGACTTTGAGCGAGAGGGGCAGGTGAGTGTCAGGTAGGTAAACAAGCAGATAAAATAGAGCGGTTGAGGATATACTAGTGAAAAGGCACATTAGAGGTGAGACTGAAAAGGGAGGACATGGAGATGCCGTCGTGGCTCAGCGGCAACGAATCTGACTAGTTTCCTTGAGGATAGTTTCGATCCCTGGCCTCACTCAGTGGGTTAAGGATCCGGTGGTGCCCTGAGCTGTGGTATAGGTCACAGTCGCGGCTAGGATCTGGCGTTGCTATGACTGTGGCATAGGCCAGCGGCTACAGTTCCGATTCGACCCCTAGCCTAGGAACCTCCCTGTGACATGGGTGTGGTATTAAAATAAAAGGCCAAAAAAAAAAAATTAAAAGCAAGGACAGATGAGAAGGGTAGGTGAGCCAGCAGGTGAGAGGCTTACAGGTTAGCTTTTGAAACCAGGAAGAGAGTACAGCTGAGATCAGGACAAATGAAATCACGACAGAAAAGGGCAGGGAGGGTAAGTTAAGAATTGAAGAAATAGAGATGAGAGGGTTGAGCAGGTAAGAGGACAAGAGAGGGGCGGAAAGGTAGGGGCAAAACAGGTGACTACACTTTAGACGTCACTGAAAAACGGAAGAGTTAGGAAGTTTCCTTGTCGGGGCCCAACCCCCGACACCGCCCTCGCCAGTGCCTGAAAGGGCCTTTCTTCTCAAATAGGGAAGGGATTTATCTTCTCCCGTGGGATTGGGGAAAAGGAGCAGATCTTTCTGCCTCTGAGCAGTCTATCTTTGGAGGTGTGTCCCAGACATCTTCAATGCCTGTAGTATCTCCAGAGAAGCCCTTCTGCATGCACTGGGTGCTACATAGGAGCTGACGGGAAAAATCAAGTTTTCTTTGTGGTCCTACTTAAATGACCCGTGAAAGGGCTTCAGGACCACACCACAAGACAGGCTTCCCTCGGGCACAGGATAGGTCCAATCCATCTCCCTCTTGGCTCAGCATTCAGTAGACGCTCCGCAAATGCCTCACTGCATCTACAAATGGCCAGTCACTTCTGATTCTATTACGTTTATTAAATAGTGGGTTTCCACACATGGCTTTTTAAATAATCCAGGCAGGGGGAGAAGGGAGAGAAAGATACAGTTGGAGCTCCCCTCCCCCAATACATAAGTATTTACATTTCAGCAACTGGACAATCCTGGCTCAGAGGGAGGCAGCGAGAAGCTGAAAACAAGGTGGAGGGTGGGGCCCCAGGAGAACAAACAACAGAAAGTATTTCCCCCGCCCCATCCCCCCAAAAACCATCCACCCCATCCTAGTGGACTGTAGTAGTGTCCGTCACCCATTCCTTCCCAAATCATGAAATTAGGGTTCTCCTCACCAGAATAAGAGCACTTGGGATAACAGAGTAAGGGTCCCCTCACAAAGAAAAAAAAACAACAAAACAACAACAACAACAAAACCAAAAAAAACCCAACCCCCCCCAAAAAAAACCCCAGCAACAACAATAGGGCTTACCTCCCCCAGAATATTAACAACCCTGGGATGAGGTAGGCAAGCAGCTTTACTGAATAGGGGACCCTAGGCTAAGGGAAAGGGTCCCTTTGCTAAAATAAGAGCTGCTGGGGTACTGGAAGGAAAGCACCCTTGCCCAAGTCAGAGCATTTGAACTAAGTTTGGGTGGTGGTAGCGGGAGGTGCCAGTGTAGGGGTTACTACTCATCAGAACAAGAATCCTGGGGGCTCAGAACAGAAGTAACTTAAACCAAATAAACACCCTTAGCAAAATGAGAAGCAAAGAAGGACCCCCTCCAAAATAAGAGACCATACGTTCTGGGAGGAAGGCTCCTTAGCAGGATTGGGATGGGGACTGGGCAAACTTGGCTTATGTCTTCTGATCTCTGATCCCCAATCTCTGATCCTAGTTAACACTGGATTTTTAATGACCTGTAGAACCAGATCAACAGATGTCCATCTATCCCTTGTGGCATGGCCATGGGATGGCTATTCCAACTAGCGGGGGCCCTGGCCAGGATTAGGGCAGTAGGGACCAGGCCAAAGGGGTGGAACCCCCTTTGGGAGTGTTGAGGGATGCATCCTCAGCTGGTGTCTGCATCCAGGGATCCAGCAGAATCTCCTCCAGTGAGGGTCGAGCAGATGGTTTGGGGGCCAGGCATCGGCGAATTAGGGCACAACAGTCTGCAGATCAGAAGCACACAAGAGATTAGCAAGCAGTTGGGGGCACCAGTCCCTGAGCAGGATGAAGTCTGCTGGGCTAGGGTGGGTGACAGCCTCACCTGGGGAGACGTGGGCAGGGAAGTGGAGCTCAGCCTCCAGAATCTCCTGGTCCCTCTCAAAGGGAATGTCCCCACATACCATGTCGTAGAGGAGGATACCCAGGGACCAGACAGTGGCTGGGAGTGCATGGTACTGGTGACGAGAGATCCACTCTGGGGGGCTGTACACCCTTGTCCCTGCACACAAGCCAGAGGTTAGACCCTTCTTTGATAATGCCCTTCTCTTCCCCAACCCTCCCCGGGAAAGTATGGTCCCTTCACTAGAATTAAGAGAACTCGCTATTACAGGAGTAGGGTCCCCTCACCAGAACAGAAGCTCAACAGAACAGAAGCATTTAAAAGGTACAGGAGGCCCTCGTGACCAGAAAAAGAAGACTCAGGGCAATAATAGGACCCCCTCATCAAAATAAGAGCACGACACAAGATCAGGGCACTGTCAGAAGATGAACTTTACTAGAGGGCAAGGCTTGAAAGTCCCCAGTGTTAAAAATCAAGAACCTTACAAAGGTGCACTCTAGATCAAGGGTTACAGAACACCCCAACACTGGAGGTCAAGAGGCAAAAAAAAAAAAAGGTGAAAAATCCCCCCACAAAGATTTAGGGAAGCCTTACCATCAAAGTCAGTGTAGGGTTCATCATGAAGAAGGGCGCCGGAACCAAAATCGATAAGTTTGGCGCAGCCCCGGCGGAGGTCCATCAGGATGTTCTCATCCTTGATGTCACGATGGACAACTCCACGGGCGTGGCAGTGACGAACGGCTGCCACTACCTGGGCAAAGAGGCAGCGGCTTCGGCCTTCGCCCAAAGGGCCCTGCTCTGTGATGTAGTCAAAGAGATCCTGGGCAGGAAGAGGCCGCTCGAGGACCAGCATGAAGCCCTCTGGTGTCTCAAACCAGTCAAGCAGGCGGATCACACCAGGGTGTCCACCGCCTGCACCCACCTTCCATAACAGTGCCACTTCCAGTGGGCACGTGACTGAATCTGACTGCGGGGGGAAGCAGGGAGAGAAAAGAACACAGATGTCAGGTTAGCAGCTTCAAGGCCGACTTCTCACCTGAACTGAGGCCAATGATGAACACTATTATGTAGTAATTTATCTGTTTTGCCCACTGACATCTCCGAAGAGATTAGAATACTACCTTACACACAGTAGGTGCTCGGGCAATGTTTGTTAAATAGATAAAAGCACTTTTACTTTTTGTTTTTTTGGGATTTTTTAGGGCCGCACCAGCGGCAAATGGGGGTTCCCGGGCTAGGGGTCCAATCGGAGCTACAGCTGCCGGCCTACGCCACCGCCACGTCAGATCCAAGCTGCATCTGCGACCCACACCACAGCTCACGGCAACACCAGATCCTTAACCCACTGAGCGAGGCCAGGGATGGAACCCGCCACCTCATGGCTCCTAGGCGGATTCGTTTCCGCTGCACCACGTCGGGAACTCCAAAAGTGCTTTACAGCTTTGGGTCTGACACAGAGCCAGCACTCAGTAAATACGATTATGGTGTAATGGTTTGTCTGTTTTGTTCACTGACATAGTTCCAACTGTAGAAAGGTGCCTAGTAACGGGGTAGGGTTCAATACATATATGTTAAATAGGTGAAAGCAATTAGTAGAAAGGGACTAGAACGAAAAGCGCTCTGAACAAATGTAGTAATTTTGCCAAGTGCCTAGAATTTGTTAGAGAGCTAAAAGTGGTCCATTGCAAAGGAACTGGCACCAAGTAAGAACTCAATAATGTCATCGACATTTTGTCGGTCGCCAGGCACACACAACCGTGTTGAAGTACTTAGTGGGACTTGGCACACAGTAAGATCTTGAGGTGAAGCCACGTCTGAGGTATACAGTTGGTGCTCGATAAAAGGCATTCGCGTTGCCGGCCACAAACCCCGCCCCATTCTAGAAGCCTTGCGCGGGCACGTGGTCCACCCGAAGCAGCTCTCCGGCCTGAGGTGGGGCCCTCTCCCGGCCGGTCCACTGACTTGCACAGCCGCAGACCGGTTTTCTCACGGTGATGGAAATTCTGCTGCCGCGCAGGCGCACCTCCTCCCTCTGGGCCCACAGCCTGCGCAGGCGCAGTCTCCCCAGAACCCGCCAGGGGGCGCTCCCGCCCCTACAACTTGCCCAGACCCGCCCTGTTGTCCGTCCGTTAGCGCTCTAACGGCAGAAGAGAAGCAGCCACCGTCACCATGGCAACCAGTGACCTCTGCCCCTCTTTCCTCACCAGCATGCCCCGCGGGCAGCCCCCGAGGCAGTGTTTGGAAGGAGGATGAGAAAGGAGGGTGGGAGGGGAGAATCCAGGGCTCTAGGGGAACTGGAGTGAGTCAGAACTGTATGGAGGTGTGGATGTCACCACAGGGGAGTAAACATGGGCTGGTAGGAGTGTTCTTCTCACCGTTACAGGGCCCAGAGAGTCATACAAACCATAGAAAGGCGAAATCCATCGTCAGAGATGGCGTCGCCAGGTCAAAAAGGACTCCAAAGATACTCACCAAGGGGGACCAGCCCAGCACGCGATTCCGGGGGATCACTTTGATGGCCACCTGAAGAAGTGAGCTGAGCTGAAGGGGCCAGCAGAGAACCCCCAGACCCCTCCCAGTCTGGACCCTCTTCGCCCTAGTCTTTCTGGTCCCAACCACTCCACGCCGCAACCTCAAATGAGCTGGAGCTTCTCCCCTGCCCTCCAGGTCCCCAGAAGCGAGTACACCTCTCCCACCATCTTTGGCCCTGGGCTCTCCCCCAGGCTTCAGGACCCCTCGCTCCGGGTGCGGAGTTCTGAATGTCCTAACACCCCAAGCCCTCGATTTCCCCAGCCCCAGGACTGTACGGGGGTGGGTTCTGATCCTCACGTCTCCATCCTGGACACCTGCCTCCAAAATCCCCCAAATCTCAGCTCTGGGTCCCCACCTTCCCACACATATACACCTCTCCTGGATTCCAAGGTCTAGAATCCTCATGATTTCCCCCCTCCCCCACTCCCCAGTCTCACTCTCGGGACCTCCACAATCCTTGCCTTGAACCCACCGCTCCGTTCCCCCCACATACCCACCTGGACCGCCCCCCCCCACGCCCGCGCGTCTGCGCGCGCACCCGCGCGCGCACCAGGATACCCCCAGTAACCCGGATCCCGGCCTTCATGACCCTAGCACACGCACATTGTACGCTTATTCTCTGGTCAATTAGCATCCCAGCCCCCGGGCTCCCGCCGCCGCCACACACACACCTGGCCCTCCCAAGACCCTCGTGGTGGATACCTGGAGTCGGTCTGTGACGCGATGTCCTGCGAAGACGGTGCCAAAGCCCCCCTTACCCAGGAGGGGGCCGAGTCGGTACTCGGCCTCGAACGCTTCTCGATCCTTGCCTCCTACGCAGGCGGAGGCGGGGAAGTCAGGGTGGCGGCGTGCAGAGGCCGGCCACGACCCTCTCCCCCTCCCCCCCGCGCCGCCCTCAATCACCCCAGCCCGCCCGGCCTGGTCGCCGTAGGGGAGCCTCTCTCACCTGGCGGCGGCGTGGGGGTCATGGGGGCCACGGGCAGCCCCTGCAGAGGCTTAGTCAACATGGAGGAGGAGCTGCGCAGATTGAGCCCGCTGAGCCCGCAGGGCGTGGACGCCCGGGGCAGCGAGGCTGGGGAGCCAGGACTGGGGGGCGCCAGGGTGGAAGGTAAGGAAACTGGTGGCCCAGAGGCGCCGGCAAACAGCGCGATGTTAAGATTCGCCGCGCGCGCCAGCCCCGACGCTACTGAGACAGGGCACGCGCCTCCCGAGAGAGTCGCCCCGGGCGACGGCCCCGCCCACTTGGCTTTGATCAATCCGGACGCGGCACCTGCTGCACCCCAGCCAATCGGAGCCAGTCCTTATTTGCATACCACCCTCAACGTTCCAAGCACCCTTATGCAAATACATGCCCGGATCTTCCTCGGGGGCGGGGCCTGCATGCAAATAAGGGGGGCGCGCGCGAAGAGGAAACTGGTTATGGGAATCCCTTTTGCAGCAACCGCGTTTGTTTTGGTTGTTGCGCAGGGTTGTTTTTATGTAAGTGTGTGTACGTGGATATATAAACTTAAAAAAAATTCAATGCACCGCCTCCTTTTCTAGGAAGTTGCTTTGCCGCCGCCGGAGATAACGCCAGGCCTTCTAAGGCTTCTAAGAATCCCGGCCGGTCTCCAAAGGGTGCTCCTCACACCAGAACCAGAGCCCTTTAGGCGACTGGCAGCCTCCGCCCGGAAACTGAAGCTGAGGATCCTGGAAGAACCTGTTCAGCCGTCAGGGAGGGCTAACCTCCCTCACCACCGTGGGAGGAGCACTGGTCAAGGGCAGTGTTCCCACACCCGGAGGCCACGGCCTGCGGGCTGTTTGTGCAGCCCTTAACCTAGACAGACCTGCCTAGACCTGGCTGTGAGCCCAGTCAGCAGATCTAGAATCTGGAATGGCGAATGGGGCGCGCGCGCGGGGGGGGGGGGTTCTTGGGGATGGGAGCAAGCCAGAGTGGGGGTGGCTTCTTGGGCATGCTTCCGGATGAGAGAGACGGACTGAGAGAGCTCCGGGAGGTGGTCAAGTCACAGATTTGGGGAAAATAGCTCTCGTGCCGCAGGAAGAGAGACAGGCACTCCAAAGACACACACAGAACTGCCGCGAGAGAAATACACAAACATGTGCCGCCATTCATGTGAGCTTGTCCTAGACACACATGCAGATACCTACTGTCACACATAGACAGACATCCACTGTCAGGCAGGCATGCTGCCAGAGTCAAGTTCCAGAATGACACTCGAGAGATGCACTGTTACAGAAAGGCACTCCAGAGAGATTCACATAGACCTACATGTAACGAGGACACAGATATGTCCTGCCAGACACACAGCCAGAACTTGTGACGAAGACACTGGCACCATCAGACATGCAGTGTCACAGAAAAGACTTGTACTGTTCCAGAAACGAGAGACCCAGAGTCTGACACAGGAACACACACAAACACTCCAGAGACACACATGCACTGCTCCAAAGCCAGACATATACTTAGGTGCTAGAGCAACAGATAGGCAGTGTCACAAAAACAGACATGGACAGATCCAGTCACAGTCACAGACACACACATACAGCAGACGTGCAGCGCCGTCACTGACACTGTTCAGAAATAGCTACCCAGAGTCTGTCACAGGAATACAAACGGACGTGCACCCTATCAGACAGAAACCACACGTGCACTGTCACGGACAGACCCACACAGACATGCACTCATCTCAGAAACAAACTGTCAGAGACAGAATCTCACACCCAGTCACCATCTGACACACCTGGAAACAAGCCCTCGTCACACACACAAACACACACACGACCAGAGAAACACTCTGTGAGAGGCACATAGACTTGGACTCACCACAGTCACACAGTCACACACACACACACACACACACACCCAAAAAGCAAATACACACATGTACTCTCCCTTATTCATCCAACATTTATTAGGGGTCTACTGTAAGCCTGCGAGGCCCTAGAAGGGGTGCAGATAATTAAGAGATACACAGATAAGCCAGGCATCACAGCCCTTGCCCAGGAAGTTGATAGTACAGTTTACTGGGGAAGGAGTAGACATATTTGTAGATAGAAATGAGAATGTAGATGGGGTCACACAGGGCTTCTCAGAAGGAGACCCCTCTACCCATCTTGAGAGACAAGGTTGGAGGCTTGGGACAGGGGAAGGGCAAATTCCAGGCAGAGGCCAAGGAAACTGGACAGAGAAGCAAGATGAAGTAGGCAGGGGCCAAATGGTACAGAAACGTCAACATTAGGATAATAAATAAGAACACCTGCTAACATTTGAACTCTCAGAATGTGCCAGGCACCGTGCCACCAAACATTATGTTGACCATATGCACTCTCGATGCTCACACCCAGAGTGTGAGGTAGTAGACATTAATCACCCCCATCCTACACACACGACACTGGAAACTCAGAGAGCCTGTGATTTGACCAAGGCCACACAGAAAAAGCTGATAAGGTTTCAAACCAACTCTCCAACACATGTGCTTGACCAGTGGCTTCCACAGGGACACCCTGCGGACAGCCACACCCTCACCCGCAGAGCTGGACACACATTCTTCCACAGGGGCATTCTGGAAGGACATCAAAAAGACAACTGACAAAACCCGAGGGCCAGCCATCCTTCTCACCTTGGCTTTACCTCTAGGAAGGGCAGGGAAGGAAAGTGTCAAGAGAACTGGGGAACACGAAAAAAAGGTTTAGCTGTCCCCCAGTTTCTAAAACCTGGTGGGGGGTCGGGAGTCCCCTCTGGTCACTTCCACTAAACTCACGTTGATATGCAGTGACCGTCGTGCCTGTCCAAAGCACTTCCTCATCAAACAATCACAAGAGCAAACATGCTGGGGTGAGAGGCAGGCAGAGACACTGGAAGTTCGGCTCCTGCCATCGAGCTCTCAGTTCGAGGCTCCCATCACACCCCAGGAAATGGGCTGGGCAGGCTATAGCCTGGGCCGATACTGAGGCTTGGGCAGTTGGCCAAGACAGGTGATAACAGGTCCAAAAGGTGGTTTAGTAAACTGTGAATCAAATATGAACTCTGGGCCCCCAGAGAGACCCCACTGGAGAGCATGTGGCCCTTCAGAGGTCAAGCCAAGGCCTGTGCCATCGCTGCCTCTGACCAGAGGCCCACCCACCCCCTGCCCCACACAGAACAGAGGCGCTCGGGGGAAACTGACATTTGGTTTTATTGTGCCAAGGACATTACAGATGGCGGATCTTGTTGACACCTGCAGGGCATGGGTGCCCCATCTGCCGATGCTGCTCCCACTCCCCACACTCAAATCCTGGGTGGCGGCCATGATCCTCAAAGGTACCCCACCCCGAGATTCCAAAGACGGGTGGTGGAGGTGGAAGCGTAAGGAATGCAGCGAGGTCAGAGTCTCATTGTCCAAAGCCCACTTGACACCTGCTCCCCCTGCCCTCCTACCTCAGTCTGACTCACACTCTAGACCCTGCCCACCTCCACAGAGCTGGAGGCCAGGGGCAGCAACCACATCTTTGTGCCCCGTGGCCTGCCTGCCCCCAAACCAGAGAGATGCCACCTTCACAGAGCCAATGCTGTTGTCTACATCACTTTTTGATTGGTTGATTTTATAAGATAAAAGTACATTTTAATAAAGAAAAAAATTCAACATTGAAGGCTCAGACATTCTTGGGGGTACTGGGAAGGGTATTTCCCACTTCTTCCTCCCACCTCCCTGGCATCATTGTGGAGGTGGGGTGATAAGTTTCTGATCTTGGAAGGAATGGGGGACAGGGAGACTTTCCTCTGTCTGAATGTCTCTCTTCAGGGGCTGCCTGGCTGCCAGTTGGTTTGTCTCTGTGCCTCTCGCCTACCTTCAGCACCCTTGCCCGAGTCCCCTGTGGAATGCAGGGATGGTGCTGTGCAGGGGGCAACAGGGCACATCAGCTGGCGAGGAGACGGGTGATGATGGTGGTGGCAGCGATGAGAGGGCGCGTGGGGGTGGGCCAGCCAGAGGGAAGTGGGGAGGAGCGAGAGGAGGGGAGAGAGGGAAGAAGGAATAGGCAAGAGGGAAGAAAGCCAAAGAAGGTGGGGTGGCACTGGAGGGCAAGAGTGGTGGGGGTTGGGAGATGGTCTCCAGTCTCTGGGTCTCCATCAACTCTTGTCTGGGGGTGGGTCTCTGTGCACTTTGTTTTTCTTCATACTGTCTAGGTATTCCTGTTGGGACACTGCCAGCACCGATGCTAGGATCTCATCATCATCCCAGTCGTTCAGACCTGCTGGGCAAAAGGAAGGGAAAAAGGATGACAGAGCGCTTGAAGCCTGCCTTCTCCTTGCTCTGCCAATTCCTGACTCTGGAGAGCTCCCCTTCAGGCCCCCATCACTCTTTTGTCTAAGCAGAGGGCTCCTCTGGGCCTACAAATCCCCCCTCACGTCCCCTGTGGGACAGCCCCTTGGGCCTGAAAAATTCTCCTTTCCTGGAAGATGGCCAGAGGCTCCAGGAGCCCCCTTTCAGGACTTGCTGCTGCTTCCCTCTCTCCCCGGCTGGCCCCTGGGCCCTAGGCAGAGGAGGCTTACCAAAGGCAGAGGGGGACATCTGCTGAATGAGGGCCCGGCATTCCAGAGCAGGGTAGAGGGACACGAGGGGGGAAGTAGCCCGGTCGGCCCCTGTCGAGAACTGGCTGCTTGTACCTGGGGCAGACAGACAATCAGAGGCAGGGCCCATGACCTAGGCAGGCCCTCCTAACCCCTGCATGCTACCTGTGAGCAAGCCACTAACCTGGTGCACAGGGCGAAGGAGGTTTGGCAAGAGCTAAGACAGTGCCTGGGGAAGGGGGCTTGATGCCCAGCTCAGCATGTAGCTCAGGGTGCTCGGGTGACGAGGCTGAACTCCGCTGCCGCGGGGACCGGCTGGTCCACTCCTCCAGACCACTGGAGGCTGCTGCTGTGGCAGAACTGCATGTGGCGCTGGCTTTCCGGGGCTACGGTGGGGATGGAAGAAGAAGTAAGGACACAGTCACGACCCTCCTCTGCTCCATCCCCAAAAGGCTTGCTCCCTCCCAGAATCCTGGCTATGACACAGCTTCCACATAGGCCACCCTCACTAAACCTGGTCACAAAAATGGACCATGGGATGAAGGTAAAACTCTTTCAGCGCCCCCCAACCTCACACCCTTAACAGCCAATCTGACAGGAAACCTGTTACTGCCACCTTCGAAACAGATCCAGAATCCAGCCCCTTCAGCAGCCCCCAGCACTACTGTAAAGAGTCTTCTCCTTGCTGGTCCCGGGCTTCCAACCTTGGCCCTAGACTCCACCCTGCACTCAGTGGTAAGAGGGATCCTAAGTCAGATCCCATTCTTCCTCTGCTCACAACCCTCTCATGGCTTCTGCCACATTCCGAATAAAAGCCAGAGTCCTCACCAGAGCCCACAAGCCCCTTCCGATCTGGCCCGCCACCTTCCCGGCTCCACCTACTACTACATCCTGTCCAGCCACAATGGTCTCCGGGCTGCTTCTGACTCACACCACGTGTGCACTTACCTCAGGGCCTTTGCTTCCGCTGGCCCTCTGCCTTCCCTGACATAGGACCTAATCCCCTCACCTCGGCAACTTTTGCTCAAATCTCACTTGCTCCGAGGCCGTGACATGCTATTGAATACTGTGAACTCCCTGCTCCACTCAGCCCTACTCCTCCCCCTTCCCAACCAGGCTCTATGTCTTTCATCCATAATACCTTGCAACTCATGTATTCATTATGTTTATCATTTTGTTCCACCCTTCATAAATGTAAGCACCCCCAAGGACAGGGAGCTGCGACGGCCTGCCTCACCGATGTACCCCTGTACACAGAGAACAATGCCTGGCACGACCCTGCAATAAGTATTTGTTCAACGAATTACTCAGCTCTTGCCAACATCTAGTCACTCTCAACTTGTGATGCCTCAACTGTCCATATGCCCGGCTTCACTTCCTGCCTCAAAAATTCAACCTTTCTGTGGGACGACAACCAGAGCCCGCCACCTTCACTGGCCTCCCAGCCAGGGTCAGGGGCCCCACTGATGCACGCTGTCTCCTTCTGCAGAGGAGATTGCTGAGGGTGGAGTGGGCAGGACTGATTTTACATCCTTGGCACAGAGCCTGGACACAGTAACATTTAGCGAAAGCTTGACCCTCTAAAACTACCTACGAGGCCTGCATGTTGTGACCAGTGGCTGCCCTCCCCTCCCTCCTTTAAAGAGCTTGCTCTGCACAAGTGCTGAGAGCTCTAAGGCGCAACACCAAGACCAAGACCAAGGTGAGGTACGGATAGGGCTGGGAGCTTCCTTCTTTCCTAGATGTCAAAACTACCTAATTTTTTTCTGCCTGGTTGGGGGAAAAACATAGGAAGTGAACACGTTCCTTGGCTGGACCAGTCAGTCACACAGCCCAGGACCGACCTGGCTGGGGCCACGGACTTGGCGGGCCTGTTTCTCTTGATCCCGTAGCCACTGCAGGTAGGACTCCCGAGCCACCTGCTCCTCAATGGCCTCGTTTGTGGCCTCCCAGTCTGTGGCCCGCTTCTTGTCTTCCAGCATCTGCTGTTCAATCCAGGACTCCTCCGACGTCTTTATGGCATTCTTCATCAGGGACTGCTCTGCAAACTGCAAGGAGGGGAGGAACAGGGATGTGCAATGACACTCAGAACGCCAGCCAAGAGCCAGGCCTGGCTAAGGGAGGTGGGCCCACAGGCCCGGAAGATTGGCGACAAGAAAGTAGGTATTCTTACTAAGCACCCCCCTGGGAAGGCTGCCTATTGATCAAGGACTGGGGGAAGGCAGGCTTGGGATGTGGGACTTGTCATTCCACACGCCTACACTTAGAAGCCCTGGTCCTAACCCCGAGAAGACACCTCAACTGAAGGACTAAGTCTGGGGCAGTCAGGTGCCCTCCAGCCAAGGACAAAATTAAAAGAAGTCTCACCCAGCGACGACTCACTTGCTGAGGCCTTCCTCACCTATACCCGGATGGGACCAAGGAGAAAAGATCACCTGAGAAGTTAGCAGCACATGCACAGGGTGGAGGGAGTATTGGGGCACTTAAGTGGACAAGAGGACCGTGTCAGCATGGTGTGGGGGTGCTATGAGTTGTGCGACACTGTACGAGAATGCCCTTTGTCAGGCTGTGAGACAAAATAGGGTTTTTTTAAAAATGAAATAATGAACAGTATCAGTGTGTATCACAGGGAATAAATGTAAGTATCATTCAGTGAAACTTTTTAAATTTTTTTATATAATGATTTTTATTTTTTTCCATCATAGCTGGTTCACAGTGTTCAGTGAAACATATTTGAATGCATATATACACACCAATGTGTGTGTGCACTAATTAAAGATGTAAGATGTAATTTTTTTACCCGTGGATAACAGTCCAAAAAAGTACGTAAAACTGTTAGAATAAGCCAATTAAAAAATGGGCAAAACACACAACTTCATCAAAAAAGATATACAGGAAGTTCCCATCATGGCTCAGAGGAAACGAATCTGATTAGTATCCATGAGGATGCAGGTTCGATCCCTGGCCTCGCTCAGTGGGTTAAGGATCTGGCATTGCCATGAGCTGTGGCATAGGTCTCAGATGTGGCTTGGTTCTACTGTTGCTGTGGCTGTGGTGTAGGCCAGCAGCTACCGCTCTGATTCGACCCCCAGCCTGAGAACTTCTTTGCGCCGCACGTGCAGCCCTAAAAAGACCAAGAAAAATTTTTAAAAAGATACACAGCTGGCAAATAAGCACGTGGAAAGATGCTCAACACCACTTGTCATTAGGAATTGCAAACTAAAATGGTGAGGTGGAGTTCCCGTCGTGGCACAGCGGAACTGAATCCAACTAGGAATCATGAGGTTGTGGGTTCGATACCTGGCCTCGCTCAGCGGGTTAACAATCTGGCATTGCCATGAGCTGTGGTGTGGGTTGCAGACGTGGCTCGGATCTGGCGTTGCTGTGGCCGTGGTGTAGGCCAGTGGCTATAGCTCTGATTCGACCCCTAGCCTGGGAACCTCCTTACGCCATGGGAGCAGCCCTAAAAAAAAAAGATGAGCTACCTATTAGTTGAAGACGGTAAGAACGGAAGCTTCATGTAGATACAGATGGTCACATACAGAAATATTTCTAGGTATGTATATTAACACACAAGTTAGTATACACACATATACCTCCTTGCTGTCAGCTGAAAGGGCCTAGAAGCAAGGATACCCCAGTAGCAAGGAGCACACTCAGCACCCAGATCTTGATTTCTAATAGCATTCTCCAACAAAGGAATAGGGCTCCTTGGAGAAATGGCTAGTTCTAGGACTGGGGCAGGAAATATACAAGATGTACCTGGAACACCTTCCAGTACCAAAAATTAAGTATTCATGACAAAAACCAAACAAAAAAACCCAAGAAACACTCCCCCAAAACACCGCCACAATGATGGAGTATGTCAGAGATGCAGGAACCAACCAAAAGAGTTCCCAATAGCCAAAACTGGAATAATGTTGAGCACCAAATGAAAAGAGAATTGGATTGTAACCCAAAGTGTAAAAGGTATAAAACAAACACCCATCAGCCCATGTTAATATAAATGACTGAATAAATTAATAAATGGAGGCTAAGAGGCAAATCTCCCTTGCAGACAAGGTCCAAATAATTTACGTAGATATTCCGTCCTCAAGGAGATGGAGCATAACCCCCAAGTATTAAGTGTGGGCTGGACATAATGACTTCCTTCCTACCACATGGAAAAGGGGGGTGGGGGGGGAGAGTAATTGTACAGTGGCGAAAACTTGACAGACACTACTTTCTGTCAGGTGATCAAGGTCAACATCAACAGTTATAAATCACAGTCACAGTACATACTGTTGATGCGATGGGAATGAGCATAGCGCTTCATTCACCACCGTGACCGTCCGCCCCAAAGCCATAAACCCAGTCTCCTCCTGAGAAAAACATCAAATTCCCAAAGAGAAACATCCTACAATATACCTAGACCAGTACTCCTCCAAACTGTCGGGGCCACCAAAAATAAAGAAAGAGTGAGAAACCATCACAGACAGGGGAGCCCAAGGAGACATGATGACTTCAGTTAATAATAATGTATCACTACTGGTCCACCTAACTGTAACAAATGCACCAGTCATCTGATAAATTAAATAATAGCAAAACTGTGTGCAAGGAGGAGGAGGGTACATGGGACCTCTGCACTATCTTCTCAATTTTTCTGTAAATCTAAAACTATTCTAAACAATTAAGTCTATTAAAAAAGACGTAGGGCATTCACATTTTTCACAAGTGACCAAACCACAAAAAGGCATGGATGAATCTTAAAACATACAGCGTTACTTCAAAGAAACCACTGAAAAAAATACATACTGTGCGATACCAATTGTATGACCTTCTAGAAAAGGTAAAACTCTAGAGTCTGTAAACAGATCAAAACCAAGGAAATTTACAGAAACGGTCCCAGCCAAGAGGAGCCAAAGACGACGTGATCACTAAATGTAACATGGTATCCTGGATAGGATCCTGGAACAGGTAAGATCATTAGGGGGAAAACTGAGGTACTGTGAATAAAGTATGGTCTTTAGTTAATACAGCAATATTGGTTCATTAGCTGTGACAAACATACATTAATCACAGTGGGGTATGTGGGAATGCTCCAATCGCAGTAATTACATAAATCTCAAAGTGTTGAGATTAAAAGTTTACCCAAAAAAAAAAAATCATAAAACCTCTATGTTGGTGGTGTTTAGGGTGTTGTTTCCCTAAATGGTGCCTCATTTTATGAGGCAGGAGCACTTTCCGTTTGTAGGAAGTGAAACGTGCACAGAAGGTATCAAAATCCCCAGCAAACAACTGTTTATGAGACAGAGAATGAGAATCTGTCAGTGTGTGCTAGGAAAATGCACTGCCACCTTCTGAGCACCTACTAGGCACCAGACCCAGCATTAAACACTTTCTGCATTGGCCAAGCTGCCAGCCAGATTACTCATACATTCTGCCCTAGGTCCCACAGCCAGTAAGTGGTGGGGCCCGTCCTACACTCCAAGTCTCTGGGACCACAGCTGTCTGTACCTGCTGAGGTTCAGAGGAGGATCCATGTGGGTGCCAAGACACCCAATCAAGCCTTGGCTCACACTTCCCAAGTATGACCCCCCCCATTCCACAATACCAATCCTCAACAGGTAAAAGATGAGTGAGTCCGCTCAGACAGGCAAACTGAGACCAGAGAATGGAGCCCTGAGAGATCACCTTGGGTAACACTCTAATTTTATAGAGGCAAAACCTTTGGAACGACTCAGAGAGGGAATAGGACATTTAAAATTGTGGGCTAGGAGCAAAACAGTGACCCTGACAGAGGTTTCTGGCCTCCATATCCAGCATCCATTCTGGGCACAGACACCTGCTTACCCCCGGTTTGAATGATGGCAGGCCCAGCCCCACACCAATGGTGGCCTTGTTAGGATTCACCACTGAATTGTAGTGGATATTCCGATGGTAGCTGACACGGATGGGTTCATCCTCATTTTGATGGATCCCATGGAATGTGTTGATGGGTTCTGCAAAGAAAGAGAAGGAGGGAGCATCCACAGTGGGCTGGGTGGGGCAGGCTCAGACCAGGCGTGACCAGTCGCTCGCCTACCCACCACAGAAGTACCTGTGCTGTACTGATACACCTCCACGGGCCGGTTGTACATCTCTGCCATGGCCTGCATCTCAATGTGGTTGCCATGGCAGTTGTTTTTCCGCTTCCGGTTGATGTAGGTGGTGAAGTCTTCTGTGACATAGTTGGAGAAATAGTCGGCATTCTTCATCTGCAGGATAAATCAGAGGGTCAAGGTCTATGTGCAGAAGGGATCCAGCCGCTTTGTACCCGCCCCAAGGCCTGCAAGGTCTCACCAGATAGTCCATGCAGTGCTTTCGCACAACCTCATGCATGTCCTGGTCTCCATACACTTGGTCAGCTGTGGGGACAAAAGGAGAGGCTGGGGTCAGCGTGGCCACCCAAGAACAGTTTGAGTGGCAGACCTCAAAGGAGGGCTGGGGGCCAGGGAAGCTCCCTTTCCTACCCTAAGGCATGGAGAATTCTTGGCCTCATGGGCTAGAATAGGGTCATGAAAAAAGAGGCAGGCAGGCAGGTACAGTCTTTAAGAGTAAGCTTACGGGTGAGAGGGACACAACCACAGGCCTTTTGGGCAGATGATTTTGTCAGCAAATATTTTAAATCCTGTAAGTGGCCTTAAGCACCATCAATTCCACACGTACACGTCCCTCCTCACTCTTCCCATGAGGAAACTGAGGCTCAGGGAGTTTGCAGCTTGAAGGTCACAGAGAAGGCAGTTTGGGACAAATTCACCTCTAGAATTCAGTTTTCCTGACTCTCAGGAGTCAGCATGGCCTTTATGAAGTTTAAAAAAAAAATGCAGGAGTTCCCGTCGTGGCGCAGTGGTTAACGAATCCGACTAGGAACCATGAGGTTGCGGGTTCGGTCCCTGCCCTTGCTCAGTGGGTTAACGATCTGGCGTTGCTGTGAGCTGTGGTGTAGGTTGCAGACACGGCTCGGATCCCGCGTTGCTGTGGCTCTGGCGTAGGCCAGTGGCTGTGACTCCGATTCCACCCCTAGCCTGGGAACCTCCATATGCCGAGGGAGCGGCCCAAGAAATAGCAAAAAGAGAAAAAAAAAATGCAAAGGAAAGGGAAAAGAAAAAAAAAGGAAGAAAAACTGGGCTCTAAGCCCAGTTCTGCTAGGTACAGGTGAGCAAAAGGACCCAAGGCAAGTGACCCAAGTGTTCTGAGCTTCATAGGCCTCACGTGTAAAATGGGATCAAGCTGGGGAACTTCCCAGAAGGCCTCTTGTGGGATTAATGAGATAACAGGTGTGACGTGACTAACACTGGGTTTGGAACAGAGCAGTCACTCGGAGCTCCCTTTCCTGAAGTGGGGTACTGTGAAGGTGACAGAGGCGAGCAAAATCCCACCCCTATCCACAAGCAGCATGTAGTTTACAAGAACACTAAGACACAACATATACACCTCACTTAAGCTTAATTCAGGAAGGGCAGGGGTTCTCCTGTGACTCAGCAGGTTAAGGATCTGGTGTTGTCACTGCAGCGGCTTGGCCATGGCCTGGGTTCAATCCTTGGCCAGGGAACTTGGTATGCTGTGGGCACAGCCACAAAAAGGAAAAAAAAAAAAAGGGAAGAAGGAACTAGGATCCCCTCTGCCTTGCTTGATGATGATGTCCGCATATATATCGTTCCCTCTTTTCAAGAGGTTCTTTCCATCCTCTTTGGCTGCCTACCTGTCAAACACCAACATACTCTTAAAACAGTTCCCTGTCCTCAAGGGCATCTCTATCACCAGATTTATCAAAGGTGTGTCCGGACTTCTTCTGCCTGATCACACTAGGCTCCCACTGAGGATAGAAGGTGGGTCACATCCAGGACCACCCCCAGCTCAGAGCCTGATGCAGGGCAAGAAATTGAGAACAGTCTGCTGAGTACATGGGTAGGTTAGCGGGGAGCTGGGGAGCCTTCTCCCTGAGAAATTAACGTGGGCTTGAAGATGAGGCACACCTCATGTCCACCGGCTAAGACAAAGAAGGAATTGCCCTTTGTCTCCCCGGAGACCTATGGCTCTGATGGGATCGCCCAGCACAGAGAGCTCTTCTGTGACAGCCAGTCTACCTCCGTTAAGAATCACCAGAAGCACGCCTTCGATGCCCTTCCCTGCCCTCCCTGGAGGGCTCGGTGAGATAAGGTGAAAAAGGCCACTCTGAGATAGAAAATGGGGCCCGTGCTTGTCTCACGTCCTCCTGGAGGTGCAGAGACCTGAGGGTGACGGGGAGTGGGGGTTGTAAAGGCGGGAAGGGGTAGCCCCTTCACCGATGTAAACAAGGATGTGGGTTCTGTGGCTACACTCTCCCCCCCCACCCCCCCAACCGTGGCACTTCCAGCAAGTCACGTGCCCTGTGCACAGGCCGGGGGGCCCCCTACTGCTGCCTTTCTTAGAAGCCAGGACCACAGAACCCGCTGTGGCTGCAGAGCTGCTTGAGGAGCTATTTCTGTAGAATAAACTTGGGGGTGCCGAAGAGGCAGTGCTGTTGGCAGCTGCAGTAAACAGGAACTGAGATGAGCGTGAAGGGGTTAAACAGGGGTTGGTCTACCAGGCTCAGGGAGGTGGCTGAGATGCTCCTAGGGAAGGGTCAACAGGCATTTCCCGGCCTGGCAAGTAGATCTACCCGAGCTAGATGCCAGATTCAGGGAGACTACGAGACAAGGAAGGGACTTGCAGGAGAATCTTCCCATGAGGATCCCCCCATTTCCCTGTCATTGACCCCTTCACCTGACGGGCAGACTCTGCTGCTTCCTAGCTATGTGGCACTGGACAAAGCCTTTAACCTCTCAGGGCCACAATGTCCTCATCCATAAAGGAAGAGAGTAACTCCTCTTCCTATCACTGGCTGTTAAAGACAAAAGGGGAGGGCCTGCTAAACACCTGAGGCCTACTGTGTTCAGGAGGTGGGGCTCCAGAGTTCTGCTGTAGCACAGTGGGTTAAGGATCTGGCATCGTCGCAGCGGTGGCATAGGTCACAGCTGCAGCTTGGATTCAATCCCTAGCAGGGGAACTTCCATATGTCAACACACACACACCCAAGAGCCACCAAATTAACATCAAATCAATAACATAGGTCTCCCAAAACAGGTTCAAGTGTGGACAAGGTACATGTGACCTTCTCTACTTACCTATAAAATATACCACCTTCTCTCCTCAGTTCTAAGACGCACTGACAGGTGGTACAGTACATATACTTACTCACAGCTTCTGGGAGGGGGCACCAACCTCACTGGTTATAAGAGGTACCCTAGGAGTTCCCGTCCTGGCTCAGAGGAAACAATCTGACTGGCATCCATGAGGTTGCAGGTTCGACCCCTGGCCTCACTCAGTGGGTTAAGGACCCGGTGTTGCCGGCAGCTATGGTGTAGGTCGCAGACAAAGCTCAGATCCCGCGTTGCTGCGGCTGTGGTGTAGGCCGGCGGCTACAGCTCTGATTAGACCCCTAGCCTGAGAACCTCCGTATGCCTTGGGTGCAGCCCTAAAAAGACTTAAAAAAAAAAAGTGGTACCCTAGTTTTGGAATCATCAATGTGGAAGAAAAGGTGCATTTCTGAACCAAGAAAACAAGGCAACAATACCTTGACAACTAGGGAGAGTAGTAGGATCTTCACAATGACATAAGGCCAGAAAAACCCCCAGGACAGGGCTAAGCACACAGGAAGTCCTCACCTGAGGAGAGGCTTGTCTTACTTTGCCAGCCCCACCTCTGTCCTCCAGCAAGCTCTCTTCCTCCTGAGAGGCTGGCACATGGGACTAGGGGCTGAGCTGGACTTCCCTGCGGAGGCCAAGGTGGGGGGAAAGGGCCCAATGGTCCTGCGGAGGCAGGGGAATTCAGAGCACTTGTTTTGATAGAAACCGAAACTCCTCCTCTTGCTGACACTGCACTTGTGGGCAATCTGCACCTGCTCTCCCCTCCTAGAGTCCAGCTGGAAGGGGGTCCCCTACCACCTCACCTCTGTCCCTAACCCAAGTAGGGCTCAGAAATCCTCCATACAATACTACCACTGGTCCCACCAAGACCTTTTCCAATCCATTCCATCCTCACCCCCAAAACCCCACTTTACACAAGAGGGATACTGAGTTACAGAAATGTGCCAGAGCTGGCCCAAGATCAACATTTGGAAGGATAAGGAGAAGCCAGGCTTTCAAGGATAACTGGTAACTTTAAGCCCTGATGCCCTAACGTGACATTGACAATACCCCAATCCAGCTATCACCTTAGCCACCTGACTTCCTGGGCCAGGCCTGACCCTGCCTGCCTCAGTTTCTCCACCAGCACAAGCAGGAATCAGTTGGAAACCTGGAAAGGCCTATAGTGGGGAGAGATTACAGATATCAGGGGCTGTACCCCTTGCTAGGGCCACAGAAGTCAGCATGAGCTTTCCCTTGCCACACTCTACTTCTACCCTTTCTCTGAGCATACAGAAACAGCAGCAGTGGGCTAAGATTCTGGCTGCAGCAGCTCAGGTCGCTGCAGAGGCGCAGGTTCGATCCTAGGCCCAGAGCAGTGGGTTAAAAGCTCCGGTGTTGCCACAATTCTGGCATAGGTTGCTGCAGTGCTCAGATTCAATCCTTGGCCCAGGAACTTCCATGTGCTACAAGTGAAGCCATTTAAAAAAAAAAAAAAAAAAAAAGAGGAGTTCCCATCGTTGCGCAGTGGTTAACAAATTGGATAGGAACCATGAGGTTGTGGGTTCGATCCCTGGCCCTGCTCAGTGGGCTGAGGATCCGGCATTGCCGTGAGCTGTGGTGTAGGTCACAGATGTGGCTTGAATTCCACATTGCTGTGGCTCTGGCGTAGGCCAGTGGCTGTGACTCCGATTCCACCCCTAGCCTGGGAACCTCCATATGCCGAGGGAGCGGCCCTAGAAAAGGCAAAGACAAAAATAAATAAATAAATAAATAAAATAAAATAAAATAAATAAAATAAATGCACTCTGTGCACACATACAACTGGTAGATCCTGCCAAAGATGTTTCCGGGGCCAAATACCCACACAACAACAACCCTCACAACTACAGGGAACCACTGTATTCAATAAGTAGATGCCAGAGTTCCCTTGTGCTCAATGGGTTAAGGATCCAGCTCGGGTCACTGCTGTGGTGCAGATTCAATCCCTGGCTTGGGAACTTCTTCATGTCGCAGGCATAGCCAAAACCAAAAAAACAAAAATAAAAATAAATCCAAGCAGATGCCCTTGACACCAACCAGGAAAGACTGAAGACTGGGTAAGATGCAAGGCTGTACGAGCTGAGGACTGCCCCCCGGCCCCCAACACCTCCTTCCAAGCCTTTGCCATGGGATGGTGGGGGGGGGGGAGAGCCAACAGCTCTAACAAACTTGCCTCAACCTCCCTTCCCTGCTGCTTGGGGGATGGTCCCTCAAACCTCTGTAATCCTCCCTCCTCGGGTTCTCTAAAATGTAGTCACTATTTGCTGAGGAATTACCTGGATGAGCAAGACAGAAGAGCCTAGACTGTCTAGAGTTTAAGTACAGGCCCTACCATTTGTTTTAGAGGCACCTGGGACTTGCCTCCCTGCCAGGCTGCTGCCTGCCCGCCTGCTAAAAGAGCCACAGCGAGTTCCGCTAAGGACAAAAAAGGAAGCCTGGTGTTTGCCGAGCATCTAAAAACAAACCACACAAACGTGTACACAAAGCAATAGAGGGAGACAGGACCTGATCTGTTCCCCACATCTCTCCTGGCCCAGTGGGAACTTGGCCCCACTAAGGAAATGAACCAAGAAAAAGGCCTCACCTGCCTATCAAGCAGCTGTGGTGCATAACGGGCCTGTGGCTCCAACTATCCCAACTGACACACCCTCCACCAGGGAGACAGCAGAACTCAGTCCTCTCAATAGCCTGGTCTCTGAGATGCCTGCTCCTCTACCCAAGAATTCCCACTGTAATTCCCATGGTGTGCAGCAGAAATGAATCTGATCCGACTAGGAACCATGAGGTTGTGGGTTCGATCGCTGGTCTCTCTCAGTGGGTTGAGGATCCAGCATTGCCATGAGCTGTGGTGTGGGTTGCAGATGCAGCTCAGATCCCACATTGCTATGGCTGTGGCATAAACCGGAAGCTACAGCTCCACTTTAACCCCTAGCCTGGGAACTTCCATATGCTGCCGGTGTAGCCCTAAAAAGACAACAAAATAATCAAAATTGATCTAAGATACATTTCTCCAATATTGACAGTCCATGTTTCAAGATCAAAAGCCCCAGAGCAGTGGGTCTGGCTAATGTTTCTGGGCCCCATCATGTAACATGCACAGCTCCAGCTGCATCCCCATGGCCCATGCAGATAGATACATGTGGCCTCCACTTTGCCCACAGAGGCCAAAGCCAAGGCCAGAGCCAGGGCCAGAGGTTTTTGCTGAGTCAAAGCCATATGAGGAGAGGGAGGGAGGAGAGATGCAGACTCACGTTTCCAGGAGGAGGTTATCTGAGCATAGCAGGGGCAGGGTGGACCACAGGATACCTCTGGGACCCAGGCTCCCACTTCCACTCCACCCGAGCCTGTACTGATGCTCACAAGTCCCCAACAGAGGTGGTGGAAGAGAGAACTGGGCGCAAGGAGTAGATATGGGTTTGCACTGGGGACACCCAGACCTCAGAAGCAAAACAGAGGGTAGAAACCCACCTGCCTCAGTATTCTTAAGAGTAGAGAGCCACAGGCTTCTACTTGGAAGAAGCAAGGCCCAGAGAAATCAAGAAACACAGCCGAGGTCACCCAGCCAGTTGACAGCTACGCTAAGAAGCTAGGGCTTTCCGGAGTTCCCGTCGTGGCGCAGTGGTTAACGAATCCGACTAGGAACCATGAGGTTGCGGGTTCGATCCCTGCCCTTGCTCAGTGGGTTAACGATCCGGCGTTGCCGTGAGCTGTGGTGTAGGTTGCAGACGCGGCTCGGATCCCGAGTTGCTGTGGCTCTGGCGTAGGCCGGTGGCTACAGCTCCGATTCGACCCCTAGCCTGGGAACCTCCATATGCCGCGGGAGCGGCCCAAGAAATAGCAACAATAACAACAACAACAAAGACAAAAGACAAAAAAAAAAAAAAAAAAAAAAAAAAAAAAAAAAATTATATGAGCACATTTATATAAAAAAAAAAAAAAAAAAAAAAAAAAAAAAAAAAAAAAAAAGAAGCTAGGGCTTTCCTAGGGCAATAGCAAGGTGTTCTCTGGAAATCTCTGGGTTCCCATGCCGTTTCTGCCACTAACGACCTTGAGCATGTCATTTCCCTTGCCTGAGCCTCAATCTTTTCATCTGTCTTATGGGATAATGATCCCAATTTTGCAGGTGAACCTGAAGCACCTTGTGGAATGCCTAGCAATCAGCAGAGTCAAAGAACAACAGAGCGAGGGGTCTCTATGCTTGCACCCCCCACCCCCCGCCAATTCCAACTCTTCGTTACGTGGTCCTTCTACCATTCAATGTGCGGCAGGAAATTAGAACCTGGAGGCCTTCTCACCAGAGCCTAGGGCAACTACTACCTGTCCCTATCCAAGAAAAGGCTGGAAGCAGAGGGGCAGCAGGGAGCTTGAGGATAAAGTCCCTTTCCCAGGCACACGTCCTGCGTAATCTGCCCCAGGGAAACCTCCAGTTGAGGCCTAGAGACCCAGGGGCCATGTACTTCTGGGGGAGAGGCCATGGGGCTTCTGAGGTTTTACGAAGAAAAGCCAAGGGCAGCCCAGTCAGGGGAAATGTGTAGCCCTAGTGCTGATAGGGAAAGGCCTTCAACCTGTCATGGTCAGTTCTTCCTGTAAGCTGAGTCCCCTTACTGGAAGGCCACGAAGAGGGGGAGGGTCAGAAGCGTTCGGGGAGAACAGCTAGATGAACGCACATATAAATTTTGGTCTTTCTTGGGCTACTGCCAAGCCAGGGTCTCACCAGCCCCAAGGTCTTCCTTCAAGACCAATCAAGACCCAGATGTTCAGCTCTATTTTCTGACCTTCACTCCACCAGCAGCCCTGCTTACCCCACATCCAGCCTAAGGTTCCAGCATAGGGCCTAACACCTAACAGGCCCCCACCTATTCTTTCTTGGCCTTCCTCTGGTCCAAGATGCCCCCAAACTTAGCTTTCTCTAGGAAACATCCCAGGGGGAACGTGGACTTGAGCCACAGGGACAGGAAGGTTGGGATTTCCCCAGCCCAGCAGAGTCCATTCATTGCCTGAACATCTGCTTGGCAACGACCCACCCCACTTACTTTTTTTCACCCACTCAAACATCTGTGGCTCTGAAGCATCACTAAGAATAACATTCATGGAGTTCCTGTCATGGTGCAGTGGAAACAAATCCGACTAGGAACCACAAGGTTGCGGGTTCCATCCCTGATCTTGCTCAGCGGGTTAAGGATCCGGCGTTGCCATGAGTTGTGGTGTAGGCGGGCAGCTGTAGCTCCCATTAGACCCCTAGCCTGGGAACCTCCATGTGCTGGGTGTGGTCCTACTAAAGCAAAAAAAAAAAAAAAAAAAAAAAAAAAAAAGAATAACATTCAGGCTTTACCAATGCTATTGTTCCATGAGGGCCTACAACAAATCAGGCACTCAAGGGATTTACTAAAGTCATCTCATTTAACCATTGTAACACAATGGGTCTTTTAGCTTCATGGTACAGACAAAAAAACGGGTTTAGGAAGAAAAGAGGTGCCTGCCTAAGGGCACACCAAGAATCAGTGGTACAGCCAGAAGTGGAGCCTGAGTCAGTCCGGCCCACCAACAGACGTGAAGGGTACCTACAGACTGAGAGAATGGCAGACCCAGAAGGGATTTGATGAGCGCTTCAGAATCAACACCATTTCAGGGATGGGAAAGTGGAAGTTCCAAGTTAGGGTCAGAACTAGAAGGGGTTTCTGACTCCCAGCTCAAAGTTCCTACTGGAGAGCACTTTTCCTTGGGAGAGATCAGAGCTCCAAAGGGAGGATCAGATCACACTCCCAGCTTCCCTTGTACACCAGCACAGGTCCTCACAATTGCCTGCTGAGTCACAGATTCAATTTCTCTTTGGGCTATGCCCACTGCATGTGAAAATTCCCAGGCCAGGGATCAAACCCTTGCCACAGCGGTGACCCCAAGCTGCTGCAGTGACCACACTGGATCCTTAACTTGCTATGCCACAAGGGAACTCCTGAGTCATAGAGTCAGAGCCAGAGGAGCTTCAGATTATCTAGCTCAGACTGGACAGTAGATGGTATTAAGGAGTTACTCATTTTGTTAGGTATGGTAATAGCACTTTGGAAAGAAAGTTCTTCATCTGTCAGAGAAACACAGAGAAATACTTGCTAATGAGATGGTCCAATGCTGAGGTTTTGCTTTAAAAGTACTCTTGTTTCAGGAGAGTGAAAAAGAGTGGGTGGCTTAGTGATGAAATAAGGCTGGCAATACATTAACAATTATTTTGAAAATGAATGATAGGTACACAAGGGTTCACTATTCTCTACTTTTATGTAAGTTTAAGAAAATGTCTGGAGTTCCTGTCGTGGCGCAGTAGAAACGAATCCTACTAGGAACCACGAGGTTGTGGGTTCGATCCCTGGCCTCGCTCAGTGGGTTAACGATCCAGCGTTGCCATGAGCTGTGGTGTAGGTTGCAGACTCGGCTCAGATCCTGCGTTGCTTTGTCCGTGGCGTGGTCGGCGGCTACAGCTCCTATTAGACCCCCTAGCTTGGGAACCTCCATATGCCGCGGGAGCGGCCCCAAAAAGCAAAAAAAAAAAAAAAAAAAAAAAAGAAAATTTCTGCTATCCCAGGGTGACAGCAGTATGCTGTGGTTAAGAGCACAGGCCTAACCTAACCCAGACTTTGACTCCCAACTGGACAATATACTCTCTGACCCTAGCTAAGACACTCCTTATCTGAGTCGCTTTTCTTATCTGACAACTGGAAGTAGTAATCTTAGTAATCCCTGGCATCCCGTTGTGGCTCAGTGGTTAACGAATCGACTAGGAACCATGAGGTTGTGGGTTCGATCCCTGGCCTTGCTCAGTAGGTTAAAGATCCAGCGTTGCTGTGAGCTGTGGTGTAGGTCACAGACTCGGCTCGGATCTGGTGTTGCTGTGGCTGTGGTGTAGGGTGATGGCTGCAGCTCCGATTGTGGACCCCTAGCCTGGGAACCTCCATATGCCACGGGAGCGGCCCTAGAAAAGGCAAACACACACACACAAAAGAGTTCCCGACAATGTCTGACAGAGCAATCTGTGTCCCTAAGAAATGTTATTTTCTTTATCACTATTATTGCTATTGTTATCACTTTCACACCACCATATGCCTCATGACCGAGGGCTTAAGGCCAGATACTAAAACTTGAGGCTGGGGCTTGGAGTCCCTAAAAGACCAGCGAACTCTACCCAAATCCTGTCACAGGGGTTACTCCTGACAACCGGGAAAACAGCTCAGGGACAGCCCTAGGCCTTTGAAAGCTGAGGCAGAGACTCACCTACAGCCCGGAAGAGACAGGCGCCGTCCTCCTTCATCTGCTTGATGATGAAGCCCTTCTTGTCTCGCAGGGCCTTTTCGAACCAGTGCTCCTGCTGGAGGGAAGAAGTGGGGGTGGGGGTGGGGTCAACAACAGGCAAGGCCTGAACCCTCATCCAAGGGCTCTGCCCTTGAGCTCCCAAGGGGCCCAGCTAATCGGCTGAAGGGACAATGGGCAGGGTCCAGTGCTCAACCCTGCTTCACCCCTCTGTGCATGTGGAGCAGGAGGAGGTCCTTTCTTTTGGGGAATCAGCTGCTGCGTAAGCAGAAGGCTTGCTCCCAGAGGGGTCTCACCTGCCCTGAGAGCAGAAGCCCCACCTGCATTCCGGCCCCCCTGCTGACCAAGCTGGGAATCTAGGGTTGGGCCTTCTCCCAGGCAGCCAGAGGCCCAGACCCAGCAAGTGCCGGAGGAAAACACCTGCCTCTACCCCAAGGCGTTTCACCTGGGGACCCTCCAGTCACTTAGGCTAGAGCAGATGTTCCCGAGGGAATGACTGACAAGAGCCTAGATCCTGAGCTCCACCTACTGCCAGACCTCGCTTGTGACAGAACACATTTAACACTTCTAAGTATATGCATATGTATACAAACACACATGCGAGTAACGCTGAGAAGACCATACAACAAAGCGTTATCCCTCGGTGTTGTTGTTACAGGTAACTGTACCTCACCACCCCCTTTATAAGAGACAGACGATACGTTATCCAAAATTCCCAAAGCTTTTAAAACCAAGGCTTTCTCGAACTCATTTCGCCTTACAGCCTGACCTGCGCTGACAAGAACCTATTTATTCCACTTGGAGGTGAATATCCAAACATTTCTACGTAGAAACAATCAGGTGTTTGACCATGAAGTGCTAGTACAGAGCCCACGGGAGGTGTTGCGTGATACGCAGTATACACACCAGGTGACTCGCCTAAGTTCTGGACGTTTTCTAAATTCCAAAGTACCTCTGGCCCTAGAGGTTTGGGTTAAGTGAACCTGTACAAATGTGTATTTTCAGATTTTTTTTTGTTTTAAATAATGCAGAGATGAAGAGGTGGGACATAAAGGATGTTTAGAGCAGTGAAACCATGCTGCATACTATAATGGTGATTACAGGTCCTTATACATGTACCCAAACCCACACCATGTACAACACTAAGAGTGAAGCCTAATGTAAATTATGGACTTTGGGTAATTACGATGTGTCCATGTAGGTCCACCGATTGTAAAAAATGTACCTCTCTGCTAGGAGACACTGATAATGGCGGAGGCTCTGCATGTGTAGGGGCAAGGGGTATATGGGAATTCCCTGTACCTTCTGGTCAACAATTTTGCTGTGCATCTAAAACTGCTCTGAAAAAATAGAGTCTATTAAAAAAAGTCCACGTGTCACTTAACATATATTTTCCCCCTCAAAACAAACCAGCAGCAGCAGCAGCAGCAGACCTTGAGCAGCCTCATTGCGCCATCTGCTGGCCACCCGAAGAAGCCAGCCTGAGCCTGCGTCAGGCCTAAGAACCAGAGATGCCAAGGCTGCTCCTTGGGGACATCACCCAGCCCAGGGATTTATAGGATCTGGCCTAATGCTGATCACCTCTCTGCAGGCCATTTTCATCCAGCTCTGGTGACAGAAATTCCTGGCAAAGCAGGAAGCACAAGGTTTAGAGGCTAAAAGCTCTGAGATCTAATTCCAGCTTTGTCACTCGCTTGCTGCATGAGTTCATGTAAGCTACCTGAACTCTCTAAGCCCCAGTTTCCTATCAAACAAGGGATCTGCCTGACAGAGCTGTCAGGAGGCTCTGAGGAGCTTCAGGACTTGAAAAGGCTTTCTAACAACATACCATGCACTGATGAGATGGTCACCAGTAACAGCCAAAGGGGCCAGACCAGCACGGAAAGAGATGATGATGTACAATGGAGAGGTCCTCAGAAAGTCCCAGGTGAAGGAGTACCCACTGTGGCTTAGTGGTAAGGAACCCGACTAGTACCCATGAGGATGTGGGCTCAACCCCTGGCCTCGTTCAATGGGTTAAAGATCTGGCGTTGCCATGAGCTGTGATGTAGGCTGCAGACTCAGCTCGGATCCCAGGTTGCTGTGGCATAGGCCAGGAGCTATAGCTCCGATTCCACCTCTAGCCTGGGAGCTTCCATATACTGCATGTGCAGCCCCACCCCAAAAAAGAGAAGTTCCTGTTGTGGTGCAGTAGAAACAAATCTGACTAGTATCCATGAGGACACAGGCTCGATCCCTGACCTCGCTCAGTGGGTTGAGAATCCGGCATTGCCGTGACCTGTGATGTAGGCCGTAGACACTGCTTGGATCCCATGTGGCTGTGGCTGTGGCGTAGGCCTGTGGCTACGGCTCCAATTCAACCCCTAGCCTGGGAACATCCACACGCTGCAGGTGCAGCCCTAAAAAAGCAGCAAAAAAAAAAAAGAAGAAGAAGATGTAGTTCCCGTTGTGGCGCAGTGGTTAACAAATCCGACTAGGAACCATGAGGTTGCGGGTTCGATCCCTGCCCTTGCTCAGTGGGTTAAGGATCCGGCGTTGCTGTGAGCTGTGGTGTAGGTCGCAGACGCGGCTCGGATCCCGCGTTGCTGTGGCTCTGGCGTAGGCTGGCAGCTACAGCTCCGATTTGACCCCTAGCCTGGGAACCTCCATATGCCATGGGACCGGCCCAAGAAATGGCAAAAAGACAAAAAAAAAAAAAAAAAAAAAAAAGAAGAAGAAGAAAGAAAGAAGTCCCTGGTGAGTGGCTGTATAGGAGGGGATGAAGAAGGAGTGACAAGGGAATACCCAGTAGCCCCACCATCAGGGCCTACCCCCTAGGAAGGTGTGGCTGGCTTTTCAGAGATGACAAAGGCACCCAGAGGCCCTTAATGGGCTTCCATGGGCAGCACAAACTCTTGTGTACAAAATTCCAGGAGTCCAGGTGCCCTTCCTGCCCCACAGGGTATCACACTGGACTGGCACAATGCACCCAGTTCCCCATCTCTGCCCGCAGGGTCAACCATCTCCCAGGGCGACGGCACCTGCCTTAGCTAGGGGTTTCTGGCAGAGAAGCTGCAATTATGACTACAGCCCCAGACTGGAGAGAAGTTCTAAAACAGCAAGGCACACAACCATCTCCTGCCCTCAAGTACAGGGGGCAAAGCGATAGGGGAAAGGGGATCAAAGAGGATGAGAGGGGCTCTTACTTACTCATGCAATGAAGGTTTACCAGGCAGCTACTAAGCAGACCCTAAGCTGGCCAAGAGGACAGGAAAAGGAATCAGGTTTGGTCTCAACCCCGAAAAAAATTCATGACCTGCTAGAGGGATCAGCCAAAGACCACACACGAGTATAAGCAGGGCTTTGAAAGAGGTGAACATAGGGGTGCTGTGAAATGGAGGAAGGGACCTGGCCCATCATTAAGGCTGGCACCTGAGAGGAGGTGCCGCCTAAGAAAAGGATGAAACAGAAAGATCTCCAGAAATGCTTATTAATGGGATAAGAAATCACTTCTGCCACTCCAGGCATGCCAGAGGCCCAGCAATGAGTTCAGCAGAGCTAAAGTCCTGGAAAGGAGTAGGCAAGTAAGCAGGGCAAGACCATGAGAAAAGATGAGTTCATATTAGCCGAATGCCAGCCCATGCCAGGTGCCAGATGCAAAAGGTGACCTCATTTTACTGTCCTTACCACAGCTCAGGTGGCAGGGAGCATTATCTTCATCTTATAAAGGCAGAAAGGAACTGGGATATGGGCACCAGCAAAGCCTCGTGTAGAGGCAACAAGAGAAGCCTCATGAGTCACAGCATGGGGATGTCTCTGGCAGTCCATCTTGGGAAAATCCTGGTTTGTTCTTTAAAATGAAGAAGGCCTGAGCATACCCCTTGCACAAGCAAGGCTTTGATCCTGTGGCAGCCAGACTGGCATCCGGGCCTGGATCTGGAGGACAGACCACTAGCCACCCACTGGCTTTGGCATCGGCAGCCGTTAGAGCTTGAGTTCTGGCTGAAACCCCTTCTCTCCCTCTCTTTGTGGAGAGAAAACAGGGAGGTCATGGTCCCGGGCTCCAAAAAGAGCTTACAGAGTCCCAAGAGCTCATAGCACAGTCTTTTCCGTTCCCCGGCTGGATAGGAGCCTCCAAGGAAGGTGCCAACTTGGGAGTTGTTTAGGAAAATGGCCCAGGAAGGAAGGGCTGGCAGGAGTGAGAGGTGGGAGCCGGCCCAGCTATAGATGAGTTTAAACTACGTAAATGCTCTAGCCTAAGAAAGTCAAGTCCAGACCCTGATCTTACAAGCTCACTCCTAAGCCTGTGGGCAATTCCCTCCACATCTCTGAGCCTCCACAAAGGGCAGGCAAAGCTCTCTGACACCAGGAGATCCCAGGTGCAAGACTGCGACCTACTGTTCCGAAGGCACACGAGCAGTTGAAGCAGGCTGTGGGACCCACCTGACTTGGGTTCCAATCCAACTCCACCAATCATGAGCCATGTGATAAACTGCCAAGGCACGGTTTTCCAGTCTGTGAAATGGGATAACAAGCCTCCCAACAACAGGGATACTGCACAGACTCAAATATTACAGGACTATGCCCAGGAGGCGAGTACCTAATGAGTTCCCTTCCGCGCCCTGGTAGGGACACATGAACACCCCTGTAGTAGGCTGAATAACGACAACCCAAAGACATCAGGCCCGAATTGCTGGAACCTGTAAATGTTACTTTATAAGGAAAATGGGTCTTTACAAATGTGGTTAAGGATTGTGAGATGTGGAGATTATCTTGGAGTATCAGAGTAGGACCTAAATGCAATCACATGTGTCCTTACAGCAGCAGCAGCAGATCTGATACTGACTGAAGAGGAAACCACCCATTCACAGAGGAGACAGAGGTCAGAGTGATGCGGTCAAAAACCAAAGAATGCCCAGGAGTTCCCCGTGATGGCACAGCAGAAATGAATCCCACTAAGAATCATCAGGTTGCTGGTTTGATCCCTGGCCTCGCTCAGTGGATTAAGGATCCAGTGTTGCTGTGGCCGTGGTGTAGGCTGGCAGCTGTAGCTCTGACTGGACCCCTAGGCCTGGGAACATCCATCCGAATGTCACAGGTATGGCCCTTAAAAAAAAAAAAAAAGGCAAACAACAACAACAAAAACAAGAATGCCAGAAGCCACCAGAAGCTGGAAGAGGACTGGATTTTCCCCTAGAGCCTCTGGAGAGAGTGCGACCCTGCTGACCCCTCAATCAGGGCCCAGTGAAACTGATTTTGGACTTCTGGCCTCCAAAACTGTGAGAAAATAAACTTCTGTTGTTTTATTTACCCAGTTCATGGTATTTTGTCACACCAGCCACAGAAAACAAATATAACTCCCTTCCAGCACTCCTTGTTGTGAGCTGTGAGGCAAAGTGGCATGGCGCTCATCCTGCAGGATCCACCCCGCTTGCATCCCCCAGGGAAAGGGTTCGAATTAGGGCTGCAGGGGCCAGGAATCCAGCCTCCCAGCCTGGGAAGCTGATGACCCTGTCTATCGATGAATGAGCTGCCACTGTAGGAGGGAGGCAGCAGGGGAAGATGGCAGAAGCAGTGGCAGCTCATGGATAGATGTCTTCCCAGAGCCCATGGCCAAGAGGTGTTTAGTATTCTGGGCTTCACAGCTCTGTCCCAGCAACCCTGGTGCCAAGACCACCCCTCTGTCCCCACAAACACCCAGGAGCACTGGCTATGCTCCATGGGCTAAACATAGGCAACCCATCCAGTGAGAAACCCAGACAGATACACTGCTCTCTAAGGACTAACACAAGCTCTCCAGGGCAGAGGAGTTGGAAAAGAGCAAGGCTGCAAACCTACTGCCAGGCCACTGGGCCAGAGGGAGGCTAAAAAACGAAGATTCTATTATTCTGCAACAAAAACAAATGGAGTAATGAGGCATACTACGACATGGATGAGCCTTCAAAACTTTATGCTAAATGAAAGAAGCCAGTTGCAAAAGAGTGCATGTTGTATGATTCCACTTCTATGAAATGTCCAGAAAAGACAAACCAATCAAAACGAAAGTAGATTAGTAGTTGCCAGGGACTGAGAAGGGATGAGGGGATGGGGAATGATGATGATGCAGGGTTTCTTTTTGAGGTGAAGAAAATGTCCTAAAGTTGACTGACTGGTGATGGAGGCACGACTCTGGAAAGACACTAAAAGTCACTGAATTGCATACTTTAAACTGGTGAATCACGTGACATGTGGGTTATATCTTAATAAAACTGTTAAAAAAAATACACATGATGGCCAACAGCACCGGCTGGGGAGAGGGAAGCTATTAACTGCTTGAAACCTCAGAGCATACCCCTACAAGCCAAGGGGCCCCACTCAAACCTTTCAACACAGGTGGGTAGGGGAGTAGGGAGCAGGGAATTACAAAGCTTACAACTAGCTTCAGAGCAGTAAAGTCCAACCTCTCTCCTCGCCACTACCCAGTTTATGGATGGAGGGGCTGAAGGCCAGAAAAGGGAACAGCCAGAAGTACAGGACACAAACCCAGGCCACCTGGGCAGAGATCACTTCCTGCTATAAGACTCTGCCTCCTCACCAGAGTGGGTTCCCAGATGCCAAATGAAAGATTTTTGCCAACAAAGATCAGTTGTTGCAAAGGCTCCTAGGAAGAACCCAGATAATCCTGGGGACACTCCAAGAGAAGAATCAGCCAAGGTCCAAGGTGGGCCAGGTCAGGTATTCAGACATTCGACAACCCTGGGCATAGGTGGACTTTCGGCAGCTAAGCAGATCCTGGGGTTTGAATTCAGACCTGTGCAGCTCCGGAGCCTAAACTTTTTCTACACACAATGCTACCTCTACACCATCCAACAACCCCACCCACCCACCCACCCACGGCAACCCCCAAGTTTATTCACCACAGCACAACTGGCCACAAAAACCACTGTCCACCAACCTTAAGCCTCACACTGACCAGACCGCTTGTTCTGACCACCATGCTTGCGTGGCTGGGAGGGAACAGAAGAGCAGGGGAGAGAAGGAAGGAACCCGGTTTTTCCTCGAAAGACACCTACCGTTTTCTCTCACCTTCAGGCCCAAAGGGCTGTGGCATGAGTTCCCTAAAAATCCCAAAGTTAAAGAATACCTCGCCAACTCCTTAACTGACCAATGAGGAAACTGAGGCCCAGGGACCAAAGGCAGAATGATTGTGATTCAACCAGCAAAGCCCCAGCAGAGCCAGAGTGGGAATCCAAGCACTCTGGCTACAGTGCCAGGTCCAACTTCTCCCACCACCTCAGCATGCAGGCCCCCTTCTCAAAATGTTCCGTGGGGCCCTTAAGCTCAGGATACTTTCAAGTCCTTTTCTTCATATGGGAGACTCTTGGCAAGGCAGCCATACCTGGGAAATGAAACCCCTGACAACACCTTCCTAGTACGGAGACCCCAGGGTGCCAAAAGGGCTCCTAAAGGCAACAGAAATACAGTCACAGCATCAGGACAGACGGGAAGTCTGAGCAGTCACAACAAGGACCAGATTCACCATCTGGGCTCCCTCTCAACAACGCCCCTCTTTCCCAAAGGATCTGATTGATCTCCAGGTTACAAACTGCCCCCAGTGACAGTTCAGAATCAAGCCTGAGGCAGCAGGAAGAATCTCCTCTCTTTTCATCCCCATGCTGAACCAGGTAAGGCAAGAAAAAGCATCTTCTTCCTCCTTTTGTCCCAAGATGTGGGAGGACAGGAAGCCTCTCCTCTGTCATTGGAAAGATATCATGCCATCACAGAGCTTTAGTTCCATGTTCTTATAGGGACAATCACAAGGGAGGGAATTCTAGCCTAGGAGATGCAAAGGGGAGGTAAGGAGGTGTCTTTCTACTAGTCACCATGGCAGCACATGACTTCTCCGTGCCCAGGACTCCCTATTTCTGTGGAGAAGAAAAGGCACACTTTACTGCAACCAGGGAGAGAAGAAACAACTCCTAGCCCTGACCCTGGCAGATAATTTACCCTGCCTAGAGTAGTAGTAATGGGTGGAAAGGGAACAAGGACAGGGGCTCAAGACAAGGCCCTGGCCCCTGTGAAGCACAGAGAGATTTACCTGAGCCAAGGGGGAGAGGAATGTGGCTGCAGAATTTGCTTGCAGTGGGGATGTCCCAAACCCCTTCCCTGTCTCTGGGAAGGAAAAAGCTTGCTAAAAGCAATTCAGGAAGCTCAGAATATTTCCCTGATCCTGGAAATAAGCAGGACAGCTGGCTCAAGGAGAGACTCAGAACATCCAGTGCTCGAGGGGAGGCCTCGGGACTCACATCCCCAGCACCTGACAAACTTCTCACAGAAAGTAAGGAAAACTTCCTAGCCTCGGGGCTTCTTATGATTGTAAAAAGCACCCAGACCCTTCTATTCAAGGGGGGGAAGACCTCAGGCCCCACTGGGGAAGATCTCACCTCCCTCTCCCTGGTGAGAAAGGATTACCTGGTTGGGGGCAGGGGGAGCCTCACGCCCAAGCGGGGAGCTCTAGCCCCTCCCTGCGGGGAAGCTCAGGCCCCTGGGAGGAAGGTCAGATTCTCCCTCAGAATCCCACCATACCCGTGTTCCCAAGGAGAACGAGCTACTCACAGGACTTACTTCACAAGTGGAAGTGGAAGGTCCTTCTCACAAGACTTACTTCACAAATAACCCTTATTTATATTCTGCGGAGAGAGAATCTTAGACTCTTACCCCGGAGGAAAAGAAACCTCAAGCCACCGAACACAGACCAAGATCCTTTGGAGAGTCATGAGATTCCATTCTCCAGAGGCATTCCATCCTGCCTGTCTCTCCTGGGGAGTTCCTACCTATTGGCCCTAAACGATGAGATTCCAGGGCCTGGAATGACAACTACGCGTTCTAGAAAAGACCACAGAGCCCATCTTCAAAGCCTCCATCTTATCTGGGGCCTCTAACCCCAAATCCTTGGTGGGGTGGGCGTGAGGGTGGGAGAAGAGCGTCTCACGCCCCCGCCACCACCAGAGAAAAGACTGCCAGGTTCAGAGAGAAGACACAGGCTCCATCTCAAAACAGCCTTCCTTGGGTCTTTACCCTGTCTGGGGATTCCATCCACCACACCCACTCACCTGTCACCCCCCTTCCTGCCCATACCTGCTCAACGGTGGCGGGGTCCATGGCCTCGATGCGCGCTGCAGCCGCTTCATACTCGTCCTCACTGTTGTAACCTGCGCCGACCTCCTCGCGCTCAGGGCTGCCCCCGCCGACCGCGCCAACCCCGGGGGCTTGACGCCGCCTCTTGCTGTGGCCCGGCCCGGAGCAGCAGCCGCCCACGCCCACGGTGCCGCCCACACCCACCACCACGCCCGCCGCGCCCACCCCCGCTGCCGCTGCACCCAACGCGTCACCAGGACCGCCGCCGGGACCGCCGGGACCCCCGCAAGGAGGAGGAGAGGCCTGCTGTGGCCGGGGTCCCGCCACGGCGCCGGGCGGCACGGCCAGCGCCCAGCGGTGGAGTGCACCTGGTGGCCCCGGGAGCGGGCCCTGAGGCGGTGGCGAAGCTCGGGGACGGGGCCCCACGACGCCCGAGTCACGGTCGCGGTCGCCACCACCCACGCCCGTGCCACCGCCGCCCACGCCTACACCCCCGCCGCGCCGCGGCGCCGGGGGCAGCGGCCCGGGCGGCGGCGGCTCGTTGGCTGGGTCGGCGTCGGGAGGCGGCGGCTTCTTTTTGGGGAGAATAGTCATGGCGGCACTGCCGAGTACCCCCCAGCAAACCCGGCGCGGGGCACGCTGGGAGAGGACCCGGATGAGGGGGCTACAGTGGTGCGCGAAGCACGACGGGATCGCCGGGACCCGGATAAAGAGATCGCGGCACCGGTTCTCGAACCGTCGGCGGCGCGCAGGTCACGCGGCTGGAGAACCCGGATGTGAAGTCCAAGATGAAGGCACCGGTGCGAGCCTGTCGTAGCCTTCTCCCCAAGTCCAGCAAGATTATTGCTACGCTCGTTCCGGCCTTCGGCTTCAAAGGAAACAGAACCAAAACAAGCACCTCTTCGCCCCGCCCCCTCGCAGGTTCTTGAACTACCGGGTGGGGCCCGGGGCGTTGCGCACGCGCGCCGGGGCACAGCCCCGCCTCTCTCTCGGAAGTACGTGGGCAAAATCTTCACCGCCGCCACAACAATTGCGGGTACCAACCAATCGAAGCGGCTGCGTGGGTCCTCGGTGATGCCCACGGGCCAATCAGAAGCGAATAATCGCCCTCCCCTGCCCTCCGTCTCAGATTTCAGTCAAAGTCGGCACCCTCGTTCCTTGCCTTTCCTCTCGTCGTCCCCGTCCTGCTCTTCTCTCCCCGAGGCTCTGACTCGCAAGCGGGGGTACTGCAACTGGACAGCGTGGCCTGCCCCGCACACGACAGTTTTAAAATCGCCTCCCTTCCAGGCTTCCAACTTGGCTGCAGTCAGCCGGACTGACAGGAAAATATCAACACTCCCAGAGCTTAGCTAGACCCTGAAGCGTCAGTTCCGGTTCCACCCACCTGCAAATCCACATCCGGTGAGGAGGCGGGCGCCGCTTCACCCTGGCAACAAGCCTAGTTCTGCGGTGATTGGTTAAGAGATATCGTCACTCACGTCGGACGGGCCAACCTTGGGACAGACTGAACCGTGGGGACAGGGGGTGTTTGGAAAGCAGACACGCCCTCTCTGGCACAGCCGCACTCTCGCCCTCGCGTTGACCTCCCCGCCCCTGTGGCTAGTGCGCAGGCGCGGCAAAGCCTTTTCCTCTCCACCCCCCCACACCTCTTTTTTTCTTCTCCTCCCCCCGCACCCCCAAACTGAGTGTACCTGAATCGAGCGAAGTTTATAAACCAGCTCCGTCACCAACCAGCGTTTCACAATGAGGTTGGTAAAATTCCTGCTACTGCACGGATGGAGAACTAAAAGCTAATCCTGGCTCTGCCACTCCTGAGTGATCTCTGGCAAGCCATTTAACACCCACCCAATCCTCAATTTCCACTTCTCTATAAAATGGCCATGATCATTCCAATTTACGCCTCAGAGATTAATGCTTACAAAGGGCCTCCCGCTGTGCCTAGGACACAGTAAGTGCTCAATTAATTATTCTGCATGTCAGTGCAAAGGAAAGGATCTCAGGCTTTGGAGTCAGGACGACCTCTGTTCCAGGCATGGGCGAACCATTACCAACTGTCTGACCTTGAGCAAGTCATTGTGTAAATTTTACCTCTTGTTACCTCTGTGTGAAACAAGAATGATAATGCCTGCCCAAACTACCTCAGGGTGCAGTTGGAGAATTCAGATGAGCTCACGAACCACGAAGGTGTCGGGAGAGGTGAGGGTTCCCTGCCAATCTTAGGAACCAAGCAATACAAGCTCTTCTGAGTGCCACCTAATTTTCTCCCTTCAGATGCCAACCCTAGTTGAAGTTCTTACTGAAGGGTGGCAGTAATAAACAGAATAGAGCTGTGTTTTCTTTTTCTTTCTTTCTTTTTTTTTTTTTTGGTGGTGTTTTCAGCTCATGAGACTTAATGGGCTTATGGTGTTTAGGGAACTGTGCAAAATGCCTGCGCACATTATCATACTGATTCTTCTCGTGACCGTCTCACTCAACCCTATATCCCACTCCCTGCTGGATATTTGTCCAGCATTACACATCTGGATCTGAACTTACAATAATAATTGTAGGTAGCCTTTACCAAGTAGTTGCTATGTGCCTGTCATTATGTGTGCAACAGCTTTGATGTTCCCACTGACAGTGAATGAATGACACCCAGCCTTTGCCCAAGCCAGGGAACTTGGAAGTCAACTGCTCCTTCTTCCTCAACTTCCACATACCTGTTGATCCCAAGTCTTGCCACTTCTATCTCTGAAATCTTTTGACTTTCCAACTCTTACTGCCACTTCCCGGTCTAAGCCACCATCACCTGCCAATTGCACTACTGCAAAAATCTCCTCACTGTTCTTCCTCCCTCCAGGACTGGTTCTCTATACCCCACTCCCCACAGCCAGAATCATCCTTCTGAATCACAAACCTCATGATGACTTTCCTGTTTCTAAGCCTTCAGAGCCCCATTATGGTTAAGATGAAGTCCGAATCTGTATCACAGCTTCAAAGGCCTCTTGTGATCTGCCCTATCTCTATATCCTCACCCTCATCACGACCTCACACTCTCCTCACCAGGTGTGCTAAGCCACTTCAGTTCTCCAAAGGCCCTGAGCTTGAACTCTAACCTCCAGGCCATTGCACATACTGTTCCCTCTGCCTAAAATGTTTTCACTCTTGTCTTTTGCCTGGCTAACTCCAACTTATTGTTTGGCCAGGTTTGGTTCTCTTGCCATCTGCCTGCTCCTATAATCCATCAACTTTGGTTCTACTACGTTATGTTATAATGGCTTAATTGCCTTCCATGCTCACCTCTGTAGATCGGAGATGATGTCTACTTTGCCCATTTTTGTACCCCTACAGCTGGCACATGATATGCAGTTAATACATATTTGATGAATAAATGAAGATTATTTCACAGATTAGCAACCTGAGGCAAGGTAAGTGATTCTCTCACCCGGGGACCAGAACCCAGGTCAACCTGAATCCAAGGTCTGTCTTCTTGGTGCTCCACAGAGCTGTTACACTAGCCTACTGTATCCAGTAGCCCAGAAGAGAGAATATAGGTAGGGGACATCCACAAGGAAGAGGAATTCGCCAAACTGAGAGATTGCTTTTCATCAGGGTTCAATTCAGAGCTGTTTTCAGGAAGCGTGGGTGGGTTTTTTTGTTGTTGTTGTTGTTGTTTTTTTTCTCTTTTGGCCTTTCCTAGGGCCACTTCCCACAGCATATGGGGGTTCCCAGGCTAGGGGTCAAATCGGAGCTGTAGCCTCTGGCCTACACCAGAGCCACAGCAACGCAGGGTCCAAGCCACGTTTGTGACCTACACCACAGCTCACGGCAACGCCGGATCCTTAACCCACTGAGCAAGGCCAGGGATCGAACCTGCAACTTCATGGTTCCTCGTCGGATTCCTTAATCACTGCGCCACAACAGGAACTCCTCAGGAAGCGTGGATTTAAGTCTGCTCTCACCAAGCGTGTGCTGCTTTGGGTCTCAGTTTTTCCATCTGTGAGTGAAGGGGCTGGAGCAGATTATGTCCATGGGGCATGTCTCAGGATCTCCTTGCCTACCTCACTGGCTATAGATTCACCTCTTCTAAGCACCCCCCCCTTTCATTTCTCCTAGATCCCCATTTTCTAAACATGCCACCGGCCAACCACCTCCCACACCTTTCCCCACAACAGCCCTCCTACTAGTTAAAAGAATTGTCATTGGACCACCTTCAACCTCTGCTCCAGCCCAACCCAGCCACCAAACCCACAGAGCCAGGAGGGGTTCATCCTTCTCTCTCCTTTCAGGTTTTATTGACGGATGGAAACTACATCTTTGTCAGCCTCCAGCTCCACAGGGACAGTGCTGGGGACAGGGAACCTGAGATGATGTCACATTTCAGCCTGAGAGCAGACACGGAGTTCTGGAAGGTGACCCGAGAGGAAGAAAAAAGAGGAGTATGTGAAAAGGCATTGTTGGGGAGGAGGAGGAGAGTAAGAAAGGTCCTCCTGCCTCCTACAGCTCCCAGAGTTCAGGAACAACCCAGGTCCTCAGACTCTTCTACTTTTGGACTCCTGCCCAAGAACATGGAATCAGCCCATGATCTCCAAACACAGCCCAGCTCTTGCTAGCTGCCAGGCTTTTATCTCAGCTCGTCCAGACTCCAGCCCAACCCAGGAAGGCAGCAAACCAGAGAAGAGAGAAGGAGGAGTCGTCCAGAGGCGGCCCTTACGACTAGGGCAGATAGAAATGCTGCAGCAAACTGGGCAGAGGCTTTGCATCATGTCATGGCAGCAGCTGCTATTGCTAAGAGTTTGCTGGGGGCCCAGTGGAGGACGGGGTTGCGGGGACCCATTTCCAGCAGCTAGGGAAAGGGGTGGTGGTGTTTGTGCTATCTGTGTATGTTGGGAGAGGCAGCCTGACCCCTGAGCCAAAGCCTAGGAGTGGCAGGTCATTGCTGAGGTCACAGCCCATGAAGCCTGTGATCGCATTCCAAGCTTCGGAATCTGGGAGTTGTTGGGCCTGGTGGAGGGTGGGATTGCTTCTAGAGGCCCAGATCAGACGTGAGGGTTCTCTTCTCTGAACCCCCAAACCTCCACAGCCCAGCTGGAGAGAAGAGGAAGGCTCACCTCTCCTTCTCAGGCCAGAGCTCCAGAGGGGAGGAGCATGCAGGGGGCCAGCTGGGGTAGAGGGGCCAGTCCCAGTGTGTTGGGGCAAGGAGGCTGGGGGCCCGAGGAAGCCCTGCGCTTCAGCTCCCACCAGGAAACCTGTCTGGGGTGGGGGAAGTTTCCCATTCCCTAGCTATATTCCCACCAGGGGCCACCCATGAAACTCCATTGCATAGTTCTCAGTGTGTGTGGGGAGGTGCAGAAGGGGTCCCCAGGCCTGCCCTTCTCTGCCGCCCCCCAAATATGGCTTTGGAAAGGAGTCCCCAAGAATTGAGAGGGCCCTCGGGATGGGCAGGCCCGCCCCTCACAGGGAAGAGATCTTGACAGTCTCGGGCAGAAGGCAAGGGGTACCCAGGCTGGAGTTCCTGAGGGTGCTGCTGGCCCCACTGCCACTACCACCAGGGGAGGAAGGTTGGCTCTCATCTGGGGTGTTGGCAGGAGGGGTGGGGATACTGATGATGGCAGCCACGAAGTCCCGGCTGTCGCAGTTCAGGTCAAGGCTGTCATGGGGCTTGGCATTGAGGCTTGAGCGGCTGTGGATAAGGGTGGGAAGATGGAGGTTCTTAAAAAGTCATCTAAATACCTGCCACAGCAATCATGACATTTATTGAGTGTCTACTGGATTCCTGGCCCTGTACTCAAGGCTTCCTCTGCTCTTTCTCTTTCTTTCTTTCTTTTTTGGTCTTTTGTTTTTTGAGGGCTACACTCGCAGCATATGGAGATTCCCAGGCTAGGGGTCTGACAGGAGCCATAGCTGCCGGCCACAGCCATAGCAATGTGGGATCCGAGCTGTGTCTGCGACCTACACCACAGCCCATGGCAACGCTGGATCTTTAACCCAATGAGCAAGGCCAGGGATCAAACCCGCAACCTCATGGTTTCTAGTCAGATTCATTTCTGCTGAGCCACCGTGGGAACTCCCCTCCACTCTTTCAGTTATGGTGGTGCAGAGCGAGGACTCTGGGGTCAAATAGTCCTGATCCCACTTGAACCACGCCAAACCTCTCTAAACTTCTCATCCTTCAACTGTAGCATGGCAGTCAAAATACTTCCTACCTCACTGGGCTGTCATGGAGATTAAATGAGGTAATAAATGACCCAAAGGGCTCAGAATACTGCCTGGAGCATAATGAGCACACACATAAAAATGTTGTCTAGGAGCTCCTGTAGTGGCTCAGTGGTTAACGAATCCGACTAGGAACCATGAGGTTGTGGGTTTGATCCCTGGCCTCGCTCAGTGGGTTAAGGATCCATGAGCTGTGGTGTTGGTTGCAGATGCGGCTCAGATCCCGCGTTGCTGTGGCTCTGGCGTAGGCCGGCGGCTACAGCTCCGTTTGGACCCCTAGCCTGGGAACCTCCATATGCTGGGGATGCAGCCCTAAAAAGACAGGAAAAAAAAAAAAAGAGAGATCCACATAGCTGATTCCCTTGTCTCCTTCAGGTCTCCGCTTACATGTCACCTCAGCAAAACCTTCCCTGACCACACTATTATCACATCCCGTTCTACACTCTCTATCCCCCATCCCTGATTTATTTTTCTCCTTGGCACTTAACACACTGCATCATCTGTGTATTTGGGTTTTTGTTTGTTTGTCCTTTTTAGGGCCGTGCCCGAGGCATATGGAGGTTCCCAGGCTAGGGGTCAAATCAGAACTGCAACTGCCGGCCACAGCCACGGCCACAGCCACGCCAGATCTGAGCTGCATCTGTGACCCACACTGCAGCTTTCAGCAACACTGGATCCTTAACTCACTGAGGCCAGGGATTGAACCCGCATCCTCACAGACACTATGTCAGGTTCTTGACCCACTGAGCCACAATAGGAACTCCATAACTTGCCCCCCCCCCTTTTTTTTGCTGCACCTGCAGCATATGGAAGTTCCTGGGCCAGAGAGCAAATCCGAGCCACAGCTACAGCAACGCCAACTCCTTAACTCCCTGCACCGGGCCAGGGATTGGAACCCAGACCACTGCAGAGGCAACACTGGATCCTTAACCCACTGCACCACAGTGGGAACTCCTACTTGGGTTTTTATTGGCTGTGCCTGCAGCACACGTAAGTTCCTGGGCCAGGGATTGGACCTGCACCACAGCAGTGACAATGCTGGATCCTTAACCTGCTGGAGCCACGAGGGAACTCCTGTGTATTTGTTTTTTAACTGTCTCATCCCACTAGAATACAGGTTTCATAAGGTCAGGGATTTCTGTCCTAGTTATTGGCTGAAGTGAACTAAGCTGCTAAACTAAAGTGAATTCCAGGAAGTTCCCTTGTGGCACAGCGGGTGAAGGATCCAGCATTGCTGCAGCTGGGGCACAGGTTGCAACCACAGTGCGGGTTCGATCTCTGGCCCAGGAACTTCCACGTGCCTTGGGTGTGGACATAAATAAATAAATAAATTGAACTCCAAAATGCCTAGAGCTGGGCCTAGCGTACAGTAGGTGCTCTATAAATGTTTTTGTTGAAAGAACAAACAAAAAATGAGGGGTTCCGGACAAGATAAGCCCAAGCTTCCAGCATGGAGGAGTCTGGGTTTAAGCTTGACTTGCTAGGCCTGGGGTCCTGAAATCTCAGGACCCCCCCACCCCCGACCCCCGTCCAAGCATCCAAGCTTCCCTGGGGGTGGGGGGACCGCAGCAGGTGGGGGTGCTTACCTCTGAGGGGCAGGGCTCCTCCGCAGCCCCGCCAGCGTGTCCAGCTCCTGCATGCTGCCCCGGCTGACCGAGGCTGTGGAGTTGGCCAGGCGGATGGCACGGCGCTTGGACCTGCGGGGGCAGCAAGAGGACAGCAGGCCGCCAGGCCCCAGGGCCTGGGAGGACACGGAGGTGCTGCGGCTGGTGCGGCCACCCAGCGAGACGGCGCCCAGGGCCTCGCTGAAAGTTAGCTCGTCCGTGAACTCATGGCACTGTGGGCAGAAGGGAGACACGGTCACGGGGCACCACACGGAGGCTGACCTCACCCCCAGGCTTTTGCTTAGGCCATTCCTTCCTTCCTTTCTGGAAGTTGCTCGCTTGTCCCTTCCCTTGCCCACCCTTCCAGGCTCAGCTCCCCTGGGGCCTCTTCCAGGAAGCCCTGCATGATTTCCACCATTAGCCGTGAGCCTCCCATCCCAGGAGGGAGCCGGCTTGGTGGCAGAGGGACCCCTTTCGTTCTGCCATGCCACCTCTCATCAGGCCTCACCGTGGTCTTCTCTAGACAGTGCAGCAAGTGGTGATGTTGCTGCTCGAAAGCAGAACGGTTCCTGAGACACAGCGCCTGTTCCTCCCCACTGCCACTGTCCTGGAGTGGCGAGAGCAGAGCGGGGAGGTCAGCACCTTCCTCCTCCCAGCACGGCTCCCCTCCAACCCCGATCCGGGCCCCTCCCCACCTCAAGGCCCCCGTTCTGCTTGTACTGCAGGAAGGCGTTGGTGGTACCACTCTTTGCCAACCGGATCCTGGCCAAGCGCACCTTCTGCAGAGAGAGGAGGAGACAGGAGGTCAGGTGGGCAAAACTACGAGTAGACCGGCCTGGGGCGTGGGGAATAGGAGGGACTCAGATGGGAAGTGCCGCTACCTGCTGCGCTCGGCGCTTGTCAGCACGCTGGTTCTGGTGGTAGATGCGGCTAAAGTTGGACACGATGACTGGCACAGGCAGGGCAATGACCAAGACGCCACTGAGTGAGCAGATGGATCCGAAAATCTTGCCAGCGATGGTGCTGGGCACCATGTCTCCATAGCTGGAGCCAGGGAAGGTAAGCCACGGTCAAGAACAAAAAGGCCCACCCACCCCCTCAGTCCTCCACCGCGTGCCATCCAACCTGACTCATTCTGTGACCCTGGCCGGGCACTCAGACTCTCTGAGTCTCAGTTTCTTGCTCTGCAAAATGTGGGGAATGACCTCTCTGGCCATCCATGGGGGGCGGGGGTCCAATGAAAAATGGGCCCTCAGTCTCTACTATCGGCTGCCCCCCTCCACGCTGGGCATCTGAGTCCACTGGAAATCTATTAATACCCAGCAGAGGGGAGAAGGAGGAAGTCACAGGCAGTAAATCCAGCCTCAGAGAGAGAGAGAGAGACCCACCACCACAAGCCAGTTAAGGGGCTCCAAGTCCTGGGAGCAGGGCTCTGTTGCTTTTACCTGTGTCTGTCTTACCTGCTCTAGGTAGGACCCCTTCTTACTCTCTCAGAGGAAGCCTTGAAAATTTCTTCATATGAAAAAGTAGGGGGGAACCTTGAGACGCCTCTCTCCCTTTCTCCATCGCCCATCCACCCACCAATGGAGATGGAGCAGAGCCCATCTCACCAACTTGTTTGGTCAGGGATGGGGGAACAAAGCTCAGGAAGGTCCCATAACTGAGTTGCTCATGATCACACAGTGTACCTTTTGTTCTAACCACAGGACCAATCCGATCCCCTCCACAGAAATGCAGCCTCTGCAGTCTTCAGCCTCTAGGCCCACCTCCCCCGCCCCAACCCCACCCCAGGATGCCTCTTCCTTGTTTCTTTACTTTGACTCATTTAAAAGTCTCTCTGACTTGGCCATTTCTGGCTCTGTGATGGCTCATCTCAGATTGTGTGTCCTCAACTATGAGATACCTTCCCAGGGTTGCTGGGAGGGCTGAGTGGGGTACGAAGGCATCGAAAAACCCAGTTCCAATCTGTTCTCAGGGCTCCGTGTTTGTCGATACACTCCTGAACCTCCAACCAGAATTCATTTCTACTCCTTAGAAGCCTCCAATCAATGTTTCTGTACCTCCCCAACACTGTAGACTAACTGTACTGCAATAAGACTGAAAACAACGAAATCACAAAAATTTTTTTTCTGTTCTTCTACTATGAGTCCAAAGCACTCATTCAACAGATACTAAGCAGCAATTGTGTACCTAATGCCAGTGATAGGAATTTAGGAAAGAATTGCAGGATCTGCCCTAGACAATGTCTTTAAGAACAAGAGTGAGTTTGGCGATTTCATTTGATACTTTTATCTCATTTCCTCTCTAAGACTGGCAGTAAAAAAAAAAAATAATAATGCTGAAAATATCTTGTTCTGGGGAGACTTCATGGAATCATCAAGCCACAGAGGTAGTGCCCACACGTTAGATGAATCTAGAAGGTTGGGAGACATGGGTCTTCAAGATGTAAAAGGGGTGATAGAAAGCCAACAGCAGAGTTCCCGTCGTGGCGCAGCGGAAAAGAATCCAACTAGTAATCGTGAGGTTTCGGGTTCGATCCCTGGCCTCACTCAGGGGGTTAAGGATCTGGCGTTGCCGTGAGCTGTGGTGTAGGTCGCAGTCATGGCTTGGATCTTATGTTGCTGTGGCTGTGGTGCAGGTCGGCAGCTGTAGCTCTGATTCGACCCCTAGCCTGGGAACCTCCATATGCCACAGGTGCGGCCCTAAAAAAAAAAAAAAAAAGCCAAGCAAAACCGATACCTATTTATCCTGCACCAGGAACATTCGGAGAACTTTCTTAACCATGATGTCACTAAATCCCCTCTGGACGTTGAAGGGATCATCCTTTCTCATTTTGCAGAGGGGAAAACTGGTCCCGAGAAAACAAGGTCAACAGAAAGCGTGCAGCTAAGACCATCCTCGAACCCAGGTCTGGCCTGGAAACTCAAGGCACTGTCAGAGCTGGGAGGGATTTGGAGATTGGTCCAACGCCCTCACGTTACAGATGAGCCAAGTGAATTTCGAATAGAGAGAAAGAGATCATGTATCTAACTTTCTTAATTTTACAGAAAAGGTGAGTGTAACTGACTGCTCAGGCAGCTCCCCACACAGGGTCTGCACTCACCCAAGTGTGGTCATGGTGACAATGGTATACCAGAAGGCTGCGGGGATGCTGGTAAAGTTGGTCTTGTTTGTGCCCTTCTCGGCATAAAACATGACAGTAGCGAAGATGATGATGGCCATGGTAAGGGAAAAGAGGAGGAAGCCCAGCTCCGAGGCACAGCTCTTGAGCGTGTAGCCCAGAATCCTCAAGCCCTGTGAGTGCCTGGAGAACTTGAAGATTCGGAACACCCGGAACACGCGCAGGGTGACAAAGGCGCCCGAGACATCCTCGTTCTTGGGCACGAAGAGTCCGATGTAGTAGGGCAGAATGGCCACCACGTCGATGAGGCTCATCACGCTCCGCAGGAAGCGGCAGCGGCTGGGGGCGGCGAACAGCCGCAGGAGGTATTCCCCCGTGAATATGAGCACGCAGGCCGTGTCCGTGCAGAAAAAGGCTAGCGGAAAGCGCTCGCCGCAGGGCTGCTCCCTCGGGGGCCGCCGCGCAGGGCCGCGACACGGAATGGTCTCCACCACGTTGGCGATGACCGACACGGCGATGAAAAAGCCGGTGACATAGTAGAAAACCAGGGCCGCGGTGCTCGTGTGGGGGTTCTCGAAGGCCCGCCAGAGCCGCTGCCGCAGGGAGCTGCCGGCCGGCAGGGCCGGGCCGTCCCCGGCCTGCTCGGCCTCCTCGTCCTCCGCCAGGCGCTCGGCGTTCTCCTTCTTGCGGTCCCGGTACTCTTCGAGGCAGCAGTCGCCCACGAGCTCGGGCACCAGGCCATAGAAAGCCAGCTCTTCGTCGAAGGCCTGGATGCACTCCTGCCGCGGGCAGTGCAGTCGGCCCGTGCGGTAGAAGTTCAGCACGTGCCGGAACATGTCCGGGTCCCGATCAAAGAAATACTCGCCCGAGTCTGCGTCATAGAAGAATTCTTTCTCTGAACTGCCCAGCAGGGTGTCTGGGTAGCGATCCAGCGTGTTCTTCCAGGTCTCAAAGCGCCGGCCGCTCACGTTCACCACCAGAACCTCATCCCCTCGCGATGCCTTCACCCCCGGCGCCGGGGGCAGGGGCTGCTGGGCCAGGGGCAGCCAGCCCACCGCGGCCGCCCGCGCAAAAGGCAGCCACGTGGCCACGCCTGCCGCCATCCTGCCGCGCCCCAGGCTTGCGGACACTTGGCGGTGGGGGTGGCCTTTAGGAGAATGGGGCTGTCTCCAGGATGGTGGGGGCTTGGAGAGGCCCTGGGCCACTCGCACAAGGAAACGGAGGGGGGGGGGCGTCTAGAGAGGCCGAGAGGAACCAGGAGGCGGGACTAGAGAGGTGGGCAAGGGCTTGGTGGGCATGTAGAGGGTCTCAGGGGGACCTGGGGGATGTCTTGAGGGAGAAGGGGCAAGGGGACATGGAGAGGAGCAGGAAAGGGGCGGCTAGAGGTGCCACGAAGGATCTAGAGGTGCCACGAAGAGGGAGTGTTTAGAGAGACTGAGGTGATGCTGGGAGGGGTCAGCATGTCCCTGAGGGGTGTCTGGAGGCGTCTAGAAGCAAGAAGCACCGAGGAGTCGGCCACACTCTCAATTCTGAGGGCAGGAAGAAGGGACTAGAGCCCCTTAGCGGGGTCAGAGAGGGGACTGGGGCATCCAGAGGAGTAGAAATGGGACCAGAGGTGTTTCCAAGAGGCTGTGAGTGTCTGGAGGGGGTTCTAGAGGGGCTGAGAGAAGGGAAGGAGGGTTGTCCAAACTCTCAGGACTTCCGCGGGGGAGGGGGGAAGAAGGGGGTTTGGAGGCCCCTCGTGGATCTAGGAAAGGAGCTGGTGCATCTGAGGGGTGGCTGGAGAGCCAGGAGGTTGTAAAGAGGCTGAGAGGTGTCTTGGGAGTGCCTAGAGCTGCCAGGAGTAGCCTGGGGGTGGGGTGGCCACAGGCTACAGGAGTTCTGGGGAAGGAAGGAGGGGGGGGCCCCCCTAGTAGGACCGGAGAACCAGATGGGGTATCTAAAGGGACAGATATGGGGCTGGGTTATTTTTCAGAGGCTGAAATGTCTAGGAGAGAAGGGTGTCTGGGGGGTGGGGTGGGCTGAGAAAGCCCGGCCCGCCCTCTCAAGAGTTCCCGTGCTACAGAGAAGGGACCTGGGGAATCCCTTGGGGCTGGGGCTCAGTTGGAAGGAAGTTGAGCACAGCCCCAGAGCACCCAGAGGATGGAAAAAGACTAAGAGGAAGAGGGGGTCCCTCTCAAAATGGGCCGAAGAGCGGGTTGGGGTGTCGAAAGGCAGTTGGGTGTGTCTCCAGGGCGGGGGGCTGCTGGGCCTTGCAGGGGGCCCAAGGGGAAGGCAGCGATCAGGCAGCGTCCCACCGTTGGGGGCTGGTCTGGGGAAACCACACCCCGAGGGGCTGGCGGTGTATGCTGGACAACGGCAGAAGCAGCAGCGGCAGCAGGAGGAGGAGGAAGAGGAGAAACAGCCACAGCCAGGCCTGGGAGAGGAGAAGGCAGCGCAGGCAGGAGGAGGGGGCTGGGTCCCTGGAAGGAGGCTCTGGAAGGACAAGGTCCGGCAGGAACCCTGGGAACTGTCCCAGGGTGGGCTAGGGCATGGGGGCTGGACCAGGGAAGGACAAGGACAGCACTGTTGGTGGCGCCCTCCCCCTCCCCGTAGGGCCGTCCTCACCTGTGTCCCCGCTGCAGCGGCGGCAACAGCGGTGGGGCTGGGGGTACCAAACCCCGGAGCTCCTGCCCCCCTCTGCAGAGCTGCCGGAGTTCTCCACCTCCTCTGGCTCTCTCTCCCCGCCCCTCTGAGCTTGCCGGGAGATGGGGAGAGAGGCAGGGAGGGGCCTCGTGGCTCCCAGAGCCCCCTCCCCTAGGACAGCCTGAGAGGGACCCTGGGGAGACTCCGCCTCCTACAAAGCTGGTTGGGCCTCAGTCGCGTCATCTGGAAAATGGGGGTGGCAGGGAGCTTTGCCAATTCTCCCCACCTCCTTCCTGGACTCCCCCCTCTTCCTGCCCAGATCCTACCCCCTCTGCCCCCAGAGGCCCCCACCCCCACCCGTCTGAATCAGCAGCACTTAGCAGATCCGATCGATGGGGAGGCGTCTGTTAATGGCCCCAGATCGCGGAGTGCCACGGGGAATGATGCAGCGCTGTGTCCCCTCCCCACCCCCTAGGCTGGAAAAAGGGGGTAGGGGAAAAGTGGTGGTGGTGGTGGGGGGTGTTCCTCTAGATGCCAGGCCCCCAAAGCTGCTCCCCGGTGATGGTGGAGGGGTGAGAGCCCAGCGTTAACCAAGACCGCTGCTCTGGGACTAGATGCTTTCGGATGTGAAATGGGCAGGGGGTGTGTGCGAGGGGCGTACAGGTGGGGACAAGTCAGGCCCCACCCCCACAGCAGGTTCTCCCCCAGGCAGGCCCTACTCGGAGGGGTGGTCTCCCTCATCGGTCCGCATCCAGGAGCCTCAGATCATGCCTCCTCTCCTAGAGGGCTGGGCTCCCTGGTAGCATGAGCACCTGGATACCGAGTGCCTCTGGCAGGGGTGGGTTCAGACCCCGGCTTTGCCACTGACTTGTGTCCTTGAGCAAGTGACTCGCATCGTTTTCTCCGGCCTTGGATGGAAAGTCACCCCAACCTGATAGGGTCGTTGGGAGCATTAAATGCGGTGATGTCAAAGGGGGTGGCACGGGGCATGGCACACAGAGGACGCCTCATCTTTAGTAATTTAATGTATGTGGCTAGAAGGGAGCAGTAAGGCAGGGCCAATTTTAGCCTTTCGATGGACTTGCCCACCCATGTAATTCGCCATTTGCTCACTCCTGAGGTGTCCGTGTCTCCCTCCCTCCTCCCACCCACCCATCTAGCCATTCTCCCACTCACGCGACCAATCACTCTACCCACCCGCCTGCCCATGTAGTCATTAATCCACCTACCCATTCACTCATTCATTTGTATATTCACCCCATCCACCTATTTAGTAACCTATCCCTTATGGATCCCCCCCACCCATCTGTCCATCTATCCACAGCCCCATCTTTTATTAACCTATAAATATATATATATTTCTCTTCACACATTATTGTCCTGTCTTCTGTGTCTTTATTTATTTGGCTGCACCCACGGCACGCGGAAGTTCCCAGGCCAGGGATTGAACGTGCGCCACCGCAGTGACAAGACCAGATCCTGAACCGCTAGGCCACCAGGGACCTCCAGTTCACCTACCCTTTACTCTTCCCATTGGCTCATCCATCCACACTACCCTAGCCATCCGCCTGTGCATTTATGTCCCTGCAAACCATTTGTCCGTTTCTTCATCCCATCACCTCTCCATCCATCCATCCATTTCTTTCCCAACTATCCATCATCGGTCCACGCAACCTCTACTGATTTCTCCATCAGTCCATCCCACCACTTAATCCGTCTTCCCATCTGTCCACTCATCCGCATCCACACCCAATGCATATCCACCCACATATATATATGTATGTATCTGCAGATATTTCTTCTCCTCTCAGTTTGAGAGGCTGGTCAACAGTAACTGGAGACAGGCTGAGTGAGGGTGGGGCAAGGAGAGGACAGATGCCGCCAGAGACCGCCCTCCTGGTTCCCATGGCGTAACCTCCCCACCCCCGGAACGCTCCTCACGGTTGGAAAGAATCAGAGCAGACAGTCAGTGGGTGGGCCTGTCTGGCCAGATGGTATTTTGGCTGCACAGCCTTTACACACACACGCACGCACACACACACACGTGTTGTTAGAACGCTGAACATGGACCGTGCCCCACCCGACATCCCCGATCCCCGATGCAAAGCAGCCAGGCTTCCAGACATAAATTAAAAAATAAAATAAAATAAAATAAAAAAGACTTGGTCTCTGGGAGGGAGAGCTCATGCAGAGAGGAAGGCAAAGGCCCCTGGGAGCCAGGGCCAAGAAGGAGGAGAAGCCCCCACCCCGCCCCTCAGGATTCCCCACTCCCCAGGGGCCTCAGCCCGAAGACGGGTCACTAACACCAGCCATCAGGCCTTCACCCCCTTTAATGTCCAGTCTCCCAACCTATTCGATTTTGGTGCCGGCCCCCATGTCCCCACCACAGCCCAAGGGAATAGTGTCCTGAGGGGTGGGGAGGGGGGAGAGTGGGTGCAGCCTGCAGGTCTTTAGCTGGCTTCTCCTGGTTCTAGGTCTGGGTCGGGGGACCCGACGCACTCCTTGCTGAGCCGCACAATTTCCTGGGACAGCACTTCCATGTCCTAAGGAACAAACGAGCCATCAGGGATCAGAGAAGACGGCAAGTGACGATCCCTCGCCAAGCCTGGGGGGCCATCCTTCTCACTCCCGCAGGGCCCAGCTATGTCTAGCCTGGGACAGGAAGGTTTTTGGAGAAGCTCCCAGAGCTCCCGGCCATGGGCTGGGCTCGCAAAAGGTGTGTGGTGTGGCTGTCAGGGTGAGGAATGTCTGGAACCATTGGACACGGGAGTAGCTCGTCTGCTGTGCGCAGCGAGGCTGGCGGGTATGACCCCCTCCCCTCGCCATCTTATCATTTACTAAAGGGTGAGCTTGCTTCTCAGAGGCAGGGGCTGGATCTGCATCCTTTCTGACTCCCCTGGAGATAGGGAAACGCTTGGGTGGCAGGATGGGTGAGTGGACATGTGTGTGGCTGCATGGGGGACGGGGTGGGGGAGGGGGGTCCATGGTAGGCAAATAGGTGGACCAAGGAACGGCTCAGAGGACACATGGAGGACAACAGGTAGGCAGGCAGGTCGCTGGCCGGGTGGGTGAAAGCAAAGACAAGGAGTGACTGAGGAGTAGGTGAGAGAGAGAACGCGATACATCAGGAAATGGGGCGCAGAGACACGGGCAGATGATGAGATGAGTAGCGGGGCAGATGGGTGATAGTAGGAGGGGCTGACGGGAGAGTGGGTGAGTGTGTGAATGAATGCGTGAGTGGGTGGACGCGAGGATGGAGGGAAGCGTGCAAGACTAAACTGCTAGGAAGCAGATGGAGGAGGGGAAGATGAGCGGCAGGAGTGCTCAGGGAAGGGGCTGGCTAGAGGGGGAACTGGCAGATGACCCGGGGGGCCGTGTGGCTGGACAGACAGAGGGGTAGGCTGGCACGCCACACTTGCCTTGTGCAAATGCATATTCTTGGTGAGCTGCTCCTCCAGCATGTTCTGTAGCTTCTTGTTCATCTCCCGAAGGTTCTCGTCGCCGGGCTTCACGAGGTCTCTCAGGACACTGCCCAGCCCGCTGCGGTCGGTGTGGCCTGCTGCCACAGACACATCTGCAAGGGCCCAGGCTGAGAACCACCCCCTCGGCCGAGCCAGAGGAGAGGTGGACCGAGACAGGGCAGAAAAGAGGGAAACAGAGAGTGGGGGAGAAAAGTAGGGGGAGGTAGGGGGAGAAACCATTTAATGGAGGGGAGCAAAGGCTTTGCCATGGCAGACCTCTAAGAGCTAGAAATGGGGCTGGAAGAGCGGCCATGACTGCATGCAAACCTGCACAGAACACGCAGTCAATTCTCAGCACGTGTCGAAGGGGATCATTCTGATTAAATACGGAAAAAAGAGGGAGAGAAGCTTTGAAAGAAAGGAACAAAAGGAGTTCCCGTCGTGGCGCACTGGTTAACGAATCCGACTAGGAACCATGAGGTGGCGGGTTTGATCCCTAGCCTTGCTCAGTGGGTTAAGGAGCCAGTGTCACCGTGAGCTGTGGTGTAGGTCGCAGACGCGGCTTGGATCCCGCGTTGCTGTGGCTGTGGCGTAGACTGGTGGCTACAGCTCCGATTCAACCCCTCGCCTGGGAATCTCCATATGCTGCAGGAAGCAGCCCTAGAAAAGGCAAAAAGACAAAAAAAAAAAAAGAAAAAAAGAAAAAAGAAAGGAACAAAAAAGCAAGACAGGGGATGGGGCGGCGGCAGGAGGAGAGAGGAGGAGAGAAGGCCCCTAAAAGGGACACACAGGAAATTTCTGGAGATGGCATCATCTGGACGGGCAGTAGGAATGGGGAGACAAGATGAAGGGGGGATGGGGCAGAAAGAAGAGAAGGGAGAGAGAGAGAGCAGCAGAAGGGACACGGGGAGGAGAAAGGAGAACGAGAAGGACAGAGAGACCCACTCAAGAAAGGAAAGGAAAGGGGAGAGGAGCCAGAGACCCAGACGGGGCGGGGAGGAGCTGAGATAAGAGGCGGAACAGGAGGAGGACACCCAGGTCCGGGCCTACCCGGTTCTCCCTCCACGGCCCGCGGTCTCATCGGGAACTCTGTCGAGCTCCTCGAGGAGAGGGGAGAAGCCGCAGCTCTGGATGGCGGGGAAGGAAGGGGCAGGGGAGGGGCTGGACCCGGGCTGAGGGCTGGGGACGGGGCACTGACCGATCCGGCTGTCCATGACATAGGTCTCGATGATGGCGCTCTTCCGGCACAGGTCCTCGGCCATGGATGCGCTGCTCACCTCCAGGTGCTTGACCTGCAGGGTGGCCGGGCCCACCTCAGACCCTCAACTGCGCATGTTCACACCTGAGGAGGGCCCCCCGTCCCCACCGACTCCTGCCACCCAGCCAGGAAGCTGAGGGCCGCCCGAGCAGGGTGGGGGGGACAAGCAGGCAGACCGCACCTTCTCCTCCAGCATCCATTTCTCCTGCTGCGTCTCTGCCAGGCGCTGAAAGAGCTCAGCCACTTCCTCATCTGACAGCTCTGCGGGCCGCGGGGGCTGGGCCTGAGGGCTGCTGGATAAGGACTGCAGGGAAGCAGTGGGGGCGGGGGTGGGGGGGGAGAGGCCAGGCCAGGTTCAGCGCCGATGCCCCAGACAGGATCAGGGGCTGAGAAGAACCAAGCTGGGGGTGGGCTGCACAACTGGGGCTGCAGACAAGTCTCGGCACCCCCAGAGACTCTGGGTGCCCCTGTGCCCAAAGCGGGAGACAAGAACCACCACATCCTAGCCTTACTGAGACCAGGAAGGGAGAGCTGAGGGCAAATGAGCTCTAACCTCCAGCTGACAGGAAAACTAGGGGGAGAGGGGAACAGGCTAAATGATACCACTAGGAAGCCAGCAGGAAAACCCCAAAGGTGGGAGACTGCCTGCAGGTCAGCTGGGCTGGTCTCTTCTACAGGTTGATGTCATGGAAAAAAAGGGACCACACACTAGATTCGAGAGACATGTAAGGGACATAAAGCAACCAGAGGCAAACGAATGTGCTCAGAAATTGAATGCTAGTTTTCATAAAACTGGCAAGAAAGGACATTAAGCAATAAGGGCCAGAGAGAATAATTTGTCCATCCTGTACTTAGCAATCTGAAGCTAAGTTGGGCAGCTTGAGGAGAAGCGGACAAGAAAATGCGTGTGCCAATCCCACTCTTGGGCATCTATCCAGACAAAGCTCTACTTAAAAGAGACACATGCACCCGCATGTTCATTGCAGCACTATTCACAATAGCCAGGACATGGAAACAACCCAAATGTCCATCGACAGATGATTGGATTCGGAAGAGGTGGTATATATACACAATGGAATACTACTCAGCCATAAAAAAGAATGACATAATGCCATTTGCAGCAACATGGATGGAACGAGAGAATCTCATAATGAGTGAAATGAGCCAGAAAGACAAAGACAAATACCATATGATATCACTTATAACTGGAATCTAATATCCAGCACAAATGAACATCTCCTCAGAAAAGAAAATCATGGACTTGGAGAGAAGACTTGTGGCTGCCTGATGGGAGGGGGAGGGAGTGGGAGGGATCGGGAGCTTGGGCTTATCAGACACAACCTAGAATAGATTTACAAGGAGATCCTGCCGAATAGCATTGAGAACTTTGTCTAGATACTCATGTTGCAACAGAACAAAGGGTGGGGGAAAAATGTAATTGTAATGTATACATGTAAGGATAACCTGACCCCCTTGCTGTACAGTGGGAAAATAAAAAAAATTATTAAAAAAAAAAAAAAAAGAAAATGCGTGTGCGGGGCCCAGAGGACGAGATGGCTGCAGGGGAGGCAAAAAGGAGGGCCCAGGATTGGGGGAGAAGCTGGGGCCGTAGGCTCTTCCCTGCCCCTTACTCTGGCTGGAACAGTTGAGCTCTCCTTTTCCCGCAAGATCTCGCGGTAGCTGAAGGAAGAGACGCTACTGCTGTCCCCGGTCTGGGTCCGGCTTGGTGAGTTCATCTCTGAGAGCACCAGCTCCTCGAGCCCTGGGCAGAGAGGGAAGAGAAACCTGAGCCCCAATCCCCCAGGGTCCCAGGGCAGCCACTGGCAGGAAGAGGCAGAAATAGATTTGACAGAGATGGAGAGAGGCAAAGAGATACTCGGGCACTGGGGAACGGCGGAAGCAGAGTGTAGGGGTGGGAAAGGCCGAGACAGAAAAAAGGAGCCGCCTCTCCAGGCAAACACACCAGAAGTGAAACAAAGGTGGAGATGGGGAGAGAGATGGTGATGTGGAGACCCACGGGCATTAAGTGGTGTATGCGCTCAGACTCAGGGTACAGACAGGTAGAAAGGGCACGGGGCACCCCCACGTGCGAGAGAAGACCCCAGAGAGACAGCAAGCCAGAGCGGATGATAGAAGCAAACAGAGACCCTGACTAAGGGCACGAGTCAGAGCAGAGACAGAGAGAGAAAAAACAATAACCGACTCGGAGCCATGCACGGAACTCTGAATTTCATCTAATGGACAAACAGACTGTATGGCCCACAATTTGAACCTGTGTGCTGATTTGTACACTACTCTGTAATAGAACAGAAATAAAAGTCCTCCTTTATAAAGAGAGAGAACCTCAGGAGGCTGAGTACCTTGGAGAGACAGTGATTTGGGGAGACACACCCGTTTTTGCCATGTCACTTAAAACACAGCCACTAAGCTTGGGTCGCTGCTCTTGCAGCTGCTTCTGGGTGTCAGGGACGGGAGCTGACACTGCAAGCCAAGGATCTCTGGCAAGAGCAGGATGGCTGTGGAGGGACAGGGAGCATGTTTTCTCTGAGCTTGCAATACAGGAGATGCTCCAGAGCCATCACCGAATCTTATCTATTTATAAGCTATTTTTTTCTTTCTGTCTTTTTTTTTTTTTTCACAGCATATGGAAGTTCTCAGGCCAGGGACTGAATCTGGGCCACAGCTGCAACCTACACCTCAGCTGTGGCAATGCCAGATCCTTTAACCCACTGCGCTGGGCCAGGGATTGAACCCGTGCCTCTGCAGCGACCCGAGCCGCTGCAGTTTCTTAACCCAATGCACCACAGCGGGAACACCAAGGGTTGTTTTTGTTTTTGACTGTGCCTATGGCATGCGGAAGTTCCCGGGCCAGGGATCAAACCCATGCCACAGCAGTGACATTGCTGAATCCTTAACTGCTAGGCCACCAGGGAACTCCTGTAGTTGGGTTCTTAACATACTGTGCCTCCTGTTGTTACTTTCTTTAAAAGTCAGTGGAGTTCCCGTTATGGCTCAGCAGTAACAAATCCAACTAGCATCCATGAGGACATGGGTTCAATCCCTGGCCTCGCTCGGTGGGTTAAAGGATCTGGTGTTGCTGTGCGCTGTGGTATAGGTCGCAGACGCAGCTCGGATCTGGTATGGCTGTGGTGTAAGCTGACAGTTGCAGCTCTGATTCGACCCCTAGCCTGGGAACATTCATATGCTATGGGTATGGCCCTAAAAGTAAAAAAAAAAAAAGTTGGAGGCAAGTTGAATTTTTCTGTTGCTTGTTCTACCTTAAGTGGTAGAAATAAAATGGATTTTTAGCTACCATAATGATCACATGGCATTGCTGCTGCCTAAGTCTGTCTCCTGAGATCAACTGGGAGCTCCTGGAGGACCGAGACTCAGGGGGGCTTCCTATCGGAGACCCTGGATGTGAGTGTGAAGGCTCAGTTGTATTTACAGAATGAGAGGAGGGAGAAGAGAGATTCAGAGATGGTGAGTGAGGCGTGGGAGTGCATGAGAGGCAGTGGGGGGCCCAGACAGACAAAAGAGAGAGAGAGAGAAGAGAGACAGAAATAAAAGGAACAGAGAGGAAAAAAAGGCAGGAGGAGAAAAGGGGAGAACTGGAGTGAGAGAGCCAGGAAAGAAAGGTAGATACAGAGATAACATGAGGCAGAAAGAGACAGAAACAGAGAAGGGACCTAGCAAAAAAGGAGAAAAAGAGAGACACACACGGCGAGATCATGCAGAGAGAGGGTGAAAGACCGACCGAGCTCAAGCGGGACAGAAGACACAGGAGCACCCTGCAGAGTACAAGAAGCAGCCCCAGCCCGCAGGCCCAGTATCTTCCTGCCTGACATCCAGGCCCCTCACCTGAGCGGCTCTTGCTATTGGTGAGGATGTCCTGTAGCCGCTCCTGCAGCTTATCTGCCCGCTTCCGCTCCAGGTGCAGCTGCCGTTTGAGGTCCTTGAGCTGTGGGGAACAGCGAAGAGATGGGGGCTGAGGCCCAGGGGGGAGCCACAGGGCAGGAGGAGGCCGTGCTTGGACAACTCTCCATCGTACCGCAGCACTGCCCTTCTTCTCCAGGATTCGCTGCCCATCTACCGTGTCCTTCACCTCCTGTGAGATGGAAAAGCAGGGCTGGTGGGTGCCAGCACAGCTGCCTGCAGGGTGCTCCCACCCTGTCCCGTTACTGCATGCGGAGGCCTGGGGTGTGGCGAGGGACCAGGTGGGACCAGTGACCTGCTTCAGGCTGTTGATGGTCTTCAGGTGGCAGTCCCGCTCCTCCTGAGCCTGCTGGAGCTGATCCCGCACACCCTGCAGCTCCTCCTCCTTGCTCTGCAAAGCGGAGGGCAGCTCAGGCCCTGCGGCTCGGGAAACCTCAGTCCTCCCACCCGAGAGGAAAGCCATCATGCAATAGGCACCTTCAGCTCGCTGGCATGCTGCTCCCGACACTGCTTGAGGGCTTCCTCTTGTTCCTGCTGCTGCTGCTGCAGAGATTCCTACAAGACAAGTCCCAGGTCTGGCCACGGGCCCGCAGAGGACATCACACCCCCCCGCCAGGGGACGTCATGCCCAGTGAGGGGTGTTGAGGGAGGGCAAGGGGGCCCCTGGGTATGCAGAGAAGACACTCCTGCGGGGAACACTGTGTACGTGGAAGCGTCACGCCTAGGGCTGTGCCATTCACATGGAAGACCAACGTTTACATTTCATTTTAGGTATTTATCTTTCCTTTTTTAGGGCCACACCCGCAGCATATGGAAGTTCCCAGGCTAGGGGTCGAATCAGAGCTGTAGCTGCCAGCCCATGCCACAGCCACGTGGGATCCGAGCCGCGTCTGTGACCTACACCATGGTTCAAGGCAACGCCGGATCCTTCACCCACTCACTGAGCAAGGCCAGGGATTGAACCTGAATCCACATGGATGCTAGTCAGATTCATTTCCGCTGAGTCACAACGGGAACTCCAAGTGTCTTTTCAAATCTGCCCAGCAGATATTGTGCCCTACTGATGGCCATGCCCTGATCCCCTCCAAGGGGCTGCTGTTGAGCCAGGGGCCATGGGGGGATGCCCAAGACCAGAGCATCTCAGAAGGTTCCCCAGGCCTGAGCACAACCTGGTACACCCCACCCTCAATCCGCCTCTGTGCCTCACCAGCTACCAACGCACCTCGGCCTCCTTCAAGCGCCGTTCAAACCAGCCCTTGGCTCCATCCATAGAGTGAACCTGAGCTTGAAGTTCTTCCACTGTCTGCTGGAGATTCTCCAGCTCCCGCGTTCGGGCCTGTGAGAGGGCAGCCCGTGGTGGGCCAGGCGGCAGAGCAGACCCCGGATCCTCGCCATCCCCAGGTCCGTCAGCAGAGCAGTGCTCCCCAGGCTTTATTTTATTTTATTTTTTTGTCTTTTCGCCTTTTCTGGGGCCGCTCCCACGGCATATGGAGGTTCCCAAGCGAGGGGTCGAATCAGAGCTGTAGCCACCGGCCTACGCCAGAGCCACAGCAACGCGGGATCCGAACCACGTCTGTGACCTACCCCACAGCTCATGGCAATGCCGGATCGTTAACCCACTGAGCAAGGCCAGGGATCGAACCTGCAACCTCATGGTTCCTAGTCAGATTCGTTAACCACTGCACCACGACGGGAACTCCAGCTCCCTAGGTTTTAGAGGCAGAAGGGTATCATCTACCCACCCACCTTCTCCTCGCGGATCTGCCCACGAAGCTCCTCCTCCTGCCGCTTCTTATCTTCGTGCAGCTCTCGGAGCTCACGCTCGTAGCGGGCACGCACCCCCAGCACCTCCTTCTCATGCCGGAGCCGGACTGCTCCCAGTTCCTCCTTGTGCTGGGACTTCTCCTGCAGCGTCTCCATGGCCAGCTCATCCAGCATGGCCTTCCGCTTCTCAGCACTCTGGCGTCAGGACCAGGGGGCAGCAGGATGTCAGGCAACCTCCCCACCTCCAGCCAGTGCCAAACAAGGCCCAGGCCAACAAGCCAAGGTCCACCTCGTCCCCATCCCCGCTGCAAAGGCTCCCTCCCTCCCTCATCCTTGTGGAACTGGTCACCTCCTGTCTCCTCCCATTCCCGTGGGTTTGCCCACAACACCTGCCCCGCCCCCTGCACGCACTGGGCCTCCCCGCCCGGTGCTGCCCACCTTCCGAGCCTCCTGCAGTTCCTGGGTCAACTGCTCCTTCTCCTGACCGATTTCTTGAAGTTGTTCCAGCAGCCGACTGTTGGCCCGCAATGACTCCTAGCGTGGGGACAAAGGTTTGATAAAGAGCCCCCAGAAGTTCCCGTCGTGGCGCAGAGTTCCCGTCGTGGCGCAGTGGTTAACGAATCCGACTAGGAACCATGAGGTTGCAGGTTCGGTCCCTGCCCTTGCTCAGTGGGTTAACGATCCGGCGTTGCCGTGAGCTGTGGTGTAGGTTGCAGACGCGGCTCGGATCCCGCGTTGCTGTGGCTCTGGCGTAGGCCGGTGGCTGCAGCTCCGATTCGACCCCTAGCCTGGGAACCTCCATATGCCGCGGGAGCGGCCCAAGAAATACCAAAAAGACAAAAAAAAAAAAAAAAAAAAGATCCCCCAGGAGGCAGCTGGTAACCCAGGACATTCTGGTCGGGCATCTCCCTGGACCCTGGCAACGTGGGTGATGTTCTCTCCATTTCTAGATGAGAAATATGGCAGAGACAACTAGCTGCGCCCTGGTATTCATTCCCCCCTCTTTCTCCAGCAAGAGACTTCATGAGTGGGCACATGGTCTGCTAGCTGACATTTCCCCGCCTCTTTTGCCGTTAGGTGTGGCTGCGGGATTCATTTCTGTAAGCAGACGTGGTGAGTGTAATTTAGGTGATGGTCGTAAAGGAAAGGGGCACGCTGGGCCCTTCCCCTCCTCCCCCTTCCTTCCAGACAGAATACAAACACGGTGGCAGGGAGCTTGAGCAAGCATCTTGGATGCCAAGATAGAAATCTTGTGCTGGGAGTTCCTGTTGTGGCTCAGTGATAACAAACCCAACTAGGATCCATGAGGATGCAGGTTCGATCCCCAGCCTCGCTCAGTGGTTTAAAGATCCAGCGTTGCCGTGAGCTGCGGTGTAGGTCCCAGACGCGGTTCGGATCTGGCGTGGCTGTGGCTGTGGCTGTGGCTGTGGCTGTGGATGGTAGCTGTCGCTCCAATTTGATCCCTAGCCTGGGAAACTTCCATATGCCAAAGGTTCGGCCCCAAAAAGCAAAAAAAAAAAAAGCATTGAGTTGAAGGTGGCAGAACAGCAATGGAGAAGGAACCTGGGCCACTGGTAATGAGAAAGCCATCATTCCATCCCTGGACAACCTACCTGGACTCTTACATGAGGGAGAATGACAGTCTTATTTAATAGAAGCCACTCTTGTTCTGGTTTCTGTTATGGAATCAGAATGGCTACCCTAACTAACTGCAGAGGCTCAGTCTCAGAGAAGTGAAATGACTTGGTCTAGGACACACAGGTGCTAGGAGGTTTAGGAGTCAGACTGGAACCCAAGTCCGCCTAACTCCATGGTCTTCCCACTGCAGCTCATGGGAAACTCCACTGAGCCAGCACTAGGGGACTAAAAGAAGATGGGGTGGAGCCAGAGGTGTCACCTGCAGCTGGGAGTTGAGGTCATCTTTCTGTCCCATGAGGTCCTCGTACTCAGCCTGTCGCTGCTGCAACTCAGCTGTCAGCCCAGTAGTCTGTTCCCGGAGCGCATTCAGTTCTTGGGTCTTTGATGTTTGTATCTGGAGAGAGCGGTGATGATGGGAAGTGGAGGTAAAGGGGCTCCAGGGGCCAGTCACAGGGTGTGAGCCTCCCAGTTCCAGGGACACCAGGGAGAGAGGTGAAAAGAGCCAGGGAGAGGAGGGGGGCGGCGGATTTCAAAGAGAAAAGCAGTGAGAAAAAGAGATCAACAGGGGACTGGATAAATGCGGCATATTCATAGAAGGAAACAGTACACAGAGATAGCAGGACCGATCAGTGCCACATATGGATAAACCTGAGATATCAGGCTGCAGGGGAGTTCCCATCGTGGCGCAGTGGTTAACGAATCGGTCTAGGACCCATGAGGTTGCAGGTTCGATCCCTGGCCTTGCTCAGTGGGTTAAGGATCCAGCATTGCCGTGAGCTGTGGTGTAGGTCGCAGATGCGGCTCGGATCCTGAGTTGCTATGGCTGTGGTGTAGGCCGGCAGCTACAGCTCCGATTAGATCCCTAGCCTGGGAACCTCCATATGCTGCAGGAGTAGCCCAAGAAAAGGCAAAAAGACCAAAAAATAAATAAATAAATAAAAAATAAGGCTGCAGGAAAGAAGCCAGACATAAGACTGGGTGTCTGATTCCATTTACATGAAGTCGAGGAACACACAGAATTCATCTACGTTGAAAAAAAGGTCAGAGGAGTGGTTACTGCTGGGGAAGTAGTGATTGAGAAGGGGTAAAAGGGATCTTCTGGGGTGCTGAAAATGCTCGAGATATTCATCTGGGGGGTGGCCACATGGAGATAGATAGACAAAGATGAATCACTGAGTATACACTTGAGATCAGTACACTTCCGGCACTTTACTGGAGAGAAACTAGAATGCAAGAGAGTCAGGGATGGATGGCCAGAGAGAAGAGGGGTGGAAGCCAACAGAAAGAAGCTGAGGAGCTCCCGTCCTGGCACAGCGGAAACAAATCTGACTAGGATCCATGAGGACACAGGTTTGATCCCTGGCCTCGTTCAGTGGGTGAAGCATCCGGCGTTGCCGTGAGCTGTGGTGTAGGTCGCAGACACTGCTCGGATCCTGCGTTGCTGTGGCTCTGGCATAGGCTGGCAGCTACAGCTCCGACTGGACCCCTAGCCTGAGAACCTCCATATGCCGTGGGTACGGCCTTAAAAAAAAAAACAAAAACAGAAAGGAGAAGCAGAGAGTGAAACAGAAACAAGAGGCAGGAGAACAGCATGAGGTCCAGGCGACCCTGCCCCACTGGGGTCAGAAGCAGAGGGAGACAGGGAATTGGGGAGGGCTCAGCGTGGGCTCCCACGTGTCCTATACCTGCTCCAGCGCAGCCAGGCTCGTCCTCAAGGCATTGTTCTCAGCTAAAAGTCCTTCCACTTGTTCCTGCGCATCTGCACTCTGGATGGACACCTGGCCCCGTCCCCACAACAAGTGAGAGCAGGTCCAGAACAGGAAGGCAGGATCTACCAACAGCCAAGAAAGAAAGGACACACACACACACACAAACCACAGCCAGGGGAAGCAGGACCCCTGGGGCCTTGCCTGGTGTACATTGCCCACTGAGGCTGCCCCCGCCGAGAGCCCGTTCGGTACAATGTACCTGATCCTGTAGGGCTCGCAGTGCTGCCGCATGCTCCAGGCGCTCCCCCTGCCGCTGGTCTCTCAGCTCCGCCAAGCTCTGTGGGGACCAGGTTGGGGGAGCCCATTCCAGACTGCAGCCTCCCCTGGGGTACATATAACCATACAGACTCCCTCTTTGACCACCCGGCAGCATGTTGCCGGCACTTGAGGGTCTTGGACTACCCAGCCATCGGAGATCTCAGGCTCACCCAAGCTCTAGGTCATGACGCCCAGGGGCCTCAGACACCCCTATATCCCAGTTCTAAGCATCTCAGAAAACACCTAGACTCCTGGGGATTTCAAATTCACTCAGCCCTCATCCATAAGAGGTCTCACACTCATCCAGATTCCAGGTCAGAGGCCCCAGGATTCTCAGACACACTCAGCCTCCAGGGACTACAGCTTCAATCAGACTTTTGACCCCAATTTCCAAGGATTTTTTAAAATTTTATTTTAAAATTTTTTGTCTTTTTAGGGCCGCACCCAGAGCATTTGGAGGTTCCCAGGCCAGGGGTTGAATCGGAGCTGTAGCTACTGGCCTACACCACAGTCACAGCAATGCCAGATCCGAGTCGAGTCTGCGACCTATACCACAGCTCATGGCAACACCAGATCCTTAACTCACTGAACAAGGCCAGGGATTGAATCTGCATCCTCATGGATCCTAGTCAGATTCATGTCCGCTGAGCCACAATGGGAACTCCCCCAAGGATTTTTAGACACACACAACCCCCCATACCCCTAGTTCCCAAGAGTCTTAGATCCAGAGTTGCCATCATGGCTCAGCAGTTAACAAACCCGACTAGCATCCATGAGGACATGGGTTCAACCCCTGGCCTCACTCAGTGGGTTAAGGATCCGGCGTTGGCGTGAACTGTGGTGTAGGTCGCACACTCGGCTCCGATCTGGCGTTGCTGTGGCTGTGGTGTAGGCTGGTGGCTACAGCTTTCATTCGATGACCCCCAGCCTGGGAACCTCCACATGCCATGCGCGCGGCCCAAAAAACAGAAAAGACAAAAGACAAAAAAAAAAAAAAAAAAAAAAAAAAGAATTTCAGATCCATGCACGCACAGCCCCAGACCCCATAGGTTGCATATTAATACAACTGCCTTGGTGAGGCCTCAGACCAATATTTCACCTGCCACACCTGTCCTCAGTCTCTGGAGATCTTCGGACCCAGCTAACTGAAAACTCAGCTTTACCCAGACTTCTGTCCCCTGCTCCTAGGGGGCCTTAGACCCACGAGCCACCATATCCCCCGATCCAAGGGACCTCAAACTCACTCACTCTAGGGGGAAGCCAGGAGGCAGCCCCCAAGCCTTGGGAGCCTCAGACCCACCTAGACATTTGCTGCAGTCTCTGGATGTCTCTGACTTGCCACTTTTTTATTCACAGGCTCCAGGGGTCTTAGGACCACCCAGGCCGCATGATTCAACTTCCTAGGTATCTCAGGCCCCAAGCCAGCCCCCAAGCTCTGAGGGTCTCAAATGGACCCACTCTCCAGGCCTGTCTTACCCTTGAAAGTCTTACATCTGCCCGGCTGCCACAGGTCTCAAAGTAACCCAACATCCGGGGAATTCAGACTCATTCCAACTCTTGGTCCCAGTCCAATGACCATAGATTTCTCCATACTCCTGTCTCTAATCCCCCAGAATTTTATTTTTATTTTAAAATTATTATTTTTTTGTCTTTTTGTCTTTTCTAGGGCCGCTCCCGCAGCATATGGAGATCCCCAGGCTAGGGGTCTAATCGGATCCGTAGTCCCCGGCCTACGCCAGAGCCACAGCAACGCTGGATCAGAGCCGCGTCTGCAACCTACACCACCGCTCACGGCAATGCCGGATCCTTAACCCACTGAGCAAGGCCAGGGACCAAACCCACAACCTCATGGTTTCTAGTCGGATTCGTTAACCATTGCGCCACGACGGGAACTCCATCTAATCCCCCAGAATTTTAGATTCAGCCAAACTTGTGGCACAGATCCTCCAAGTCCTCAGCCCCCCTGAGATTTTTTTCCTTCCTTTCAGGGCCGCACCCACAGCACATGGAAGTTCCCAGGCTAGGGGTCAAATTGGGGCTGCAGCTGCCAGCCTGCCCCACAGTCACAGCAACATAGGATCCAAGTCACATCTGTGACCTACACCACAGCTCACAGCAACATCGGATGATCCTTAGCCCACTGAGCGAGGCCGGGGATTGAACCCGCATCCTCCTGGATACTAGTCGGGCTCATAACCTGCTGAGCCACAACAGGAACTCCCCCCACCCCCTGAGGTTTTTGATTCATGCAGATTCCTAGCCCAACCCCTCAGGCTCTGGGGGTTCTCTAGGTCCCATTTCCCTAGCTCCTAGCAGGCCCAGGACCCATCCAGTGCCTATATTTCTAACACAGGAAATATCAGACTTGCCAACTAGCCTCTCCAGACCTCAGAGCTCCCCAGACTCCCAGACCTGTCCCCATCCCAGTGATCTCAAAACCCAGCCTCTCACCTGATTGGCAGCCTCAAGTTCCTGCTGCAGCTTTTGAGTTCGGGCCAACTGGGCTTTGAGATCAGCTTCTTTCCGCTGTTGTAACTCCTCAATCTTGTTCCTGGGGGTGATTGGCAGGGTTGGGGGGGGGGGGCACAATGATCATGGCCTGAGGCCCAGTCTCCCAGCTCTGCCCCTGTGAACTTTGGTTAATGCCACTGGGCACTGCCCAGTTCTCCACCAATATCTCCAACCCTGGTAGTTACCGGCTATCATTGAATAGTGTCTCCTTTTCGGTCTGCAGGCGGCAAAAACTGGGCATAGAAAGACAGGCATTCACAGGTCAGTTCCACAAGTCAGCTCCCTCCAGAGTCCCCCCACAAGCCCCTTTCCCAACCTCTGGGGGAAAAAAAAAAATTTACCTTTCTTGTTTCTTTTTGAGTTTCTCGGAGAGCTAGGGTGGGGGAGGGGAGAACACGTGATAACAGTGAGATTAATATTAATAAGGACAAAACATAAACTGCACGTGTACAGTCACTTCCTACTAAGTCCTTTTAGGAAACTGGACTTGAAAGTTCCCGTCGTGGCGCAGTGGTTAACGAATCCGACTAGGAACCATGAGGTTGCGGGTTCCATCCCTGGCTTTGCTCAGTGGGTTAAGGATCCATCGTTGCTCTGAGCTGTGGTGTAGGTCACAGACTCAGCTTGGATCCTGCGTTGCTGTGGCTCTGGCGTAGGCTGGCGGCTACAGCTCTGATTTGACCCCTAGCCTGGGAACCTCCATATGCCGTCGGGGTGGCCCTAGAAAAGGCAAAAGGACAAAAAAAAAAAAAAAAAAAAAAAGGAAACTGGACTTATCTTGTAGAATCCTCAAAATAGTCCTGAGAAATGAGCACTATCAGTTTGATAAATGGGGAAACTGAGTCTCAGAAGGGTTAGGTACTTTGGTTGCATAGCTGGTTGGCAGCAAAAATGTGACCTTTACCCAGCTCCCTCAGGCTCCAAAGCCCAAGCATTTATGCCCCCAACCCTATCGATGGATGGCCACATCATAGAATGGCTAAGCTGGGAGGGCTGCAAAGCAGGATCGGGATTGGCTGCCTCACCACTGGGTCTCAGATTCTTTTTTTTTGGCCACACCTGCAGCATATGGAAGTTGCCAGGCTGGGGAGCCAATCGGAGCTATAGCTGCTGGCCTAGGCCACAGCCACGGCAATAATGGATCCGCCGCATCTTCGACCTACACCTCAGCTTGTGGCAAAGCCAGATCCTTAACCCACTGAGCAAGGCCAGGGATTGAACCTGCATCCTCACAGAGACTATTTCGGATCCTTAACCACAATGGGAACTCCTCAAATTCTTTTTTTGTGGGGGGGAGTGAAAGAGAAAAAGATAGCTTTATTGCCTTGCCAGGCAAAGGGGGCCACAGCAAGCTAATGCCATAAAGACTGTGCCCCCTTCAAATTCTTTTTTTTTTCTGCCTTTTCTAGGGCTGCTCCCGCGGGGTCGAGTTCCCAGGCCAGGGGTCGAGTCGGAGGTGTAGCCACCGTCCTACACCAGAGCCACAGCAACGCAGGATCCGAGCCGCATCTGCAACCTACACCACAGCGCACGGCAATGCCGGATCCTCAACCCACTGAGCAAAGGCAGGGATCGAACCCACAACCTCATGGTTCCTAGTTGGATTCGCTAACCACTGAGCCACGACGGGAACTCCCTTCAAATTTTTAACATAACGGGAACTCCCTTTAAATTCTTAACATAAGAGCCAGCCATCTATACATGCTTGGATGGATGGACAGATGCATGAACAGGCTGAGCTGGGAGGACACAAAAGGATGGGATGTGGTCGGCTATGTACCAGACATAGAAGGGACCACATTAGCCCATCTCGGAGGGAAAGCAGATCTGAGACATAACTGCCTCTCCATTTCACAGATGACAAAACTGAGGCTTTCAGGAGGGACTCTGCCCCTTGTGCCCTGCCAGGGGAAGCATGGCAGGTGGGGACTGGGGGCGGGGCAAAGTCCAGGGAAAGCGCAGCAGCCCCACCTTAGCAAGTTCTTCCTGCAGCCTGGATGTTTCGGCCTGCTTCAAGGTCTGCTGGGAAGGATGCCGGAGGGCGTCGTTGTCAGCAAGGGAGGAGGTTAAGGTCTGTGCCTTTCCCTGCCCTCCTGCCTCCCTAACCCATCAGCCCATGAGACGGGTAATGTCTCAGACATCTCCGTGGGACCTCAGGCACAGCCAGGGCATCTGCCTGTGTCCTGGCACCCTGGGCCCCGACAGACCCAGATTCACCTCCAAGCCTTGCAGTTGCTCCCAGAGCAGTCTCTTTTCCTCCTTCTCCATCGCCCATTTCAGCTCCACTTCTGCCAACGGCATGGGGGGCAGAACAGGGGAAGCTGGGCCCCCTGGGGGGTCCCCCTCCCCCTCACTTGCAGCTGGGGACCTCCCAGCCTCTTTCCCATAGCGCTCCTGCAGGGCTGGTGGGTAGAACAGAGACATATGATGGGTGAGGTCGCCTACAAAGGCCCTTGACATTCCTCCAAGAGAGGGAGAACTGGCCTTCGACTCCTTAGGTAGCAGAAACCCTGCCCCCAATGACCACGAGCCTGCAAAACAAATGTTCAGCCCGCCCCCCTGCAACCTCTCACATTTTTTTTTTTTTTTTGCTTTTTTAGGGTCACACCTGAGGCATATGGACGTTCCCAGGCAAGGGGTCGAATTGGAGCTACAGCTGCAGGCCTACACCACAGCCACAGCAACTCAGGACCTGAGCCACGTCTGACCTACACCACGGCTCGCAGCAAAGCCGGATCCCCGACCCACCAAGCGAGGCCAGGGATCGAACTCGAATCCTCATGGATACTAGTCGGATTCATTGCCACTGCGCCACAATGGAACTCCCAGGCACACAGATAGTTTTTCAGTCTCGCCAACCATGGAAATCCTGTCTGCTATCAAATCGGCCCAAGCTAGTTTCCGCAAGCACCACCATCCATCTCCAAGCCCTTCCCACAGACCTCCAACGTGATGCCCATCATCTTCCATCTACAACTGAATGCCCCTGGGACCTCTAATCACAGCCACATTTTATAAAGTCTCCCTCCGGATCACCAAACTACCACTCACCACCCCACAAGCCCCGGCTGCTCTCTGAAAGGCCACATATCACTACACTCCCACACTTGACCAAGCTTTCTTTCAGTTTTCGTTCCAGAGCCCCCTGACACCTAGGCTCAGAATCTTCCTAACTCTCCTTTGCTCACCATCTTCATTTAGCAGACATCTCCTTTCTGGATACTTTTTTTTTTTTTTGGCCGCAGCATGCAGGGGCTTGATGTGGGATCTCAGTTCCCAGACCAGGGATCGAACCCAGCAATGATGAAAGCACCCAGTCCTGACCACTGGACCACCAGGGAACTCCCAAACAGACATCTCCTTTCTGATGTTTGATCTGCTAACCTCTAACACTTACTAGCTACCAGGCACTGAACCAAACTCAGAAAGATATCACCTCTCATCTCTGCGACAATTGTCAAGGTGGTGGACATCACGATATGTAGATGGCGAAGCTTTGGCTTGGAGAGGTGAAATGGCTTGTCCAAAGTCATAGACAGGTTCATGGCAGGGCCAAGCCTGATTCTGAAGCCTTTTCCCTTCCCCTGGGAGGACCACACCCTGCTGGAGCCCCCAAGGTCCCCACATCCCCAGGAGGGCCTCCACGCACCTGCCACGTTTTTCTGCAAGGCTGTGTTCTCCGCCTGCAGTCTCAGCAGCTCTCCGTCCACAAGGCTCCCAGCTTGGGCAGCCCCTGACCCAGCAGCTCCATCCTTCAGTTGCTGGTTCTCCCGCTCCAGCTGTTCCATCTGGCTGCAGAGCTAAGGAGTGGACAAACGAGGAAGCAGAAAAGCAAAGAATCAGAACAATATTTGTTGGAGCGCCCGTTGTGGCTCAGCAGTAATGAACCGGACTAGTATCCATGAGGATGCGGGATCAACCGCTGGCCCGGCTCAGTGGGTTAAGGATCCCGAGTTGCTGTGACTGTGGTGTAAGCTGGCAGCTGCAGCTCCCATTCAACCCTAGCCTGGGAACTTCAGATCCCTAGCCTGGCAACACCAGATCTGAGCCATATCTGGGGCCTACACGGCTGCAATGCTGGATCCTTAACCCACTAAGCAAGGCCAGGATTGAACTCACATACTCACAGACACTATGTTGGGGTCTTAACCCACTGAGCCACAATGGGAATTCCAGAACACTATTCCTTTCATTCAGTTCTTCTGAATCCTTTCACGCTCTGCTCAAATGTCATCTTTCAAGTAACAGCCCCCAACACAGAAATTCCAAAACTCTCTAGCACAGCACTCTGTTCATTTCTTTCTTACCTAGCACAAATCACAATTAAATTTACCTAATATGTTAACTTCTTAAATCCCTAAAAACTCTTGGATCATAAATTACGATTCGCAATTAAATTTTATTTTGTAACAGGCTCACAAGCATAGACTCTTTTTTTTTGTCTTTTTAGGGTGGCACCCATGGCATATGGAGGTTCTTAGGCTAGGGGTCTAATCAGAGCTACAGCTGCCGGCCTACACCACAGCCACAGCAATGCAGGATCCGACCTGTGCCTGCGACCTACACCACAGCTCACGGCAATGCCGGGTCCTCAACCCCCTGAGCAAGGCCAGGGATCGAACCCGTGACCTCATGGCTCCTAGTCAGATTCGTTTCTGTTGTGCCACGACAGGAACTCCACAAGTACACATTCTGAAGCCAGACTGCCTGGATGAGAATTTCTAGTCTGCCATTTACTGGTCATATGACCTTGGCACAAATTACTTCATCTCTCTGGGGCTCAGTTTTCCTTATCTGGTGACTAGGGATAGAAATGATTGGCTTGTTGTGAGAATTAAATGAGTGAATAATGTAAAGCACATCAAATAGGAGCTGGCACAAAGTAGACACTATGGAACGGTCACCTATCAGTGCTAGAGCACATAGTGGGGGCTCAGTAACTATTTGTTGAAGGAACAATTGAGCTGAAATATCTTGGCAAGTAAGTGGTGGAGACAGGTCTTGAACTCAGGTCTCTCTGTGAGCATGTCTAGCTTCCAGGAGGAGGAGGGAGAGTGAGAAGGAGGTTCTATACCTGGCTCAGTCCCTAGCCAAGGACAGGTGCTGAGAAACCATAAGCTCGATTTATGGAGGAATACCTGCCCCTGTCTCACCTGGCAAGAACCATGATACCATTGAAGATGGAGGCAGGAAGAAGTGAGGTGATGAGGTCAGCTGCTATGAGCACCAGAGGTTCTGAATTTTTGGGGGGTAAGGACACACCGGGACATGTTGTCTAAAGGAGCCATGTGTTAAGACCTGCAGGTTGGGACAACCTTTATGGCTTGGGCTGGGAGAAGAAGCTAGAAGCAAGGAGACCAGTGAGGAGGCTGTGGGAATAGGGCAGGTGAGAGGCGGAAAGGGCTGAGGCAGGGCTAGGCCACAGGATGGATATAAAACTTTTTTTTAACAGTCAAGAAATATTTTAGAGGGAAAATGAATTAGTAAAAGGATACTATCAGTAGCTAATACCTACAGAACTGATACTATGTGCAAAGCTCAGTTCTAAGTGGTTTACACACATTAACCCATTCAATCCTCACAAAAGCCCTGCCAGGCAGGTCCTATCATTACCATCATTTCTTTCCCTCCTTTTTTTTTTGCTGTGCCTGCAGCATGTGGAAATTCCCCAGCCAGGGATTGAACTCATGCCACAGTAGCAACCCAAACCACTGCAGTGACAACACTGGATTCTTAACCCACTGTGCCGTGAGAGAACTCCACCACCATTTCCATGTTAAACATTTAGGACTCAAGAAACAGGAAGCTTGAGTGACCTGCTCAGGGTTACAGTTAATAAGAGGTAGAGCCAAGGGTTTAATCTAGGCCTTCTGGCTCTTAACTACTATTTACTAAATTGCCTCTCCTAGTATTGTACCTGCACAAAGGTTGTGTTTTTGGTTTGTTTTTCCTTTGTAAAGTCTTGAGCCTTACATTCTCAGGTTGAGCCTTGGAGATATCTTTTTTGTTTTATGAGATGTTCTCCCTTAAAATACACTAAGAACTTAGAAAATCATTGACCACAGATACAAAAGATAGGTAAGGGAACAAAAAATAATGTCTCTCACTGCCCAGTAGATTTAGAAAGAGCCAAGACACTAAAATCAGTGAGAAGACAGAATTATCCAATCCAGGACAAATTACTTACAACTAGAACCCCAGGCTCATGGCAGATGAAAGGAAGGAAAAGGCAAGCAGCTTGAACATCTTTTCATCCCATATTAAGCATAAGAATTTTACCTAAGACCCTCCCAACAGCCGGGGACTCCACAGCACCACACCCCCCCACCCCCAAATACACAAGGAGACTTAAAGCTCAAAGAAAAGGAGTGACTTGATCAGGAACCAGCTGCCCTCATAGTTTGCAGCCTTCTAATTCTAGTACAGTGGGCGGCCCCATCTGTCAAATTGCTACCCCCCAACAGAGAGCCAGGCCTTGTTTCAGCACCATGGACAGTGACACAGGGCCAGCCTCTGTCCAACCACCCTCAGCTGCCTTCCCGCTTCAGCCCAGGTGTCCCCTATCCCATGGACCTCCTTCAACTATCCAGCGCATCAGCACCTTGCTGAACTCGGCCATAAGCGTGCTGTTCTGCAAACGGAAGTCCTCCTCCTGGCTGTGCAGCTTTGCCTGTAGCATCTCATTTTCACTCAGCAGCCCCTCGAATTCCTGCAGTGGCAGATGCGGGCTAGGTCTCCAACGGGGGGTGGAAAGTATGGGGAAGCAGGGCAAAGAAACAGAGGGAGAGAGAAAATGACATTGGGTGGGGGGAACATAGGGTACAAAGAATGAGATGGGTGAAATCAGGAGATATGGGGGGAAAGAGAGATACAAGGAGGGAGAGAGAGACATGGGCATAGAGAGAAGGGAAGATGGGGAAGGAGAGGAGGATGAGGAGAGGAGTATATAGAAACAGAGGAGAAAGGAAGAAGAAAGAGAAGGGGAGAGGGGTTTAGACAGAGAAGGAGGGATGAGGAGGGGAAGAGAAGAAAAAAAGAAAAGGTAGGATGACAAAGAGAGCAACAGAGAAAGAACAGAACAGAGAGAGGGGGTGAGGGAAAGAAATGACTCCGGTAGAGAGAGAGGAAGAAGGGAGAGAGAAACAAGGAGTCAGAAATAAAGGGAAAGAAGGAAAGGGAGAAATGATGGCGGAGATAGGAACAGATGCGAGAAAGACAAAGAGAAAGTTGAGAGGGAAACAAGATTTCGAGAGGAAGAGGAAAGGCAGAAACAGAGATTCAGAGAGGAGGATAAAGAGAAAGAAAGAGAGAAGGAAAAACACACAGAGAGAAATGCAGAGTGAGAGACAAAACAGGAAGACAAAGACACGAAGACACATGGGAGCACACACACAAAGAAAGAAAGAAAGGCCAGTACAAGGAGATCCTGGCCAATAGAAATATCCCTTCTAAGACACAGTCACCCACCAGGGGTCCCCTTACCTGAGCTTTCTTACTCTTGCTCAGTGCCTAAAGGTGAGGTGGGGAGAGAGAGAAGGTAAACAGAGATGGACGCCCTCATTACCATGCAGGGTAGGGAGATACTGTGGCAAGTGTCGGGGGGGGGGGGGGCGACAATGATAACAGCGGTTGCGGGATGGGGACATCTTTAGCCTCAGAACTCACACAGCGAGTTGGAGCCCACAGGAAGGATGGAGTGAGTGAGTGAGTGGGTAAATGAGAAGCGCCCTGCTTACATCCTTCCCTCTGAGCGCCTGAGGCTCTTCCTGAGTCTGGGACTCCAGGCTCAGAAGCTGTGGCTTCGTTGCTACATCTGTCCAAACACACCTAGGTGGATCCCTTCCAATGCCCCATGGGAAGTGCTGTTCCCCTGCTGGGCAGCTGAGGACATTGCCAGGTTGGGGAATCAGCACCCTACCAACGAGAAGCCCAGCTCGACGGCTGCCAGACTTTCGGCATTCTGTATTCCTTCATCTAACAAGTATGGAAGGAGCACATCCTGTGTATGACAATGCGCTCTGCATGGGGACAGAGCAGTGAAGAAAGAGACCAAAGAGGGCCTTGAAGGCCTAGAGGGGCCATCGGAGGTTCTATGCTATCTCACCTTCAAAGGATTTGAGAGGTAGGTTGAGTCTCACTTTACCAACAGGACCATTACAGGGATAGGGAGCAGGAGCACAAGACAGGGGTGTGAGTGGAGAAACGGAGGCAGATTCAAGGCAGATTTACTGACAGACTTGCTGGTTTAGTGAGCAATTCGTGAATGAGAATGAGTAATTAAAGTGAAAAGTGAATGAAGAGTAAATGTGGGGTTCATACGGAGTTCCCGCCGTGGCGCAGCGGAAGCGAATCCGACGAGGAACCATGAGGTCCCGGGTTCGATCCCTGGCCTTGCTCAGTGGGTTAAGGATCCGGCGTTGCCGTGAGCTGTGGTGTAGGTTGCAGACACGGCTCGGATCCCGCGTTGCTGTGGCTGTGGTGTAGGCCAGCAGCTACAGCTCCAATTGGACCCCTAGCCTAGGAATTTCCATATGCCACGGGTGCAGCCCCCCCTCAAAAAAGAGCAAAAAAAAAAGAGTAAATGTGGGGTTAATAGGTGTAAACTATTGCATGTGGAGCAGATAAGCAAGGAGATCCTGCTGTAGAGCACAGGGAACTATATATCTAGAGGCTTGCGATGGAACACGATGGAGGCTAATGTGAGATAAAGAATGTCTATGTGTATGTGTGAATGACTGGATCACTTTGCTGTACGGTAGAAATTGACAGAACAGTGTTAAATCAACTAGAATGGAAAACATGAAAATCTTCAAAAGAAGAGTAAATGTGAATCAATAAATTAAGCAGACCTAGATGCTATTAGCAAAGGAGACTTCCCAGAGACATTTTTGAATGACCCATGGCAGCATGCGACGTTTGGTCTGGCACGCTGGAGGTGCTCATGGAACAGATGGCTGCAAGGAAACATGGATGGGTGAATGAGCAGAGGGAGGTACCTTCTGAGCTTTGCTGAACTCCTTATCCAGGTAGGCGACCTTCTGTCGAAGACTGATGAGTTCTGGTGTGGGGAAAGCAGAGCGTCTCAGCCTCCGTCAGCGGCAGGAGCCGAAAGGTCCTCCTGCCAGGCCTCTGAGGTTTTTTTTCCTCCCCTTGGCCTCCGTCCCCCAAAGCCGCCCCCATCTCATGAGACCCTTTTGGCTCACCAACACCATTCTTGCGTAGTTCATCCGAAAGCTGGTAGTTGTTTGTCCGGAGTTCTAGGAGCTGAGCCTTAGCGGGGGGAAGCAGGGAGGGAAATGACTTGGCAGGAATGTGTCACCTACCCTCACAGGGAGGGAACCAACCTCTGAGCCTCATGGACCCTGCTGCCCTCCGTGTGCCTTTTTATTCACTCCTAAGACCTGTGCCTGTTGCCTCCCAAATGAGCTTCCAGCTGCTCGGCCCATCCCACCTTCTCCACTTTTGCTGATTTATTGTTATTTTTTTCTAGGGCCGCACCTGAGGCATAGGGAAGTTCCCAGGCTAGGGGTTGAAAACAGGAGCTACAGCTGCCGGACTAGGCCACAGCCACAGCAACGCCACATCCGAGGTGCATCTGCAATCTACACCACAGCTTACAGCAACGCCGGATCCTTAACCCACTGAGCGAGGCCAGGGATTGAACCCGCATCCTCATGGATACTAGTCCGATTCACTGCTGCTGCGCCACAACAGGAACTCCTCCAGTTCTGTTTATAACCACAGCCAGCCTCACCTCTCTATCTCCCTGCTGCCTCCATCTCTCCCCTTCCAATCCACTATGCTCACGTGGGTTCCATGGCTCTCCAGGCCCACAGGATAAAGTTCTGCCCCCTCGCCTCAGCTGCCTCATCACACACCCAATACTGTTCTATCTTCTGTCAGAGGCATTGTCCATCCTCTTGGCCAGACTAGGGGGCCAGGGATTGCCTTCTGCCCTCTTTCCCAAGGGAAGAGGGCCTCGGATTATGACCAATCTCACTGAGTAAAAGGGGGCTGCCCAGGGTCCCTACCTACAAGGCTCTCCAAATATGTCCAGACCCCTTTCAAGAATTGAGGAAAAGTTGGAGTTCCCGTTGCGGAGCAGCGGAAATGAATCCGACTAGGAACCATGAGGTTGCGGGTTTGATCCCTGGCCTCGATCAGTGGGTTAAGGATCCGGCGTTGCCATGAGCTTCGGTGTAGGTCACAGATGCGGCTTGGATCCCCCATGGCTGTGGCTGTGGCGTAGGCCAGCAACTGTGGCTCCAATTCGACCCCTAGCCTGGGAACCTCCATATGCCACAAGTGCAGCCTTAAAAAAAAAAAAAATTGAGGAAAAGTAATGTATGGGCCATTCCAAACAGCATACCCCTCCTTACTACCCTTCCGGGGCACTGAGGTCAGTTCTTTCCAGAACCGCTATCCCTTACTCCACCAGGACTTTTCCCTCTCTTCCATGGCGCCAGCCTCCATCCCGGGGTGGTCTACTAAAGGAGACAGCACAGAACCTCTATAGAAGCTTCTTGCCCCTGTCCTCTCTCGGATTCTGTGATCTGTCTCCCTTGTCCTGATCCAACTGGAACACCGCTGGCACCCACTTCAGAGGCCCTATCCAGCAGTTCCCATTGTGGCGCAGCAAAAACGAATCCAACTGATATCCATGAAGATGTGAATTCAATCCCTGGCCTCACTCAGTGGGTCGGGATCCAGCGTTGCTGTGAGCTGTGGTGTAGATCGCAGACTCAACTCGGATGTGGCGTTGCTGTGGCTGAGGTGTAGGCTGGCAGCTGTAGCTCTGATTCGACCCCTAGCCTGGGAACTTCCATATGCCATGGGTTTGGCCCTGAAAAAAAAAGTTCCTATCCATCAGAGCCCAATGGTTTTCCCATCACTCATGGCCAATGGAATCAATCTTCCTCACTCAAGAGTCCCCTATACCCCTCGAGACCTCTAATGGAATGGCCCTATATCCTTCAGGGTTTTTCCCCAAACAAGGCCTTGGGTGGGTCGACTGGATTACGCGGAATACCTGCACAAGTTACAGAGCCCTTCCCCTTTTATGGTCCAATGACCTCGCCCTTCCACCCTCAGGGTCCCTCACACAGTAACAACTGGTTTCCTTCATTCAAGGACCAACAGATGACCTGTCCTTACTTGGAGTCCCTCCTGTCCTCCACAGGACCCTACCAGAGGTTTCTACCTTTCAGAGTCTCCCCACTCACTAAACCCAATGGTCTTCCCCAGTTAGGAACTCTCGCAACAAGGTCCCACTTTGGCCTGTCATCTCACCTCAGAGTCTCCCCCAAAAGAATCAAGTGGTCAGAGTCCTCAGCTAGGGTACCTCCCTACAGAGCAGTGATGTCCCCTCCACGCGGTGCAAGGGATCACTCTTTCACCTCCTCTGGTCTCTCACCAAAAAGGATTAATGGTATTACCCATTCACCCCAGGCCTAATGGGATCACGCCTCATCATCCAATGGTACTGCCCTCTCTTGGGATCCGCTACACCCCTCTCGCACAGAAGCTCCATTTCCCAGGAACAATGACAACATGTGGGGTCTTTCCCCTGTCCCCTGACACAATGGTATCTCCCACAAAAACGTCCACCTCCCACCAGCAATGGTATTGCCCTCTCCAGAGCTCCCCCCACCATGACGCAAACAGCCCAACGCCCGCTTCCTTCCTCTCCAGACAAAATGGTTTCGCCCTCTCAGGATCTCCTTCCCTCAAAGCCCAACATTATCATCGCCCACCCAGGTGTCCCCCGCACGGGCCCAAAGGTCTCGTCCCCCCCAGGTCTGAGTAAGGTACCGCCCACGCTAGGACTCTCTCCTCCGCCCACAAGGCTAACAGAATCCAACCCCTCAGAGCCCAACAGGATCTCAGAATCCAGTAGTATCAGCACTCGGAGCCTCAGTTTCCCTTCCCCAGACCAACCCCTTAGACTCAAGATCCATCCCAACCAACCCCTGCCCAGACCCATGGCACGACTTCTCTCTTTCCCGCCCCCTTGTCGCCTAGCCCGGTGGTCTTTTCCCCGGTGAGCGGCACCTGCATCCGCTGAAACTCCTCTTCAGACAGAGCTTGCGCCATGTTCCTCCCCCCCACCCCCCCTACAGCTTTCTGCGCAGACGCAGTTTGTCCCTCCTGTCATTAGAATTAAGGTCGGACCAAACCACTGGGCAGGAAGAGAGGGGGAGAAGTCTACTCCGGAAGTCCAGCGTTTTGGAAACTGAGAGAAGCGGAGGAAACCGACAGGTTAGGTGAATTGCAATGTAATATTTTACCAGAACCTATGTCATTTGATCTGGATTTTAAGCTCTCACAGACTACCCATTGTGATGCGACACTATGGCATCCCTGTGTCATCGGTGGACTCGTCGCTAAGGAAGTGTTTGCCGACCGAAAATGACACTTCCGCGGTACTCCTTTAAGGAGGATGGTTGACTTAATGAAAGCGGAAGCCTTGCGCTGATCTTGTTCCCGCCCTCCTCCGGGTGACCCCATAAGGGAATCCCGCCCCTTTGAAGCCTCTGGCGTTTTTTTTTTTTTTTTTCCTCTTTAAAGCTTTGACACTGATTTTCTTAACACGCTGCTGTCGTTAGGTGAAGGGCTTAGCCACTAATAAATATAAAATACCTATGAGGAAACAATGGCAGTGAATCAAACGAAAAATCTTCATTTAAAAAACAAACAAAAAATAGGATGGCAGAACACCAGGAACATTCAAATAAGTATTAAAATGCATTATAAGTCTCTCTTTTGCTTATAAGCCTCTCCAAACCCTGTCAGGCAAGCAGTAGTTTTTATTTGGGAAAGAGAAAAATTAGAAAGCATGTTAAGCGGCAACGTATTTGTATTAGGATACGCCCCATTTTCCTTAGCTTTCTTTTGGCAGGGATAACTTAATTTTGATGCCATTTTAAGCATTCAGAAAAGCAAGAACAGTACGAGGAAATTCTTTGTACCCTTATGCCAGATTCATCAATTGTTTACATTTTTCCACCTTTTCTTTATCATTTTCTCTCTCTCTCTATATATATATATATAAAATTTTTGAACCCTTGGCTTCAGCATCCATCAATGATTTTTCTAACATCAACATTCCTTTCATATTTGTTAGTTATTATTCTACCATAAGGAAAAGCTTTCTCTTCTTCCCCATTTATGTATTTTTATCTGTACAGACATAATTCTTACTTTATTCAATGATTTATAATCAATAACTATCATTTTTTCATTTGATGCTCAAATTGTCCTAGATTTGGCCAGTGGGAGCTCTTTCAAGTTGGCTTTGTGTCCCTTTGACATGCCACCATCATTTTATTTATTTATTTATGTTTATTTATTTTTTGCTTTTTAGGGCCCCACCCACAGCATATGGAGGTTCCCAGGCTAGGGGTCGAATCAGAGCCATAGCCACTGGCCTACACCAGAGCCACAGCAATGCGGGATCCAAGCCGAGTCTGCAATCTACACCACATTTCAGCCCAACCATACAAGATTCATTCTAGCTTTCTCACTTTCCATATTTGTAAATCCCTTCTCCGGCAGGGAAAAAACCTAGCTCCCATTATCCAAAATAAATTTTCTTCTTTGTGTAATCATATAATCTACATTAAGTAATTCCAGAATTGCCCGCCCGTAAGAGTAGGAAAAACAAGTCTACCAGCAGTTCCCTGTGGCTCAGTGAGTTAAGGATCTGGTGTTGTCACTGCCGAGGCTCTGGTTATAGCTAGGGCGTGGGTTCCATCCCTGGCCAGAGAACTGCATGCTGCAGGTGCAGCCAAAAAAAACCACAACTAATCTACCAACTAGGGGCCAATTCCTTTTTTATTTTTTATTTTTGGCTGTGCCATGTGGACAATTCCCAATTCGCCAGGATCAAACCTAAAACCTGTGCCACAGCAGTGAACAGGGCTGCTGCAATTTCAAGGCCGATCCTTAACCCACTGCACCACAAAGGAACTCCAAGGCCAGTACTTTTTTACAGCTTCTTTTGTCTGTAGGCTTATGGTGGTCTATAGTCAACATATTGTGTTTAACAACCTAACCATGGATTCAATATTTGATGCAATTCCTTTTATTTTTAATCGGATGGTAGTCAAAATACTGTGTTCAAAAATTACTCAGGGAGGAGTTCCGTCCTGGTGCAGCAGTTAACGAATCTATCTAGCATCCACGAGGACAAACTTTCGATCCCTGGCCTTGCTCAGTGGGTTAAGGATCCGGCATTGCCGTGAGCTGTGGTGTACGTCGCAGATATGGCTTGGAACCTGTGTTGCTGTGGCTGTGGCGTAGGCCAACAGCTGTAGCTCCAGTTCGACCCCCAGCCCACGAATCTCCATGTGAATCTCCATATGCCAAGGGTGTGGCCCTAAAAAGACAAAAAAAAAAAAAAAAAAAAAAAAAGAAAGAAAGAAAGAAAGAAAGAAAATGGTCTTTTTCCCATTTACTATACTGTAATATAAGTGAGGTACAGGATGGGTGGTACACATTTGGGAAGGTGTTTGTATGTCTGTATGCTCTTGAATATACTGGAACAGGAATTCACAAGTGCTTTCATTGAAGAATTTGTTCATATACTGTGTATGGATTATGTAATATGCCATAATGGGTTCTGTAAATACTTAAAACTGTAAAAATATTTTTTTGCCTTTTCTAGGGCCACACCCGAGACATATGGAGGTTCCTAGGTCAAATAGGAGCTGTAGCCACCGGCCTATGTCAGAGCCAGAGCAACTCGGGATTCGAGCCGTGTCTGTGACCTACACCACAGCTCATGGCAATGCAGGATCCTTAACCCACTGAGTGAGGCCAGGGATCGAACCAGCCACCTCATGGTTCCTAGTCAGATTTGTTAACCACTGCGCCACCAAGGGAACTCCAAAACTGTACTTTTTTAATGGTGTGCTTCCCTTATAATTTTTTGATGAGAGAATTTTGAAAATACCAAAGAAGCGGGGGAAATAGTTTGCCAGTATTATATTTTCATATTGTTTGTCTCTGCTTCTCACTAACCCTACTGTTAACCTGGGATGTAGCAAGACCGCTATGCTCCCACCTGCCCTACCTAGAGCAGGGTGTAAGGCAAGGCACCAGTCCCCCCACCCCATCATGTCCCCCCACCCTCACCACTGCCGCCGAGCACCAGATCCTGGCCCTGCGTTTTTGTCGGTGTAGAGACTGTACAGGCGTGAGGATGCGTGATCAAGCACTACATGTCAAGGAGTTCCCGTCGTGGCTCAGTGGTTAACGAATCCGACTTGGAACCATGAGGTTGCAGGTTCGATCCCTGGCTTCGCTCAGTGGGTTAAGGATCCAGTGTTGCTGTGAGCTGTGATGTAGGTCACAGATGCGGCTCAGATGTGTGTAGGCTGGCAGCTACAGCTCCGATTTGACCCCTAGCCTGGGAACCTCCATATGCCGTGGGTGCAGCCCTAAAAAGACAAAACACACACACACACACACACACACACACACACACAAATTACTTGGGGGAGTTCCCATTGTGGTTCAGCAGAAATGAATCTGACTAGCATCCATGAGGTCACAGTTTTGATCCCTGGCCTTGCTCAGAGGGTTAGGGATCTGGCGTTGCTGTGGTGTAGGTCTCAGATGCAGCTGGGATCCCAGATTGCTGTGGCTGTGGCTGTGGCTGTGGCTGGCAGCTGCAGCCCCGATTGGATCCCTAGTCTGGGAACTTCCATATGCTGATGGTGCGGCCCTAAAAAAAGGGGGGGAGGAGAAAAACGTTTACCTCTCTTTCAACTGCCTAGAAGAATTTAGATGGGAGTATGGCCCCAAAAGAGAGCTATTACCATAGATACATTTTTTTCCTGAAAGGCTTCCCTGCATGGCAGGACAAACATTTGACTACCAAACTTCTGCTCTTATTGTCCTATGAATTGTTTGGCTGCCCTTTGAAGCCCCTTTGAAGTCTCTGTGCCATTCCTTAGCTCAGGATGCCATATAAGCCTCGATTGCCCAACTGCCTTTGGGTCTCATTTTTTAAAATTTATTTATTTATTTATTTTTGTCTTTTTAGGGCTGCACCCGTGGCACATGGAGGTTCCCAGGCTAGGGGTCTAATTGGAGCTGTTGTCGCCTGCCTATGCCAGAGCCACAGCAATGCCGGATCCAAGCCACATCTGTGGCCTACACCACAGCTCAGGGCAATGCCGGATCCTCAACCCACTGAGCGAGGCCGGGGATCAAACCTGCGTCCTCATGGATACTAGTCAGGGTCGCTAACTGCTGAGCCATGACGGAACTCCTGGGTCTCATATTTTTGTAGGTATCCTGTACCTACAAAATTAGTTTTTTCTCCTGTCAATCTGTGTAATGTCACTTTAATTATTAAACCAGCAAAGAACCTAGAAGGGTAGAAGGAAAAATGTTCCACCAGGACACATACATGTGTGTTATCATATTTATCTTTATGCTACATGGAGGGTAGCATACTGTAACTACGCTTTTGCACTTTGCATTTTTATTTGATAATCTGTGTGTGTGTGTGTGTCTCAGGTACACAGCACCCCATTTTTGTAGTTGTATCATAATTTAACCAACTGTGCTATGTTTGCCCATGTATGTGGTTTCCAATATTTTGCAATTATAAACAATGCCGAAAATAATAACCTAGTACATACATGTATTTTTCTAATTACCTGAGATATATCTTCAGGGTGAATTCATAGGACTGGGATTGCTGTATCAAAAAGTGAATACCTAAGTGGAGTTCCCGTCGTGGCGCAGTGGTTAACAAATCTGACCAGGAACCATGAGGTTGCGGGTTTGATCCCTGGCCTCGCTCTGTGGGTTAAGGATTTGGCGTTGCCATGAGCTGTGGTGTAAGTCACAGACATGGCTTGGATCCCGCGCGTTGCTGTGGCTGTGGTGTAGGCCGGTGGCCACAGCTCCGATTAGCCCCGTAGCCTGGGAACCTCCATATGCCTCGAGGGCGGCCCTAGAAAAGATTAAAAAAAAAAGAAAGAAAGAAAGAAAGAAAATTACCCTTATTCCCAAAAGGTTGCTTGGTACCCGCTCCCAATCCTCTAATCCATCTCAGGCAACTACTGATTGGCTTTCCATCACTATAGATTATATTTGTCTTTTGTAAGGTTTTATACAAATTGAATCAGACAATATGTACTCTTTTGTGTCTGGCATCTTTCATTTAGCATAATGCATTTGAGATTCATCCAAGTTGTGTGCAGCAGTATTTTTTCCTTTTTATTGATAAGTAGAATTCTGTACTATATCACAGTTTGTCTATTTATTTATTTAATTTGTGTATCTCAGGGAGTTCCCTGGTGGTTTAGAGGTTAGTAATTGGTGCTTTCACCACTGTGGCCCAGGTTCAATCCCTAGTTTGGAAACTGAGATTCCACATCAAAGCTGTTTCACGGCACCGCCAAAAAAAGGAAAAAAAATAGTAATTTATGTTTCTCTAATTATAAGAGAAGTTACACTTTTCATATAATTTAAGGCCATTAAAAATTTTCTTAGCCACACCCATGGCATGTGGAAGTTCCCTGGCCAGGGATCAAACCCTCAACACAACAGTGACCTGTGCCGCTGCAATGACAATGCTGGATGCTTAACCCACTGTTCCCACTGGGAACTCCTTAGTAACATTTTTTTTTCTCTTTTGTCTTTTTAGAGCCGCACTTGCGGCATATGGAAGTTCCCAGGCTAGGGGTCTAATCAGAGCTGTAGCCACCGGCCTACACCACAGCCACAGCAACTCAGGATCCGAGCCACGTCTGCAATCTCCACCACAGCTCACAGCCATGCTGGATCCTTAACCCACTGAGCAAGGCCAGGCATCGAACCTACAACCTCGTGGTTCCTAGTTGGATTCACTAACCACTGAGCCACGACGGGAACTCCTAGTATCATTTCTTAAACTGTGAATTGTCTGTTAACATCTTTTGCCCTTTTTTCTTTTTTCTTTTTTTTTTTTGTCTTTTTGGGGCCACACCTGCGCATATGGAGGTTCCCGGGCTGGGGTGGAATCAGAGATGTAGCCGTCGGCCCATACCACAGCCACAGCAACGCCAGATCCTTAACCCACTGAGTGAGGCCAGGGATTGAACCTGCAACCTCATGGTTCCTACTCAGATTCGTTTCCACTGTGCCATGACGGAAACTCCTGCTCATTTTTCTGTAGTCGATTTTTGGACTTTTTCCCCCTTAATTTTCAAGAGTTCTTTGTGTTTGGGGGATATTAACATTACATTGCAGTATATGTTGCATATATTTTCTCCCAGTATGTCAGTTGTCTTTTGACCATGTTTATGATCTTAGGAGCTAGAAAATTGAGGTCTGCCTGCTAATCGATATATATACACATATGTATACTTCTTTTTGTATCGATCCATCTCTATATATTTGAAGATGGAGCCATACTGATGTTGCAATATTATGAGGTTCATTCTAGCCTTCATTTCTCGCTTATGTGTAGCCTTCCACTCCAACAGTGATGACCCCAGCTGCATCCATCCACCGCCCATTTCTTTAATTGTCTGATCTCTCTGTACACATATAGCAATACCGGAATTGTTAAACTGTACCCCTGTGGGAAACAACTTTACCAGAGTTAAGTTCTTTTCTGTGGTTCCCTTTGACTTTAGCCTTCAAGTTTCCAGTCAAAATGCCATTTTCGGAGGTCCTGTCATGGCACAGCAGAAGTGAATCTGACTAGGTACTGTGAGGTTTCGGGTTCGATCCCTGGCCTTGCTCAGTGGGTTAAGGATCTGGCATTGTCATGAGCTGTGGTGTAGTTTGCAGATGTGGCTCGGATCCCACATGGCTGTGGCTGTGGCGTAGACCGGCTCCAATTGGACCCCTAGCCTGGGAACCTCCATATGCCACCAGTGAGGCCCTAAAAAAAAAAATTAAAAAAAAAAAGCAAAATGCCATTTTCCAAGGTCACTTGGGTTGGCATATCTTTTCCTCACCCTCTTCAGTGACTGTATGTCATACATTTGTAATACAGTTACATTATGTTAGTTTCATTCCATACTGGGATTCCCTGACCTCCTGGTTGGTTTTTAAAATTTCTCATACATTAAGATGCATTTTTTTGTGTGTACTATAAAGGCCTATGGGTTTTGGCAAATGCATTTTAAAGTTTTCTAGAGTTCCCTGGTGGCTCAGCAGTTAAGGATCTGGCCTTGTCCCTGGCCCGGGAGCTTTGGCATGCTGTGGGTACAGTCCAAAAAATGTTTACATAAAAAAGTTTTCCTCACATAGATTTTTTTTGGCACATTTCTTTTCAGGTTACGATCCTTCTTAAGGTGTATAATCTTCTTTGTTTCTCTTATAGTTTCTCTGACTGGTTATTATTTATGTATATGAAGGGAATTGACTTTATATCATTTAACTTTATATCATTCCACTTTGCTGAATACTTTATTGTAAGAGTTATTTGTTTGTTTTGTCTTTTCTAGCCCCCCCCCGCAAGGCATGTGGAGGTTCCCAGGCTAGGGGTCAAATTGGAGCTGTAGCCACCGGCCTATGCCACAGCCGCAGCAACGCCAGATCCGAGCTGCGTCTGCGACCTACACCACAGCTCATCAAGCCGGATCCTTAACCCACTGAGCGAGGCCAGGGATCGAACCCGCAACCTCATGGTTCGGAGTCGGATTCATTAACCACTAAGCCACGACGGGAACTCCTGTAAGAGCTAGTTTTATCGTGGATTCTCTAAGGTTTGCCAGGTACAGAATCATATCATCTGAAAATAGAGCTTGCTTTATCTCTGTTTCATGTGCCTCTAATTGGAACTCCAGGGATAACTTTACAGTGGAGAACTTTGGCAGGCACCACCTCAACCAAGTAGACAATACTAACACCAATATAGGGACAAATTGGTATTTTGTGACTCCTGATGTGATGCACCAAGAAAGACACACCAGGAGTTCCCGTCGTGGCTCAGTAGTTAATGAATCCGATTAGGAACCATGAGGTTGTGGGTTCGATCCCTGGCCTTGTTCCGTGGGTTAAGGATCTGGCATTGCTGTGAGCTGTGGTGTAGGTCGCAGACATGGCTCCGGATCCTGAGTTGCTGTGGCTGTGGTGTAGGCTGGCGGCTACAGCTCCGATTAGACCCCTAGCCTGGGAACTTCCATATGCTGTGGGAGTGGCCCTAAAAAGCAAAAAGCAAAAAGCAAAAAAAAAAAGGCACATGCCCTTGCATGTTCATTGTGGCACTATTCACAATAGCCAAGACATGGAAACAACCCAAATGTCCATCGACAGACGATTGGATGAGGAAGATGTGGTATATATACACGATGGAATACTACTCAGCCATAAAAAAGAATGACATAATGCCATCTGCAGCAACATGGATGGAACTAGAGACTCTCATCCTGAGTGAAGTAAGTTAGAAAGAGAAAGAAAAATACCATATGATATCACTTATGTCTGGAATCTAATATATTGCCCAAATGAACCTTTCCACAGAAAAGAAAACCATGGACTTGGAGAATAGACTTGTGGTTGCCAAGGGGAAGGGGGACGGAGTGGGATGGACTGTGAATCTCAGGTTAATAGATGCAAACTATTGCCTTTGGAATGGATTAGCAATGAGATCCGGCTGTGTAGCACTGGGAACTCTATCTAGTCACTTGTGATGGAGCATGATAATGTGAGAAAAAGGAACGTATACATGTATGTGTAACTGGGCCACCAAGCTGTACAGTGGAAAAAAGACTGTATTGAGGAAATAACAATAAAAAAAATAAGTGATATCATGTGGTATTTGTCTTTCTCTTTCTTTTTTTTTTTTATTTGCTTTTTAGGGCCGCACCCTCAGCATATGGAGGTTCCTGGGCTAGGGGTCGAATCAGAGCTGGAGCCTCTGACCTGCGCTGCAGACACAAGCAACACCCAATCCGAGTCTTATCTGCAACCTGTACCACAGCTCATGGCACTACCGGATCCTAACCCACTGAGCGAGGCCAGGGATTGATCCTGCGTCCTCATGGATCCTAGCTGGGTTCATTAACCGCTGAGCCACGAAGGGAACTCCCTTTCTCTTTCTGACTTAACTTCATTTAGTATGATGATCTCTAGTTGCATCCATGTTGCCGAGAATAGCATTGTCTCATTCTTTTTTATGACTGAGTAGCAGCCCATTATGTGCATGTTTTATATATATATATATATATATATATCTTCACATTATACTGTATCTTCTTTTTGTTTTGTTTTTTTTTTTTTTTTGTCTTTTTGTCTTTTTGCCATGTCTTGGGCCACTCCCATGGCATACGGAGGTTCCCAGGCTAGGGGTTGAATCGGAGCTGTACCCATTGAGCAAGGCCAGGGATCGAACCTGCAGCCTCATGGTTCCTAGTCAGATTCGTTAACCACTGAGCCACTACGGGAATTCCTATAGTGTATCTTCTTTATCCATTTATTTGTCAACAGAGCTTTAGGTTGTTTCCATGTCTTGGCTGTTGTGAATAGGGCTGCTACCAACATAGGGGTACATATGTCTTTTTGAATGATAGTTTTGTCTGGATATAGGCCCAGGAGTGGGATTGCTGGATTGTATGGCAACTTTATCCTTCGTTTTCTGAGGAACCTTCATACTATTTTCCCCAGTAGCTCTACTCCCTTGGGAATGTCTTTCTCTCATACGCCTTTGTGTACAGGAAGCAGTTAACATCGTACAGCTGAGACTGCCTGTCCTTAGAAAGATCTGATTGCAAGGTTGACCCTTGACTGGCTTCTGGAAACTTAGTTGGTAAACAATTCCCTGTACTGATATAAAACCTTTTCTAAATAATAAGGATGGTTCCCTGTGCCAAACTGTTCGTCCAAACAATGTGATTTATGCTGAGCTCATTGCTCATTGCATTCCCTCGGGGAATCTGGAATTTTGGTACATGCCAGGTAGACTAGTGACCAGCACCCAGTGAAAACCTCAGGCACTGCGTCTCCAATGGCCTCCCTGGTAAACGACACATCACACCGTGTCATATCAGCTCATTGCTGGAGGAATTAAATGTGCCCTGTGTGACTCCACTGGGAGAAGATTCTTGGAAGCTTGTGCTTGCTTTGGACTTTGCCCTGTGTGCCTTTTCCCTTTGCTCACGGGAGGTAGAGAGCACAAGGGAGCCAGTGCTGGATTTCTTTCTTTTTTTTTTTTTTTAATCTTTTTAGGGCCACACCCGCAGCATATGGAAGTTCCTAGCCCAGGGGTCAAATTGAAGTTGCAGCTGTCAGCCGACGCCACAGCCACAGCAACGCCAGATCAGAACTGCGTCTGTGACCTACACCACAGCTCACAGCAATGAGCAAGGCCACCCACTGAGCAAGGCCAGGCATCGAACCCATGTCCTCATGGATACTAATAGGATTTGTTACCGCTGAGCCACAACAGGAAGTATATGCTGAAATTCCTGAGTCCTTTTGTTGAATCACTGAAGCTGGGGATGGTGTTGGGAACTCCTGACACAAATAAGCATACACACACACACACACACACTGAGAGGGAGGGAGGAAGAGAGAGAAAGAGGAGGAAAGAAAGAGACAGAGAATGATAAAGGAAAAGTGTCAAAATTGGAGTTCCCATCATGGCTAAGTGGTTAATGAATCCGACTAGAAACCATGAGGTTGCAGGTTCGATCCTTGCTCACCTTGCTCAGTGGATTAAGGATCCGGTGTTGCCATGAGCTGTGGTGTAGGTCGCAGATGCAGCTTGGATCCTGAGTTGCTGTAGCTGTGGTGTAGGCCAGCGGCTACAGCTCCGATTAGATTCCTAGCCTGGGAACCTCCATGTGCTGCGGGAACAGCCCTAGAAAAGGTAAAAAGACAAAAAACAAAACAAAACAAAAAAAGAAATTGGCAAAATGTTAGCATAGGAACATCTGAATGAAGGGGATATAGGGAATATTTTGCAATTTTTCTATAAGTCTAAAGTTATTTCTTTTTTTTTTTTTTTTTTTTTGGTCTTTTTGCTATTTCTTTGGGCCCTTCCTGCGACATATGGAGGTTCCCAGGCTAGGGGTCCAATCGGAGCTGTAGCCACCAGCCTACGCCAGAGCCACAGCAACGCGGGATCCGAGCCGCGTCTGCAACCTACACCACAGCTCACGGCAACGCCGGATCGGTAACCCACTGAGCAAGGGCAGGGACCGAACCCGCAACCTCATGGTTCCTAGTTGGGTTCGTTAACCACTGTGCCACGATAGGAACTCCTGAAGTTATTTCAAAATAAAAAGCAAGGAATTCCTGTTGTGGCTCAGTGGTTACTGAACCTGACTAGTATTCATGAGGATGTGGGTTCAATCCCTGGTCTGCTCAATGGGTTAAGGATCCAGTGTTGCTGTGAGCTGTGGTGTAGCTTGCAGACTCGGCTTGGATTCCACCTTGCTGTGGCTGTGGTGTAGGCTGGCAGCTACAGCTCTGATTGGACCCCTAGCCTGGGAACCTCCATGTGCCACAGGTGTTACCCTAAAAAGACAAAAAAAAAGTAAGACATGGAAATTGGGGGTTCTCTGGTGGCTCAATGTGTTAAGGAACTGGTGTATCACTGCTGTGGCTCCAGTTTCTGCTCTTGCAGGTTGGATCCCTTGCCTGGGAATTGCTGCAGAGCCAAAAATAAAGAAATAAAAGAAAAAGAAAACCAAATATATACCCAAAGTGGGCTCATTGCTCATTGCTAAAGGTACATCTCCTTCGAGGACCTCTCAGTGAGCAGACATGGGAAATAAACACACACATACACAGACACACACACAGACACACACACACACACACAGTTCAATTTGACTGTGTTATCTGAAACTGTTAGATCATCTTGGAGTTCCCTAGTGGCCTAGCAATTAAGCTTCCATTGTTGTCACTGCTATGGCTCCAGTCACTGCTGTGGTGCGGGTTTGATCCCTGGCCTGGGAACTATTGCACGCTGTGGCACAGCCAAAAATGAATACCTAAATAAAGCCATGAGTTCATCTTGCTACCTCCAATTCTCATTCAACATTTCAGGGTACATTCTTGGCTTCTTCCACCCATATTTGTAACTTCTTTTATTTGTAATTCCTTTAGTAAGTAACCTGGCTCCCATTATTCCCAATACATTTACTTGTTTCCTCAAGCTTAGATTACACAAAATGGATTTTCAGGATCTCTTAATTGTTTCTATTCCAGAATCGTTTTTTGTTTTGTTTTGTTTTTTGTCTTTTTGCTATTTCTTGCGCTGCTCCCGTGGCATATGGAGGTTCCCAGGCTAGGGGTTGAATCGGAGCTGTAGCCACCAGCCTATGCCAGAGCCACAGCAACGTAGGATCCGAGCTGCGTCTGCGACCTACACCACAGCTCACGGCAATGCCGGATCCTTAACCCACTGAGCAAGGGCAGGGATGGAACCCGCAACCTCATGGTTCCTAGTCGGATTCGTTAACCACTGAGCCATGACGGGAACTCCAATAGGGTCATCTTGTTGTACATTACATCCATAGACTTTTTATCTTATAACTGAAAATTGTAACCTTTGAACACATTCGTCCAATTCCCCCTCACACACCCCCATTTGGCTGTCTTGATACCAATTCCATAATGTCTTTTTTTTTTTTTTTTTTTGTCTATTTAGGGCTGCACCCGTGACATATGGAGGTTCCCAGGCTAGGAATCGAATGAGAGTTGTTACCACTGGCCTACACCACAGACACAGCAACACCAGATCCGAGCTGCATCTGTGACCTACACCGCAGCTTGCCCCAACGATGGATCCATAACCCACTGAGCAAGGCCAGGGAGTGAACCTTCAACCTCACGGATACTAGTTGGGTTCTTAACCTGCTGAGCTGCAATGGGAACTCCAATACCACAATGTCTTAATTATTATTATAACTTCACAGTAAGTCCAAGTCAGAAATTTCAAGACCTCCAAATTTTTTCTTACTTTTGAAAGTTGATTTTGGTCCTTCGAATTTCCATCTGAATTTTAGAATCTACTTGTCAGTCAATTCTACAGAAAAAGGAAGGAAGGAAGGAAGGTAGGAAAAAGGAAAGAAAGAAAAAGAAAGAAAAGGAGTTCCCATCGTGGCACCGTGTAAACGAATCCGACTAAGGAACCACGAAGTTGTGGGTTCAATCCCTGGTCTGGCTCAGTGGGTTAAGGATCTGGCGTTGCCGTGAGCTGTGGTGTAGATCGCAGACACGGCTCGGATCCTGTGTTGCTGTGGCTCTGGTGTAGGCTGGGCGGCTACAGCTGATTCGACCCCTAACCTGGGAACCTCCATATGCCGCAGGAGCAGCCCTAGAAAAGGCAAAAAGACAAAGAAAAAAAATTGAGTCTTCTGATCTGTGAATATGTGCCTCTCTCCATTTAGTTCCATCTTTAATTTCTCTCAGCAAAGTTTTGTACTCAGCACACAGATCTTGCACATTATTTTTGACATTATTATAAATAAATCATATTTGGAATTTTAAATTTGCTATGGGTAATTGCAAGTATATAGAAATACAATTAAATGTAGCATATTGATCCTTGTATCCTGCAGTCTTGCTAAGGTCACTTGTGGGTTCTAATAGCTTGTTTGTAGATTCCATATGATTTTCTACACAGACGAGCATGTCATCTTTGAATAAAGACAGCTTCGCCTCTCCCTTTCCAATCTTCATGGCTTTGATTTCTTTCTTGCCAGATGCCACTGGCTAGAACCTCCAGGATAATATTGAACTGAAGTGATGAGAGAGTCCACATCCTTGCTTTGCACATGATTTTACCAGGAAAGGCATTCAGTCTTAATTTTGATGTTACTATCAGTATTTTCATAAATGCTCTTTATCGTGTTGAGAAGTTATTACCTTTTAGTTCTAGTTTTCTGAGAGTTTCTTTTTTTAAAACACCTGGAATGAGTGGTAGATTTTGTCAAATGTTTTCTCTGCATCTTTGAGATAATCACATTTTTTCTTTCTTTTTTAAAAAATCTTTTGTCCAGGAGTTCCTGTCGTGGCTCAGTGGTTAACGAATCCGACTAGGAACCAAGAGGTTGCGGGTTCGATCCCTGGCCTTGCTCAGCGGGTTAAGGATCCGGCATTGCCGTGAGCTGTGGTGTAGGTCGCAGACGTGGCTCGGATCCCGAGTTGCTGTGGCTGTGGTGTAGGCCGGTGGCTACAGCTCTGATTCGATCCCTAGCCTGGGAACCTCCATATGCCATGGGAGCGGCCCAAGAAATGGCAAAAAAACAACAAGAAAAAAATCTTTTGTCCAAGTCCATCATTTTCTTTTCTGTGAAAGGTTCATTTCTGCCGTATATTAGACCTGTGGTTGCCAAGGGGAAGGGGGAGGGAGTGGGATGGACTGTGAATCTCGGGTTAATAGATGCAAACTATTGCCTTTGGAATGGATTAGCAATGAGATCCTGCTGTGTAGCACTGGGAACTCTATCTAGTCATTTGTGATGGAGCATGATAATGTGAGAAAAAAGAATGTCTACATGTATGTGTAACTGAGTTACTATGCTGTACAGTAGAAAAAAAATAATCCATTGAGGAAATAAAATAATCTTTTGGAGTTCCCATTGTGGTGCAGTGGAAATGAATCCAACTAGAAACTATGAGGTTTTGGGTTCGATCCCTGGCCTCATTCAGTGGGTTAAGGATCCAGCATTGCCATGAGCTGTGGTGTAGGCAGGCAACTGTAGCTCTGGTTAGACCCCTGGCCTGGGAACCTCCATATGCCACAGGTACAGCCCTAAAAAGAAAAAACAAACAAACAAAAAAACTTTAAAAAATCTTTTTCGGAGGGCCACAGTTGTGGCATGTGGAAGTTTCTGGGCCAGCAATCAAACCTGTGCCACAGCAGCCTTCACCACAGCAGCGATCCAATCCACAACAGTGACAACGCCGTATCCTTAACCCCCTGAGCCACCAGGGAACTCCTCACATGTTTTTTTCTTTCATGGAGTAAATTCAACCTTGTGGGGTTTTTTTTTTTCTTTTTTTTTTCTTTTTTTTTTAGGGCCACTTTCACGGCATATGGAGGTTCCCAGGCTAGGGGTCAAATCAGATCAAATCGGAGATATAGCTGCCTGCCTATGCCACAGCCACAGCAACACCAGATCTGAGCTGTATCTTCGACCTACACCACAGCTCATGGCAACACCAGATCCTTAACCTACCGAGCAAGGCAAGAGATCAAACCCACAACCTCAGGATTCCTATTCAGATTCATTTCCACTGCGCCATGACAGGAAGACCTCAACTTTCTTTTTTTCTTTATTACTCAATGAATTTATTACACTTATAGTTGTGCAATGATCATCACAATCCAATTTTATAGGATTTCCATCCCACAACCCTAGCACATCCCCCCACCCCCCAAATTGTCTCCTTGAGAAACCATAAGGTTTTCAAAGTCTGTTCTGCAAAGAAGTTCACTGTGACCTTTTTTCAGATTCCACATGTCATTGAAAGCATTCGATGTTGGTGTCTCATTGTCTGCCTGACTTCACTTAGCATGATAGTTTCTCGGTCCATCCATGTTGCTAAAAATGTCGGTATTTCGTTCCTTTTAATGGCTGGGTATCAACTTTGTTTTGATGTATTATCTTTTGTATGTGTGGTTGGATTAGATTTATTAAAATGTTAAAAACTTTGCGTGTCTGTGGATAGTTCAATATAGTTTTCTTATATGTAATATTCTTTGCTTTGGTATCAGAGTAATGCTAGTATCATACAATGAGTTGGGAAATATCCCCTCCTCTGGGAGAATTTGTATATAATTGATATTATTCATTCCTCAAGTATTTCGCAGAATTCCCAAGGAGGCCCCTGGGGCCTGGAATTTCCCTTGTGAGAAAATATTTTATCACAGGTTCAATTTCTTTAATAGATACAATATTATTCATGTTATCTATCTCTTCCAGAATGGGCATTGGTATTTTGTGTTTTTGTTTGTTTGTTTGTTTGTTTTTTGTCTTTTAGGGCCGCTCCTGCGGCATACGGAGGTTCCCAGGCTAGGGGTCCAATCAGAGCTGTAGCTGCTGGCCTACACGACAGCCACAGCAACGCAGGATCCGAGTCCCTCCTTTGACCTTACACCTAGTTCACGGTAGTGCTGGATCCTTAACCCACTGAGCGAGGCCAGGGATCGAACCTGTGTCCTCATGGATGCTAGTCAGGTTCCTTAACTGCTGAGCCACGATGGGAACTCTGGTATTTTCATGAAATTTGTTGCCAGAATTATTGTCATACATACATTCATAATGTTCTATTATTCTATTTTGTAAATCGTGATAAAATATGCATGACATAAAAATTTACCATGTTATGGTTAAAAGCATTTTTAAGTGTACAATTCAGTAGCACCAAAAACACCCACGGTGTTATGTAACCACCACGACTGTATTTCCAAAACTTTCATCATCCCAAACAGAAACTCTGTACCCTATTAAGCAATACCTCCCTGTTTTCCTCCAACATTCAAACCCTAGTAATCTCTATTCTACTTTCTGTCTTTGGGAATGTGCACAGCCTAGATACTTCATAAAAATGGAATCAGGGAGTTCCCGTCGTGGCACAGCAGAAACGAATCTGACTAGGAACCGTGAGGTTGTGGGTTCGATCCCTGGCCTTGCTCAGTGGGTTAAGGATAGGGCGTTGCTGTGGCTGTGGTGTCGGCCAGGGGCTACAGCTCAGATTAGACCCTAGCCTGGGAACCTCCACATGCCCCGGGTGTGGCCCTAAATAGACAAAAAGACAAAAAAAAATTATACAATATTTGTCCAAGTTCCCATTGTGGCACAGTGGAAACGAACCCAACTAGTATCCATGTAGTATCCATGAGGATGCGGGTTTGATCCCTGGTCTGTCTCAGTGGGTTAAGGATCTGGCATTGCTGTGAGCTGTGGTATAGGGCACAGATGTGGCTCGGATCTGGCGTTGCTGTGGCTGTGGTATAAGCTGGCTGCTACAGCTCAGATTTGACTCCTAGCCTGGGAACTTCCACATGCCGAAGGCAAGGCCCTAAAAAGACAAAAAAAAAAAAAAAAAAAAAAAAAAAAAGGAAAAGAATTTCATACTTTTTATGCTGGATAAAAATCCGTTATATGTATTAGAACTTATTTTGTTTATTTATTCATCTGTTGATGGACTCTTGAGTTGTTTCCACCTTTTAAAAATATGTATGCATTTTTTTCCACCAAAATAATATATATGCATTTTATTTTGGCCATTCCCACAGCATGCAGAAGTTCCTGGCCAGGGATCAAACCCGAGCCACAGCAGTGAAAACACCAGTTTCTTAACTGCTAGGCCATGAGGGAACTCCTAATACAGGCATTTTTGTGCTATAAATTGCCCACTAAGTATTGCCTAAGCTGCATCACATAAATTCTGACATGTTTTCACTTATTCAGTTTATTTCATAATTTCCCCTTAAAATTCGCTTTATGATTTACCTTTTTTTTTTTTTTTTTTTTTTTTTGTCTTTTGTCTTTTTGTTGTTGTTGCTATTTCTTGGGCCGCTCCCGCGGCATATGGAGGTTCCCAGGCTAGGGGTTGAATCGGAGCTGTAGCCACCGGCCTACGGCAGAGCCACAGCAACTCGGGATCCGAGCCGCGTCTGCAACCTACACCACAGCTCACGGCAACGCCGGATCGTTAACCCACTGAGCAAGGGCAGGGACCGAACCCACAACCTCATGGTTCCTAGTCGGATTCGTTAACCACTGCGCCACGACGGGAACTCCGATTTACCTTTTGATTTCCTCTTTGACCCATTTAGAGATGTATTATTTCCAAATATTTGGAGACTTGACAGATCTACTTTCTTCATTGGTTTCTTTTTTTTGTTTTTTGTATGTTTGTTTCTGTTTTCTTCTTCATTGGTTTCTAATTTAAATCCATTGTGGTCAGAGAATACAGTATGATGAGAATCCTTTGAGATTTCTGAGAATTTTTTTTTTTTTTTTTTTTTTTTTGCTTTTTAGGGTCACACCCACAGCATATGGAAGTTCCCAGCTAGGGTTTAATTAGGAGATGTAGCTGCCGCCTACACCACAGCCACAGCAATGCAGGATCCAAGCCGAGTCTGCAACCTATACCACACCTCATGGCAACACCAGATCCTTAACCCTATGAGTGAGTCCAGGGATCGAACCTGAATCCTCATGGATCCTAGTCAGGTTTGTTAACCACTGAGCCATGCAGGGAACTCCTGAGATTCCCAGAAATTTGTTTTATGACCCCGAATATGTTCTATCTTGGTAAATATTCTACATGCACCTGAAAGGAATGTGTATTCTGTATTTGCTGAGTGGAATCTTCTATGTCAGTCAGGTCCAGTTGGTTGATACTCATTGATTCAGTCTCCTACATCATTACTGATATTCTGTTTACTGGATTTTCTGTCTGATTGTTCTATCATTCATTGAGAGAGGAGTGCTGAAATCTCTGACTTTATTCAAAGATGTGTCTACTTCTCTGTGCAATCCTGTCTGTTTCTACATCACTTATTTTGTCTTTTTTTTTTCCTTTTCTAGGGGTGCTTCCCGTGGCATATGGAGGTCCCAGGCTAGGGGTCTAATTGGAGTTGTAGCCACCGGCCTACACCAGAGCCACAGCAATGCGGTATGCGAGCCGTGTCTGCGACCTACACCACAGCTCATCAACGCCAGATCCTTAACCCACTGAGCGAGGCCAGGGATGGAACCCGTGACCTCATGGTTCCTAGTCAGATTCGTTAACCACTGAACCACGACGGGAACTCCTTTAGGTCACTTATTTTGAATCTCTGTTATTAGATTGTTGACCAAGTTGGGTTTAAATCTACCATCTTACTATTTATTTTCTTTTTTTTTTTCTTTTTGTCTTTTTGCTATTTCTTGGGCCGCCCCTGCGGCATATGGAGGTTCCCAGGCTAGGGGTCGAATCGGAGCTGTAGCCACTGGCCTATGCCAGAGCCACAGCAACGCGGGATCCGAGCCGCGTCTGCAACCTACACCACAGCTCACGGCAACGACGGATCCTTAACCCACTGAGCAAGGGCAGGGACCAAACCCGAAACCTCATGGTTCCTAGTCGGATTCGTTAACCACTGCGCCACAACGGGAACTCCTTACTATTTATTTTCTATTTGTCCTATCTTTTCTTTGTTTCTGCTTTCTTTTTTTTTTTAATTTATTTCCTCTCCTTTCCTCCAAATCTCTTTTTCTTTGCTTTTCTTTCTTTCTTTTCTTTTCTTTTTTTTTTTTTTTTTTTTTGTCTTTTTAGGACCGCATCCGTAGCATATGGAGGTTCCCAGGCTAGAGATCAAATCGGAGCTGTAGCCACTGAACTACACCACAGCCATGGCAACACGGATCCGAGTCTTGTCTGTGACCTACACCACAGCTCATGGTAAGGCCAGATCCTTAAAGAGAGAGAGGCTACTCTCTCTTGGCCACCTTCGGCCACTGAGCAAGACCCAGGATCGAACCCACATCCTCAGGGATACTAGTCGGGTTCGTTACTGCTGAGCCACAACGGGAACGCCCATGTTTCTACTTTCTTTTTTGGCCTTCTTTTGGATTGATTTATTGAGTGTTTTCTATGACAGCATTTTATCTCCTTTGTCGATTTATTAGTTACAACTCTTTATCTTATTAGTATTTGTTTTAGGGTTTAACTTTAACTTTTTAAACTTATGATTCATCTTTAACTGTTTTTTTTTTTTTTTTTGTCTTTTTGCCATTTCTTGGGCCACTCCTGTGGCATATGGAGGTTCCCAGGCTAGGAGTCGAATTGGAGCTGTAGCCGCTGGCCTGCACCAGAGCCACAGCAATGTGGGATCCGAGCCGCGTCTGCAACCTACGCCACAGCTCACGGCACTGCCAGATCCTTAACCCACTGAACGTGGCCAGGGATCAAACCCGCAACCTCATGGTTCCTAGTTGGATTCGTTAACCACTGCGCCACAACGGGAACTCCTCATCTTTAACTTTTTTTACAATCTGCCATCCAAGGACAGTGTACTATTGTATGTATAGTATAAGAAACTTATAACACTGTATTTCCATTTCTCCCTTCCCAATATTTGTGCCATTCTTTGGCCATACATTTTACTTTTACATGTCGGGTTTTTGTTTTGTTTTTTTTTCCCACACCCATGGCATCTGAAAGTTCCTGAGCCAAGGATCAAATCCAAGCCATCGCTGCGACATATGCCACAGCTGTGGCACCTCCACATCCTTAACCCACTGCACCGCAGTGGGAACTCCTCTACATGTGCTAAAACTCATGATATGATGACCTCTCTCGCTTCAAATAGTATGTTGCTTTTTAAAAAATATTTCAATAATAAGGAAAAGCCTTATTGTTTACCCATGTAGTTATAAATTCTGGTGTTCATCATTCTTTTGTATAGATCTAAGTTTTCGCATGGTATCATTTTTGTTCTATAAGAAGCATGACCTTTATCATTTCTGCATATCTGCAAGTGATAAATTCCTTCGGCTTTTCCTTTCTTTTTCTTCTATATTCATGTAACTTTTCTTTTGAATTCTTTATGAGAAGAATTACATGCTAGCATCTTTAAAAATTTTGTTTTAGGGAGTTCCCATTGTCGCTCCGCAGGTTAGAAACCTGACTAGCATCCATGAGGATAGGAATTCGATCCTGGCCTCGCTCAGTGGGTTAAGGATCCAGCATTGCTGTGAGCTGTAGTGTAGGTCAGCAGCTGCAGCTGCAATTCCACCCCTAGCCTGGGAACTTCTGTATGCCACAGGTGCAGCCTTAAACAAAGGCAAAATTTTTTTTTTTTTTTTTTTTTTTTGCTTTTTTTTAGGGCTGCACTCGTGGCATATGGAGGTTCCCAGGCTAGGGGTCGAATTGGAGCTAGAGCTGCCGGCCTACACCACAGCCACAGCAATGCAGGATCCAAACTGTGTCTTCGACCTACACCACAGCTCAAGGCAACACCGGATCCTTAACCCACTGATTGAGGCCAGGGATTGAACCCACACCCTCATGGTTCCTAGTCGGATTCTTTTCCACTGCACCACAATGGAAACTCCAGGCAAAAAAATTTTTTTTTGTTTTAATTTTTATTTTTTTTTAATGCAGCTGAGGCATGTAGAAGTTCCTGGAGCAGGGATCAAACCCATATCACAGCAGTGACCCAAGCTGCTGCAGTGAAAATGCCCGATTCTTATCTTGCTGTGCCACAAGAGAATTCCACTTTTTTTTTCTTTTTTAACATCTTTATTGAGATACAATTTACATGCCATACCATTCGCCAATTTAAAGTGTGTGATTCAATTTTTAAATTTTGTTTGTTTTTTGCTCTTTAGGGCTGCCTCCAAGGCATATGGACGTTCCCAGGCTAGGGGTTGAATCAGAGCTGCAGCTGCCGGCCTACACCACAGCCACAGCAATGTAGGATCCAAGCTGCATCTGCAACCTACACCACAGCTCATGGCAATGCTGAATCCTCAAACCATTGAACGAGGCCAGATATTGAATCCGCATCCTCTCGGATACTAGTCAGATTTGTTTCTGCTGCACCACAATGGGAACTCCGCAATTTTTAAAAAAATACATTCAGAGTTTTGCAAACATCACCACAATTTTAGGATATTTTCATCATCCTAGGCACAAGACTCTGTTCCCCATGTCTTATTTTTAGGGAATAACCTTCAGCCTCCATGACCTTTTCTGAGTTGCAAAGGGCAGGTTCAAAGAGTTGCCAATCAGGGAAGGGAGGGGATGCTGAGACAATTGAGGGAGAAAAGGCAGTGGAGCCTTGGGGCAGGTCCTGAATCTTCCTCAAGGACTTTACATAATGATATCTTTGAGTTTTTCTGCAAAACTAAAACCCCCAACAGGAGTTCCCGTCATGGCTCAGCAGAAATGAATCCAGCTAGGAACCATGAGGTTGCAGGTTCGATCCCTGGCCTTGCTCAGTGGGTTAAGGATCTGGCGTTGCCATGAGCTGTGGTGCAGGTCACAGACTCAGCTCGGATCCTGCGTTGCTGTGGCTCTGGCGTAGGCTGGCTGCTGTAGCTCCGATTGGACCCCTAGCCTGGGAACCCCCTAGCCGCGGGTGTGGCCCTAAAAAGGACAAAAAGACAAAAAAAAAAAAAAAGAATCCTAAAACCCCAACAAATGAAAACCGGGACCACCAGAACCAGTCCTGGGGCTAGTAAACACCACCTTTGAAGAAGAATGAAAGCTTGCATCTACCACTGATCCTTATCCATGGCTCTATTTTCCACTCCCAAAGTATAAAACCACCTCCTGGGAGTTCCTGTTGTGGCTCAGTGGTAACAAACCCTGACTAGTATCCAGGAGGAAGTGGGTTCGGTCCACGGCCTCACTCAGTGGGTTCAGGATCCGGCGTTGCCATGAGCTGTGGTGTAGGCCAGCAGCTATAGCTCCGATTCGACCCCTCGCCTGGGACCCTCCATATGCCATGGGCGTGGCCCTAAAAAGCCAAAAATAAAAATAAAAATAAATAAATCAAAATAAAACTACTTCCTATTTTCTCCCAAAGGAGGGCACCGTCTTTAGGGCTTTAGCTGCTGTGGCCTCCTTTGCCTGGCAAAGCAGTACGTCTATTTTTTTTTCTCCTTCACCCAAAAACTCTGTCTCCGAGTTTCTATTCAGCATCCGTGGACAGAGGCCAAGTTCTGACAACAATCCCAAACAGAAACTCTCTACCCATTAGCAGTCAATCCTCATTCCTCTCCAACTCTAAGTACTAATCTACTTTCTGTTTCAATAGATTTGCCTATTCTGGATGTGTTGCAAATGGAATCATAGAACATGTGATCTTCGGTGACTGGTTTTACTTATTTGGCACAATGTTTTAAAGGCTTTTCTATGTTGTGGGATGGATCAATGCTTCATTTTTCTTGCTGAAGAGCGCTCCGTTATATGAATATACCACTTTGATTTACCAATTGATGGCCATTTGGATTGTTTCTACTTTTTGGCTATTAAAATGATAACTTTTTTTTTTTTTTTGCTTTTTAGGGCCACACCATGGCATAGGGAAGTTCCCAGGCTAGGGGTTGAATCAGAGCTACAGCTGCCGGCCGCAGCCACAGCCACAGCAACCTCAGATCGGAGTTGTGTCTGCAAGCTACCCCACAACTCATGGCAATGCTGGATCCTTAGCCCACTGAGGGGGGGCCAGAGATTGAACCTGCATCCGCATGAATACTAGCTGGATTTGTTTCCACTGAGCCACAACAGGAACTCCAAAATTAGAACTTTTATTTTTATTTATTTATTTATTTATTTTGTCTTTTTTGTCTTTTCTGGGGCCACACCTGCAGCATATGGAGGTTCCCAGACTAGGGGTCTAATTGGAGCTGTAGCCGCCAGCCTACACCACAGCCACAGCAACGTGGGATCCGAGCCCCGTCTGCGACCTACACCACAGCTCACGGCAACACCGGATCCTTAACCCACGGAGCGAGGCCAGGGACCAAACCCGCAACCTCATGGTTCCTAGTCGGATTCGTTAACCACTGAGCCACGACAGGAACTTCCCAAACTTATAACTTTTAAAGTCTTTTTTTCCTCTGTTTCCTTTTGGATAGTTTATCACTACATCTTCAAATTCACTAATCTCTTCCTTTAGAATATCTAATCTGCCATTAATCTCATTCAGTGTACTTGTAAAACCAGATGTTGCTGTTTTCACTTCTAGAAGTTCAATTTGCGTCTTTTATATATGTTTCATGTTTCTGATAAACATATCCAATCTTTCCTCTTGCCTCTTTTTTTTTTTTTTTTTTTTTTTTGCATTTTTAGGGCTGCACTTGCGGCATATGGAGGTTCCCAGGCTAGAGGTTGAATTAGAGCTACAGCTGCCGGCCTACACCACAGCCATAGCAACGTGGGATCCTTATCCCATTGAGCGAGGCCTGGGATCAAATCCAAAACCTCATGGTTACTAGTTGGGTTCATTTCCACTGCGCCACAATGGGAACTCCTCTTGCTTCTTTAACATATGGAATACAGTCACAATAACTTTTTTTTTTTGGTCTTTTTTAGGTCTGCACCCACAGCATATGGAAGTTCCCAGGCTAGGAGTCGAATTGGAGCTGCAGCTGCTGGCCTACACCACAGCTCACAGCAATGCCAAATGCTTAACCCACTGAGGGAGGCCAGGGATCGAACCCGAATCCTCATGGATACTAGTCAGGTTCTTATGCCACAGATCCACTATGGGAACTCAAAATTGTTATTCTTCTATTGGCTTTTCAACTGTAACTCTTTTCATTGTTTTCTTTTTTTTTTCTTTTTTTTTTCTTTTCCCACTGTACAGCAAGGGGGTCAGGTTATCCTTACATGTATACATTACATTTTTCCCCCACCCTTTCTTCTGTTGCCTCATGAGTATCTAGACAAAGTTCTCAATGCTATTTAGCAGGATCTCCTTGTAAATCTATTCTAAGTTGTGTCTGATAAGCCCAAGCTCCCGATCCCTCCCACTCCCTCCCCCTCCCATCAGGCAGCCACAAGTCTCTTCTCCAAGTCCATGATTTTCTTTTCTGAGGAGATGTTCATTTGTGCTGGATATTAGATTCCAGATATAAGTGATATCATATGGTATTTGTCTTTGTCTTTCTGGCTCATTTCACTCAGTATGAGATTCTCTAGCTCCATCCATGTTGCTGCAAATGGCATTATGTCATTCTTTTTTATGGCTGAGTAGTATTCCATTGTGTATATATACCACATCTTCCGAATCCAACCATCACATTTGGGTTGTTTCCATGTCCTGGCTATTGTGAATAGTGCTGCAATGAACATGCGGGTGCATGTGTCTCTTTTAAGTCGAGTTTTGTCCGGATAGATGCCCAAGAGTGGGATTGTGGGGTCATATGGAAGTTCTATGTATAGATTTCTAAGGTATCTCCAAACTGTTCTTTATAGTGGCTGTACCAGTTAACATTCCCACCAACAGTGCAGGAGGGTTCCCTTTTCTCCACAGCCCCTCCAGCACTTGTTATTTGTGGATTTATTAATGATGGCCATTCTGACTGGTGTGAGGTGATATCTCATGGTAGTTTTGATTTGCATTTCTCTTATAACCAGCGATGTTGAGCATTTTTTCATGTGTTTGTTGGCCATCTGTATATCTTCTTTGGAGAAATGTCTATTCAGGTCTTTTGCCCATTTATCCATTGATTGATTGGTTTTTTTGCTGTTGGGTTGTATAAGTTGTCTATATATTCTAGAGATTAAGCCCTTGTCAGTTGCATCATTTGAAACTATTTTCTCCCATTCTGTAAGTTGTCTTTTTGTTTTCTTTTTGGTTTCCTTTGCTGTGCAAAAGCTTTTCAGTTTGATGAGGTCCCATGGGTTTATTTTTGCTCTAATTTCTATTGCTTTGGGAGACTGACCTGAGAAAATATTCATGATGTTGATGTCAGAGAGTGTTTTGCCTATGTTTTCTTCTAGGAGTTTGATGGTGTCCTGTCGTATATTTAAGTCTTTCAGCCATTTTGAGTTTATTTTTGTGCATGGTGTGAGGGTGTGTCATTATTTTCTTTAAAGGGCCATGGTGATTACAAATGCATCCTTAATTTATCACAGTCCACTCAAAGTTAATATTGTACCATTTCATATGAGATGGAAATCCTTAAAAAGTATATTTTCATTACTCAAATCCTGTCCTTTGTGTTATTGTTATTTTTATTATTATTTTAATAATCACCTTTTTTTTTCTTTTATTTTAGGGCTGCACCCTCGGGATATCGAGGTTCCCAGGCTAGGGGTCAAATCAGAGGTGTAGTTGCCAGTCTACGCCAGAGCCACAGCAACGCCAGATCTGAGCCCCATCTGTGACCACAGCTCACAGAAACGCTGGATCCTTGACCCACTGATCCAGGCCAGGGATCGAACCTGTGTCCTCATGGATGCTAGTCAGATTCGTTTTCGCTGAGCCACAACAGGAACTCCATCTGTGTTATCATTATGTATACTACATCTGCATACATTCTAAATCACACTATTCAGCTTGGTCCTTTGAGGCATTTTTTTTTTTTTTGTCTTTTTGCTATTTCTTTGGGCCACTCCCGCGGCATATGGAGGTTCCCAGGCTAGGGGTCGAATCGGAGCTGTAGCCACCGGCCTACGCCAGAGCCACAGCAACGCGGGATCCGAGCCGCACCTGCAACCTACACCACAGCTCACGGCAATGCCAGATCGTTAACCCACTGAGCAAGGGCAAGGACCGAACCCGAAACCTCATGGTTCCTAGTCGGATTCGTTAACCACTGCGTCACGACGGGAACTCCTGAGGCATGTTTTTAAGATATTTTGGAGAAGGTCTCTAGTAACCCCTTACTCTAGAGCTGAAGCAGCTTCTTCTTAAGGCATGGTATTTCCGGAGTGTCTGTTTCTGAGTGGGATACTAATGGGTAAAGATTCTCCACTCAGTCTGGTCAAAATACCGAAGTCTCCCAGAACTGTGCAAGCATCCGTTCAGTTCCTATAAGCCCAGAACTGATCTTTGCTTCATTTTGCAGTGTCTCACTCTAAGCCTGCACAGCCTAATATTTGGCCCAAAACCTAAAGCATCGCCTACAGTGATGTCGGGAAGTCTGCCTCTACAAGACTCTTTTCTCTCCAGTACCATGCCTGCTAGACCAAAGTCCTGAATTCTGATCTCTCCCACCCAGCTCAGCTGCATTTCTATTCTCTGCCTAGGCTCCACTTCCCTCCAAGGGGGTCCAGAAACTGACCCAGGCAGAAAGGAGGTACAATCTACCCTCACTATGAGCTCACCTTAAAGTTTTACCCACTAATTCCAGCACTTAGTAAATCTAGTGTACAGCAATTATTTCTCTGTCGTTGTTTTTTTTTTTTTTTTTTTTCCTTTTTGGCCGTGCCCAAAGCATGTGCAAGTTCCTGAGTCAGGGATCAAACCCATGCCACAGCTGTAATCAGAGCAATAGCAGTGACAAAGCCAGATCCTTAACCCACTGAGCCACAAGGGAACTCCGTTCCTTTTTTTTTGCTTTAGCCATTGTGAATTCTTTCAGGTTGCCTCCTGCCTCTTTATGATACACTTTTTTTTTTTTTGTCTTTTGTCTTTTTTTCCAGAGCTGCCCCGAGGCATATGGAGGTTCCCAGGCTAGGTGTCAAATCAGAGCTACAGCTGCTGGCCTACACCACAGCCACGGCAACATGAGATCAGATTGGAACCACATCTAAGACCTACACCACAACTCTCGGCAATGCCAGATCCGTAACCCACTGAGTGAGGCCAGGAATCAAACCCGTGTCCTCACGGATGCTAGTCCGGTTCGTTAACCACTGAGCCACGACAGGAACTCCTCCTCCTATTGGCTGGTTTGGATGAAGCAAACTACGTTATGTCGTGAGATGCCTCATGGAAGGAAAGGCACATGTGATAAGGACTGAGAGCATCTCCAGCTGATAGCCAACCAGGAACTGAGGCCCTCATTTCCACATGCTGCAGAGAACTGAGGTCGGCCACAAACCTCTTGAGTGCAGGGCAAATTCTTCCCTAGTCCTGTTTTCAGATGAGTCCCCAGTCCCACCCACACCTTCCCTGATTGCATCCTCCTGTGAACCACTGGAGTAGAGTACACAGCTAAGCCAGCCTGGATTCCCGACCTGAAAAAAACTGGGAAAGAATTAATGCATGATTTTTTTTCTTTGCTTTTTAGGGCCCCACCCTTGGTACATATAAGTCCCCAGGCTAGGGGTCAAATCGGAGCTGTAGCCGCCGGCCACAGCCACAGCCACAGCCATAGCAACCCAGGATCCAAGCTGAGTCTGCAACCTATACCACAGCTCACAGCAACGCCGGATCCTTAACCCACTGAGTGAGGCCAGGGATCGAACCCACGTCCTCATAGATACTAGCTGGGTTTGTTACCGCTGAGCCACAGTGGGCACTCCGAATGCATGATTTTTTTTAGCTACTACGATTGTGGTAATTTGTTACCCAGAAAGAGATAACAAGTAGAGTATCCTTACTTGAATCCTAAGACAGAAAAAAGACATTCCTGGAAAAACCAGTGAAATCCAAATAAAGTCTGGAGTTCCTAGTACTGTGCCAATGTGATTTTATCAGCACTAATAAACGTGCTATGGGGGAGTTCCCTTCATGGCTAAGCAGTTAACAAACCCAACTAGGATCCATGCGGATGCATGTACGATCCCTGGCCTTGCTCAGTGGGATAAAAATCCGATGTAGCTGTGAGCTGTGGTGTAGGTTGCACACGTGGCTTGGATCCTGTGTGGCTGTGCCTGTGGCGTAGGCCGGCAGCTGTAGCTCCAATTCGCCCCCTAGCCTGGAAACTTCCATGTGTCAGGGGTGCGGCCCTAAAAAATAAATGTGCTATGGTTATTCAAGATGTTAACATTAGGAGGAGCTATGACAAATCTACTGTCTTTGCAACACTTCTGTACATCTAAAATTATTTCAGGGAGTTTCAGCTGTGGTTCAGTGGGTTAAGACTCTGACTGCAGCAGCTCGGTTGCTGCAGAGGCACGGGTTTTTTCCCAGCCTGGAGCAGTGAGTTAAAGCATCTGGCACTGCTGCAAAAGAAAACTATTTCAGAATACAAACTTAAAACCACTCCTGGGCATTACATGTTATCTTTACAAAATAAAAGAGAAAAAATAAAATAAAGAGACTATAGCAAATTGGATGAGAAAAAAAAAAAAAGCTATCAGGGAGCCTCCTGTCTGGTGGTAAAGGCTCAGAAACCAGGCCCTAGAGCTCACAGTGTAATAGGCTAGAACAGGGCAGCAGGTGTCATGGTCACAGTGTGACAGGGCAGACACAGGTCCAGGGCTGAAGCATGTCCTGGGAGTCAGACTGGTTGAGAAATTCCAAGAATATTTTTTTTTTCCCAGCCTAAGATACTCATCTCTGTTCACTTCCATTTAAATTCCCCCCCAAATGTCAGCATCTGTTCCAAACTAAGTTGCTTGCTTGTTCTTCTACCTTCATGGGCTCTGTCTTTGCTTTTTCCACCGTCTGGAATACCGCTACTGTCTGCCAGGAGATATCCTCATATACTTCCCTAACAAGTTTCCAACGTCAGCTTATGGGAGTGCCCGTTGTAGCACAGCAGAAACAAATCTGACTAGGATCTATGAGGATGCAGGTTCAATCCCTGGCCTCGCTCAGTGGGTCAAGGATCTGGTGTTGCCGTGAGCTGTGGTGTAGGTGGCAGATGTGGCGCGGATCCCGAGTGGCTGTGGCTGTGGCTGTGGCCGGCAGCTGTAGCTTTGATTTAACCCCTGGCCTGGGAACTTACATATGCTGCGGGTTCAGGCTTTAAAAAAGCAAAAAAAAAAAAAGTCACCTTGCAAGAAAATCTTTGGCCCCTCTGTCCTAAGCGTCATTTTTCAAACCGGAGCCCTCACTTACCATTTAGTTCCTCATTCATTTACCAGCCGTACATCTTCCGATAATTTACTTAGATTCTATTCCTCGGTTTCTTCAAACATGAAATGGAAATAAGGATTAGCACCTTGGGAATACCTGTCATGGCGCAGTGGTTAACGAATCCGACTGGGAAACGAGGTTACGGGTTCGATCCCTGGCCTTGCTCAGTGGGTTGAGGATCTGGCATTGCCATGAGCTGTGGTGTAGGTTGCAGACACGGCTTGGATCCCGCATTGCTGTGGCTGTGGCGTAGGCCGGTGGCTATGGCTCTGATTGGACTCCTAGCCTGGGAATCTCCATATGCGGCGAGACCGGCCCTAGAAAAGGCAAAAGACAAAAAAAAAAAAAACAAAAAACAAACAAAAAAAACCGATCAGCACCTTTTTATTTTGGCCAAACCCATGGCATATGGAAGTTTTGGGGCCAGGGATTGAATCAGTGCCACTGCAGTAACAATGCCGGATCCTTAACCCACTAAGCCACATGGGAACTCCCAGAATCAGTAGTTTCTTGGTGAATATTCCTTAGAGTAATAAATTGGGTTAAACATTTGCAACAATGAAGAGGCTGCCTGGCAGATAATTAAGGACTTGATGGCTTTTGTTTACACATTTTTTTCCTCCATTCTCTCTAAAATTCTTTTATCCATCCCTCTCCAATCTTTCTTCCAAGAACCTTACTTCCTCCTGGCCTTCTTGAGCCATATTCACTGCACAGACAAAATCAAGGACAGGAGACTCTTTGCCAAAGTTAAAAGCGCATCAAACACGCCTAGCATTTATTATTTTAATCACAAACCTACAGACCCCTCAGTACACCCTCCTTGGGGCTTGGCCCCAATCCAAAGCTGACGACTTGGGTGTTTGTGGATGAGAACGGGCACGGAGTGTCTCTTGATAACTCTGAAATGGGGATGATTTCTCCAAATGGAGAACTGGGTGGAGGCCAGAGGTTGGGGGTGAGCTAGCTTCTGAGTAGGGGGTGTCAATAAAAAAAATCAGATTAACAAAAGAGGGGACACATACGCTTTTGCAATCCTCCCTCTAGGCCTCTGCCTTGGTGGGACAGGCTTCCACATTTTTCCTAGGCTGGGGAACTCCCTGGAAAGGCCCCTTTCCTGCATCCTGTTGGGCTACAAGTTGACAAACAGTACTGGGTTGTGGGTTCTGGGCATTCAGTACCCGGCTGAGCTCCATCGCTACCCAAGTCTCCTCCTTGCAAGGAAGGAGGCAAACCTCTGCCCCAGGGTGGAGGTCTCACTCTCACTCACTCCTGATTGGGATCTGGAATGTCAACCCACAAGATGTTAAGATCTGCCCCCACCTTCAAGGGCAAGGTCGTTTAAAGCTCTCCTAGGTTAGGTCACTTGGTCCAGGTTAAGGCGGGGGAGCTTAAGTACCACTCCTCCCTGCAGTGTGGAATGCTTGGAAGGGAAGTTGCTGTGATCTCAAAGTTGCCTGATCTTACGAACTCCTCCATGCCTGAAATACCTGCGCTGGGCTATTCCTATAGGGAAGGGGCGGGGCCTGACTCCTCCACGGCTAGAAGGCCAGGACTGAGTTCCCAGGTGAAGGGGCTGGCTCTCATCCTCACTTCTGTTCCTTGCCTGGGCAGGACAGGGTTCACAGGGAAAGGGCAGGGCTTAAACCCCCAGAGTGGAACCGCCCTCATTTTGACTCCTCTTCCTTGCCAGGAGGGACTATACTGATGGCGCCAGGAAATCGAGCCTTGTATCCTGCCACCGCTTCATCCCAGGAAACCTGGCTAGGACAGTCCCTAGGGGCCAGGGGCCCCTCGACCTCATCCTATCTCCTTCCCTCACCTGGGGCAAGGGCAGGTCCCACAGGGCAGAGGTGAGGCTGCTGATCTGCCGGGGCCAGGCCCTGCCGTCCCTGCCTTCTCCAGGTCTGAAATACTTGCGCTGGCCTCTCCGATGGGGAAGGGGCGGGGCCTCATCTGACTCCTCCTCCTTGCCTGGTTACAGGGGTGGGGCTTCATCTCATCTCCTCATCCCCTGTACACCTGGGCAGGGCAGTCTCATGGGAAGGTGGGGGGAAAAGGCGGGGCCTCATCCGAGACTTGGTCCTCCCGTCCTGGGTGGGGACGCCCCAGGGGAGGGGTGAGGCCTGATCAGGACTCCTCCTCCATGCTGAAGCTGCTGCGGCGACTGCTGGCCTTGGAGACAGCGGGGGATACTGAAGAAAGCAGGGGATCGGAGGCAGCCCGCAGTGGGGATAGGGCGCCCCCTGACAGTCCCCCCACCACCCCCTCCTCCTCCTCCATCAGAATGTCCTCCAGCCCCAGGTGGAAGGGGTCTCCCAGATCCCCTAGGTGGTCGCTGGGAAAGTGCAGGTCCAGAAGGGCATCGGAGGGTGGCGCTGGGGGCTGCTGATGGGGAGCGCTCTGGGCAGGTCCCCCGGCCGCATGAAACGTTGCTGTGCCTGGCCTGCCCTCCTCTTCAACATCCAGCTGCTCTGGCTTGAGGCTATCAGAGGCTGAAGTTGTGGCCAGCGAGAGCAGCCCTGGGGTGGGAGGTACTGGCAGACCATGGATCTGGGCCTGCAGTTCTAACTCCTGCAAAACATAGGGGGTGGGAGTGGGATAAGCTGGGGTTCAGCATCCCTCAGAGGTAGAGGATGTAACAGTTGAAAGGGCAGGTCAGGAGGTCCCTTGTGGCCTAGGGGGTTAAGGATCTGGCCTTGTCACTGCAGTAGCTCAGACCACTACTGTAGCATGGGTTCGATCCCTGGCCCTAGAACTTCCACGGCGAAAAAACGGGGGCGGGGGGGCAGCTCGAATTCAGTCTCTGCCAATCACTAGATGCTTAACTTTACGCATGTTGCTTAACGACTCTGAGCCTCGGGGTTCCAGTCTCTAGAGTGGGTATAATAATGGTTCTTGTCTCGTAGGATTGTTGTGGAGACAAGGCTCTTGCTGGTTCTTTTTTTTTTTTTTTTTTTTTTTTCTTTTTTGGGCCACATTCATGGCATGCAGAAGTTCCTGAGCCAGGGATGGAACTCGCACCATAGCAGCCACCAGAGCCACAGCAGTGACAATGCCAGAACCTTATCCTGCTGAGCCACAAGAGAACTCCGGAGACAAGGCTCTTGTCACAGTGTATGGGACAAGATAAACAGTACGAACATTAACTGATATTCATTATTATTCTTATTAATGTTATGATTACTGGAGCTCCCCTCATGCATGGCTCAATCGAAATGGATCTGACTAGGATCCATGAGGACGCAGGTTCGATCCCTGGCCTCGCTCAGTGGGTTAAGGTTCTGGTGTTGCCAAGAGCTGTGGTGCAGGCTGCAGATGTGGCTCAGATCTGGCGTTGCTATGGCTGTGGCTCTGACCGGCAGCTACAGCTCCGATTCAACCCCTAGCGTGGAAACTTCCATATGCCATGGGTGTGGTCCTAAAAAGACAAAAAAAAAAAAATGTTATGATTAGTACTTATCATCATCGCTGTGTGAGTCAGGAAGCCTGGGGATCCCCCAAATAGGCGAGGAGGGAAAATCCTGGCCTGTTCTTCCTCTGCCTCTGCCTCGAGGAAGCTCCCCCTCACCCCAGCCACTATCTCCTCCCTCCTCTTTGCAGACCTGAATTCGGAGCTGCAGGCTGCGGTTGGCTTGCTCCAGGGATCGCTGCCGGGTCTCCAGGTCTTTGGAGCGCTGCTGCTCCTTCTGCAATTTGCGGATATAATCCACCGAGGCTTTCAGGATGGTGCCCTTGTTCCAGCGCATCTCCCTGTGCGGCCCGAGGGGAAGGAGAGAAGGGAGAGCTGCATGTGGCAGCCCTTAGGAGCCGAAGTGGGGACTGGACTGGGTAGACGGAGTGCCCTGCCACACAACTAGAACTTGAGATGCGGGGACAGCAAGGATGTGATCCTCGGATGAAAATCACCGGCCTGGGGAGTTCCCGTTGTGGCTCAGTGGTTAAAGAATCTGACTAGGAACTTGGATCCCGCGTTGCTGCGGCTCTGGCGTCGGCCGGCGGCTACAGCTCCAATTCCACCCCTAGCCTGGGAACCTCTATATGCCACGGGAGCTGCCCCAGAAAAGGCACAAAGACCAAAAAAAGAAGAAAAAAAAAAGAAAGAAAGAAAATCACCTGCCTGGAACCTTCCAACGATACCCCATCAACCCGGAAGCCAGGAAGCCCTCTCTGACCTGATCCCCTAAGGCTCCTCTTACCTACACCCCTAATTCATCTCACGGTAGCCACACTGGCTTCTCAGAGCTCCCAGAACATGGAAAATCATTCCCCCCTCAGATCTGCCCTCTGCCTTGAACACTAGTCCTCGAGATTCTCAGATGGCTCCTGTCTCACCTTAGTCTCTTTTTTTTCCCTTTTTGGCCACACCCACAGTAGGGATCAAATCTGAGCCACAGCTGCGGCAAGGCTGGTTCCTTAACCTGGGCTGGGGATCGAACCAGCAATATCAGAGAGACAAGCCGGATCGTTAACCCACTGCGCCACAGCAGGAACTCCACACTTCCTTAGGCTCCTTCTTTAAATCTTTCCTCATCAGTCGAGGCCTGCCCTATCCCCACCCTCCTCACCTCAAACTGTGACCCTCCCCAACATCCTTCTACCTTCCTTTCATTCTTTTTTTTTTTTTTCTTTAGGGCTGCACCCGCAGCAAATGGAGGTTCCCAGGCTAGGGGGGGGGCTAATCAGAGCTATAGCTGACGGCCTACACCACAGCCACGGCAACGCAGGATCCAAGCCACATCTGTGACTTACACCACACCTCACGGCAACACCGGATCCTTAACCCACCTATCGAGGCCAGGGATCGAACCTGCAACCTCATGGTTCCTAGTCAGCTTCGTTAACCACTGAGCCACAATGGGAACTCCATTCCCTCCATTCTTTTTTTTTTTTTTTTTTTTGTCTTTTTGCCTTTTCTAGGGCCGCTCCCATGACATATGGAGGTTCCCAGGCTAGGGGTCGAATCGGAGCTGTAGCCACCGGCCTACGCCAGAGCCACAGCAACGTGGGATATGAGCCGCGTCTGCAACCTACACCACAGCTCACGGCAACGCCAGATCCTTAACCCACTGGGCAAGGCCAGGAATCGAACCCACAATCTCATGGTTCCTAGTCGGATTCATTAACTACTGCGCCACGATGGGAACTCCTATTCCTTTCATTCTTGATGCGACTCCACAAGACTCATCAGAAGTGCCGGATTCTACTCATAGATCTTGTTGGCTGTCTGTCTGCCCTCAGTAAAACATCAGTTCCAAAAGCTCAGGGATTTTTGTGTGTTTTGTTCCTTCTGGTATCCTCTTGGCCTAGCATGGTCCCTGGCCCAAAGCAGAAGCAGCTCAATATATCTTTTGAATAAATAAAGGAAGTACTAAACGAGCTGAAAATTAAGTGTCTATGTCATACAGGGACCAGACAAGGCACGTGTCATGCACTTAAGATTTTAGATGCGGGAGGTCCCATCATGGCTCAGCGGTTAATGAACCCGACTAGCATTCATGAGGATGCAGGTTCAATCCCTGGCCTCGCTCAGTGGGTGAGGGATCCGGCGTTGCCATGAGCTGTGGTGTATGTCGCAGACGCAGTTCGGATCCCACGTGTCTGTGACTGTGGCTGTGGTGTAGGCTGGCTGCTACAGCTCCGATTCAACCCCTAGCCTGGGAACCTCCATATGCCACAGGTATGGCCTTAAAAAAAAAAAAAAAAAAGAAAAGGTTTTAGATGGGGACACGGAGAGGGACTGCCACCCTGCTCAGGGTGAGAAAGCTAGCAGAGAAAGGGGCAAAGGAGCAGGACTTCCCCCAGTGGTTCCCACTAAGGGCGGGCCCACCCAGGAACCACTTTTTCAGGGACTGGGGCCCCCACCCCACCTTCCACCAGCCTGGGACTCCCCGCCTAGACTCACGGGTCACTGGACTTGGGGATGAGAGTGCCCAACTCCTTGATCCTGTCGTTAATGTTGAATCGCCTGCGACGTTCAACTTTGAAGGCGGGGGCAGGGGGGCGGGTGGAGAGAAAGAAAATGGGAAAGAGTCACCAACAGGTCAAGGAGGGAAGCGCAGAGACGAGGAACTGGGGAGCTGGGAGGCTGCTGGAGGGCAAGGCCCCCAAGGAAGGCCAGGCACAGAGCGAGGCCGGGCTGTGTGGTCCGACGGCTCATTGGCAGGGGCATGTGCTCTCGTTACTCACTTAGGTTGTGATTGTCTTTCTTCTGCCGTTCCTTCAAAAGGGCCTTGGCCTCCGTCTCTGGAAAAGAGTTAGGGGTGGTCAGGGCCTCTGGGCCCTGGAAAGAAAACAGACAATGGAGGGCAGCATGTGCAGCCACTGAGGTAGGTGTTGGCAGAAGGGAGTGTTGTGGGGGCGGGGGGGAGAAGTGCAGGCAGGGGAAGTGACTCTTTACAAAGTGCCACCCCCCCCCCATTTTAAGGGCCGCACCCGCAGCACATGGAGGTTCCCAGGCTGGGGTCCACTTGGAGCCATAGCCACTGGCCTACACCACAAGCTACAGCAATGCAGGATCCGAGCTGCGTCTGTGACCTACACCACAGCTCACGGCAACGCCGGATCCTTCACCCTTGGAGTGAGGCCAGGGATCGAACCTGTGTCCTCATGGACACAGTCCGATTCAGTTCTGCTACACCACGACAGCAACTCCTTTTTTATGATTTTTAAAGAAGCTATGGTGATGGCCATTTGTTAAACCCAAAAAGGAAAAGTGGGGTGAAAGCTGGACCGGGGGCCACATGGACAAAGACAGCAAAGAGCCCCCGTTTCTGTTTCAACCCTCTGCCCCTAGAATCAGGCCCAACTCCCAGACCTGGTAGATATGGGGCAGACCCAGGGGTACAGGATGAGCCCAAGGGGCCACGACCCTGGCCCTTACCAGAGATCTCCCGTTTGATATTGGGCAGCTCAGCTGGACAGGAGTTGCTGACGGTGATGGCTGGCGTGGCCACACCCTGACTACTGTACACGTCGAGCAGATTCCCTGACACAGGCAGCTGCGGGCAGGGAGAGCAGAAAAACAAAATGATGGCTGGGAACATACCCCAGGCTCCGTTCCTTCTCCAAACCAGGCTCCCGAACCTCTCCACATCCCAAAGATGGGCTGCCTCAGATCAGGATGGGCTGGTTCAGCCCGGGAATCCTTCCCACTCTTTCCCAGGAATTTCACACAGCAACTCAACAGGAAGGACAGGGTCAGGGGACCTACCCCTGCTTTGCTGGGGGACTGGAGCCTACCTGGTCTGTTTATCAGACCCCTCAAATCCCTTCAATAACTTTTTTTTTTTTTTGGCTTTTTAGGGCCACACCCGCGGCATGTGGAGGTTCCCAGGCTAAGGGTCCAACCAGAGTTATAGCCGGGGGCCTACACCAGAGCCACAAGCAACTCGGAATCTGAGCCCCATCTGGGACCTATACCACACTCATGGCAACACTGGCTCCTTAACCCACTGAGCAAGGCCAGGGATCGAATCCGCAATCACATGGTTACTAGTCGGATTCGTTTCCGCTGCGCCACACCGGGAACTCCCCTCCAGCGACTTCGGAAGCCCCTCTCCCAGACCTCAGGGCCGGCTCCAAGAACAAAAGCCAGAAAACCATCCTTCTCAGGTCCTCCGGAGTTCCAATGCCGTAATTCAGTACCCCCCCCCCCCCGCCCCCCGGTCCAGCACAACATTCCAATTCAGCATTCTTGGAACGTTTCAACCCAGTCTTCTCAGACCTTGGGAAATTGTCATGGCAACATTCCACCCCAACTCTGCCCTTCTGAAGAGTTCCAGCCCAACCTCCAGTCTTTTGCTGTGATTGCTGATTGCACTGCATCACTTTACATGCAAAGTCTCTGGCTGCCATGCAACAAGGTCCTGACTCTAGGCGTTCCCGTCGTGGCGCAGCAGAAACGAATCCGACGAGGAACCATGAGGTTTCAGGTTGGATCCCTGGCCTCGCTCAGTGGGTTAAGGATCCAGCGTTGCCATGAGCTGTGGTGGAGGTCGAAGACGTGGCTTGGATCTGGCATGGCTGTGGCCGGAAGCAACAGCTCCGATTCGACCCCTAGTCTGGGAATGTCCATGTGCCGTGAGTGTGGACCTAAAAAGCAAAGAAATAAAACAAAGCAAAAAGGTCCTGACCCTAGCATCTTCTTGAACATTCTGATCTCTCAGGATCTCGCATCCAACTACTCAACAAGCACTGTTTTTCTTTTTCAAATGAAAACAGAGTTGATTTACAATGTTGTGCCAATTTCTGCAATCCATCAAAGTGACCCAGTCATACACACAATACATTCATTTTCTTACATTATCTCCCATCATTGTCTACTGATTGGATGTAGTTCCCTGTGCTATACAGAGGGACCTCACTGCTTATCCATTTGAAATGTAATAGTTTGCATCTACTAACCCCAAACTCCCAGTCCATCCCACTGCCCCTCTCCCCCTTGGCAACCACAACTCTGTTCTCTGTGTCTGTGAGCCTGTTTCTGTTTTGTAGATAGGTTCATCTGAACAAGCACTGCTTTTTTTTTTTTTTCTTTTTATAGCCGCACCCACGGCTTATGGAAGTTCCCAGGCTAGGGGTCGAATCGGAGGTGCAGCTGTCGGCCTACACCGCAGCCACAGCAACGCGGGATCCGAGCCACATCTGTGACCTACATCACAGCTCATGGCAATCCCGGATCCTTAACCCTCTGAACGAGGCCAGGGATCCAATCCGCATCCTCAGAAACACTATGTTGGGTTCTTAACTCACAGGGCCACAATAGAAACTCAGAATAAATCCTGTTTCTATAAGCTTAGTTTTTTTTTTTTCCTTGACACTCTCGTGGACAGCTTAGGGCAACAAACTAATCCATGATTAATTAGTCCTACCTCTTGATGAAGTTTTCATCTCTTGAAACACCCACTAGTCTGCTGGACTCGTCTAATATAAGGTTCCAATCTCTAGCTGTGTCCAAATCAATGAAAAGTTTTGACAGGGATCTCCCGTCGTGGCTCAGCGGAAATGAATCTGACTAGCATCCATGAAGACGCAGGTTCGATCCCTGGCCTTGCTCAGTGGGTTAAGGCTCCAGTGTTGCTGTGAGCTGTGGTGTAGGTCGCAGACGGGGCTCGGATCTGTCGTTCTGTGGCTGTGGCTAGGCCGGGAGCAACAGCTTTGATTGGACCCCTAGCCTGGGAACTTCCATATGCCATGGGTGAGGGCTTAAAAACACAATTAAAAAAAAAGGTCTGATAAATTGGTACCATTTTTACACATAATTCTGTTCTTTTGATAAGTTGGAAAGAAGTAAAGGTATAGCCACTTGGTGTATCCCGAAGGGAGTTATCGGCCTCTTGGAATGTTCAGAACTAGAATGTTATAATTTATTGGTACATCTCTTGCTCTAGAAAGTTTTATCCACACTCTTGCAAGGACCCACCCTCTTGGCACAATTCTCTGTAAGAGATGTGGTATGTTCTAATCATTCTGAGGTCCAACCACATCAAATTTAAACACCTTTGGTATGTTCCCATCATTTCATGGTCTGGTATGTCCTCATGACCTGAATGTCTCGGCACTTTCAAAATGCTTCAAGAGTCCCACCTCTTGGTCCCGCCTACAGGGAAGCTCAAGTGCCTTGGTATGCCCTAATAGCTCTAGGAAGTCTCCACCCTATATATATATCAAAATCTACAAGCTCTAGGCGTTCCCGTCTCATGGCGCAGCGGAAATGAATCCAACTAGAAACCATGAGGTTGCGGGGTCGATCCCTGGTCTCACTCAATGGGTTAAGGATCTGGCATTGCCATGAGCTGTGGTGTAGGTCGCAGATGCGGCTCGGATCTGGCGTTGCTGTGGCTGTGACAAAGGCTGGCAGGTGTAGTTCCAATTAGACCCCTAGCCTGGGGACCTCCACATGCCACAGGTGCAGCCCTTAAAAAAAAAAAAAAAAAAAAAAAAGCAAAAAACCCCCCAAATCTACAAGGTCTACCTCTCCATGCAGTCCAACATGGTCCCAGGGGACTGGCGTACCCCCTTCTCATCATACAGCCTCCATCTAGCCTAAGACAATCCAAGGGGGAGAGTGTCATATCCATAGCCAGGCGGGGAGCTGAGTGATAAGGGTGCGCTTTTTTTTTTTTTTTTTTTTTGTCTTTCTTCTTGCTTTATAGGGTCACACCCAGGGCATATCGAAGTTCCCGGTGAGGGGTCGAATCAGAGCTACAGCTGTGGGCCTACACCACAGCCACAGCACTGTTGGATCCGAGCCACCTCTGCAACCTACACCACAGCCCACAGCAATGCAGGATCCCTGACAAACTGAGTGAGGCCAGGGATTGAACCCATATCCTCATGATAACAGTCAGATTCATTTCTGCTGTGCCACAACGGGAACTCATTATTATTATTATTATTTTTGTCTTTTTAGGGCCCCACCTGTGGCATATGGATGTTCCCAGGCTAGGGATTGAATGGGAGCTCTAACTGCCAGCCTATGCCACAGCCACAGCAATGTGGGATCTGAGCTGAGCCTGTGACCCACACCACAGCTCATGGTAACACTGACCTTTAATCTTTAACCCACTGGAGTGAGGCCAGGAATGGAACCCATGGATACTAGTTAGGTTCCTTACTGCTGAGCCTTGATGGGGAACTCCTGATGCGTTTTTTTTGTTTGTTTGTTTGTTTGGGGTTTTTTTTTTGCTTTTTAGGACCGCACCCTCGGTATATGGAGGTTCCAAGGCTACGGGTCGAACCGGAGCTATAGCTGCCAGCCTACGCCACAGTTCCTAGCAACAGGTGATCTGAGCTGGATCTGTGACCTACACCACAGCTCACAGCAACGTCGGACACTTAACCCACTGAGCGAGGCCAGGGATCAAACCTGCATCCTAGTCGGGATGGTTAACTGCTGAGCCACAAAGGGAACTCCGTCGATGTGCTTATTTTTTGACCAACCTCCCGTCTCGGGGCCTCACCGTGCTGGGAAGCTGCAGCCCTGTGGTGCCTCCAGGCAGATAGCTGAGCATCTCATCATTGTAACTGGACTCCAGGCTAATGATCTCATCGATGACTTCATCAATCTGGGGCAAGAAATAAGGAAGGAAGAGGGTTAGAAGTTGAGGCGTGAGGGAAGGGGCCGCGGGAGGGTGGTCTGCAGCCACTCACCTCCTTCTCTGAGTTAGACCCGATGGTGAGCAGCGCCATGGGGCTGTTGGGAGCACTGCCTGTGGGGCCAGTAGCGTGGGTGGCCTCAGGGGCGGGGAGCGGCTGGGCACTAGCAGCCCCCGGCGGTGGGGTGAGGGCCTGGGAAGCCAGCTTGGGCCCAAGGGTGGTGGACAGGTACTGTTTCACCTGCTGCCGGCGTGCCTGCTGCAGGTGGTAGCGTGTCGGGTTCTCCAGATGGGTCTGCACCTGTGGAGAGAGGGGGAGGCGGGATGGGAGGGAACAGGGTAGAACAGGGCTCAGAGGGGTGACTCTGAGCCTCAGTCCGGCCCTCAGAAGCCATCTGTTCCTAGGCTCAGGATGGATGGCCAGCCAGGAGTTCCCATCGTGGCTCAGCAGAAACGAATCGGACTAGGAACCATGAGGACACAGGTTCAATCCCTGGCCTCGCTCAGGGGGTGAAGGATCTGGTGTTGCCATGAGCTGTGGTGTAGGTCGCAGACACGGCTCAGATCCCGCGTTGCTGGGGGCTGTGGTGTAGGCCGGCAGCCGTAGCTCTGATTAGACCCCTAGCCTGGGAACCTCCATATGGCACGGGTACGGCCCTAAAAAGACAGAAAAAAAAAAAAAAAAGATGGCAAACCAGGCCCAGAATCTGAGAATGCTCCCCCCGATCCACAAATACTGGTTATGTCTCCCCCAGGACCCAAACTCCCTTTCTCAGAAATCCTTCACAGACCCCAAGATCTACCCCTGGCTGACACAATCCCTCACGGTTTCTGGAGCACCCTGTCACAGTCCCCAAAAATCTGCCCCAAAGTCTCTGACACCACCTAAGAGACATGGAAACTACACCTGGCTTCCTAAGACACTCTAATGGCCCAAGAATTCCTCATGCATCACCATACATGAAGCTCTTTCTACAAAGCCACTATGCAGACTCCAGGGCTCACCCAGGGCACTCATGAGCCTCCATGGTCCACCAAGACATCCAATGGCCCCCAAGAACCTCTAGCGACTCCACAAGAACATCTCGGAAACCCTAAACACATCGGGACACTAGCAGAGCCATTTTTTCTTAACGGTACCTGGGACCTTCCTTCGAACCCCTAGGATCTCGCCCCAAAGCCACCAGGACCAATCCTCAGTCACCGGGAGCCCCTCCCAGGGCCTCTGGATGTCACCTTACCTTGAGCACCTCCCTGGGCACCTGAGCAGGGGGAGGACGACCCAGTGTGTGGCCCCCAGCAGAGACACCGACCACAGAGATGGCAGGAGAGGCAGGTGCAGGACTCGGGAAGGAAGAGGCTGCAGCCTGTTCCCGACGCTCACGCCTCTCCTGCTCCTGGGCCTGGGCCCGCATTAGCTGCTGTCGCAGCAAGACCCGCGATGAAGAAGATGACGACATGGCAGGGGTCCTGGAGCCCCCTGCAGAAGATGATGCAGAGAGTGTAGCTGGGGTGGCTGGTGTGGCCTGGAGAGATATTGGGAGGCTGTGGAATGGGAAATACGGGGCCACGTAAGCTACAAGTCTCAGCCCAAGCCTAAGGAGTCACAGTGCGATGGAGGCGACATAGCAACTCGGCTTGTTCTTGGCCTTCAGAAGCCACAATGTGGAGGGGAGGCACAGGAACCAGACCTGGTCACAACATTAAGGAGTCACAGTGTGGTGGGGAACTTTGGCCCTCTATCCTTAGAGCGAAGCCTGGATTTGGGCTCATTTGTATATTAAGCCAAGAGGCCATCCTTCAGCTCTAGGGCGGGGGTCGGGGAGTTCTTCCTATTTAAAGGTGGGCAGATGAGTTCCCAGCGTGGCTCAGCGGTTCACAAACCCGACTAGTATCCATGAGGATGAAGGTTCGATCCCTGGCCTCACTCAGTGGGTTAAGGATCCGGCGTTGCCCTGAGCTGTGGTGCAGGTCGCAGACATGGCTCGGATCCCACGTTGCTGTGGCTGTGGTGTAGGCCAGCGGCTACAGCTCCAATTGGACCCCTGGCCTGGGAACCTCCATATGCCATGGATACGGCCCTAAAAAGACTAAAAAATACATAAAAAATAAGGGTGAACAGAATGAAGCAGAACTGCGGTTGTGGCAGTAGATATGGACACAGAAGGCTCTTCAGCTCAATTTGGGGCTGGAGATGCTCCTGGGGGGTGGACATCAGGCTGTATGGGCCACCGCAGGCCCTTCCTCCTCCCCTGCCTGGGCCTCTGGTCCCAGGAGCTAGTCAGTCTAGAAAATCTCAGAGATTTCACAATCTGCTCTTCCTGCCCCTTTTCCAGTTTCCCTCCCCTCTCTTAGAGCCCAGGCGGATGACTCAGCACATTTAGACTTCCAAGCTTGGGGGGGTAAAATAAAAAAAGAAGAGACCAGCAGGGGTTCTTCAAAGGGCTAGGGGTGGGTGAATTTGTGGCGTTGAGGGGTGGGGGAGGGTGACCAGGGGTTAGGAGAACAGCTCCGCCCACTTGGGGGCCGGGCTGGAGTAGGCCACGCCCTGCGTCTGGGCACTCCAGGAATGCCGCCATTTTTATCTATGAATGGATGTGCAGGTGGGGCGGGAGGAAGCAGGGGAGATCTGAGATACTGGACTCCCAGCGTGGCCTCTGGCTTTCCACATGCTCTTCCTGGCCCTTCATTTTACTATCTGACAAACTCGGGCTGGCGAGAGAAGGGGTTGGGCTTGGCACTGAGGGCCTGTGCCCATCGAGAGGGGATGGAGGGGCCTCGGGAATGGGGAGGGGAGTCCCACAGAGGAGACAAACATACCTTGACCGTAATGATAGGGGTTGGCTTTTGAGCTCGTAGAAGCTGTCAGGATCGAGGATGTTTTCTAATTCGATGTCAGCAACAATCCCGGATTCCGGAAGCAAAGAATTCAGGCTGAGGGTGGGGGGAAGGCAGGGGTGTTGGTCAGTGATTGTATGGAGATGTCATTGCCCCGAGAGACAGAGACAGGAGAGGAGAGAAGAGACGAGAGAAGAGACAGGATGAGACCAGGAGGGAGAACAGAGCGTATCCCTCACATTTGGCCACTCTGCTGAAACCACCACCATGAATCCCCATGTCGTCTCCCCTCCCCACTCTCTTTTGCTCTGTGTTACCCACAGGTCCTTAAGATTCAAAATAATAAGAGCGCCTGGGTCCCAGCGCCCCGCTCTAACAATCCCGTGTACAACCTGGGTTTCAGGAGAAGAGAAATGAAGAATTTAGGAGTGACGATTCACTTTGCGGGACTCCTGACTTTGCATTCAGAGTTCTCCCAGCCCCCACACTCCCCACTGCTTTCGTGGCTGCGGAATGCGAGCCCACGGGGGTCCACAGATGCAGTAGGAGAGCACCCCTTGGCAGAACAGTCCATTGTGACACAAAGTGAACTGGGGAGGCTGATTCACTTTACAGAGGATCCACTACTTTGCAAATAAGTCTCTCCCCCCACCAACCCCGCCCCAGTCGGAGTTCGAGGGATGCCAACATCCAACCAAAAAAAAAAAAAAAGAAAGAAATGGAAATAATAAAGACTCCCCTAGGCTCAACGATCTGGATTTACAAGAGGGAGAACTGGAGTGGAGGATCACTTTGTAGGAACATTCTTCTCTAGGTCAGAGGAGCCTGCCCAGCGCTCTCCTGGTTTTTTGGATAAATCGCAACACAAACACACCTTCCATACCAACACCCACAAGCACCCAAAATAATAAGCCAGGTACACCCCTCCCTTTCAACTATTCCCACCACTATCATGATCCAGGTCGTTATAAAAGCAGTAGGAGATGATGGTAAATTGTTATGATGGAAAGGCTCCTGGCTCAACCCTCCATGCCAGCTGCAAGACCCTAAAGTGTGAGGGCCACTAACATGGGGGCACATGGACATGCATCCCTGAATTTTGTCAGAAGATCTTGAATCCTCAGACTGTGGTTGACTTCACTTGACAAGAATTCTTGCCCCTCCCCAAGGATCTGTCTTCCTTTCTTTCTTCACCCACAGATGGGGCCCTAAAACCACCCAGGAAGTCGGGAAGAGGAAGCTCGGGGAGCTGCTGAGCTAGGCACAATCCCAGCCAGAAAGTAGGCAAAGCCCCCCTCCCATGCTCTCATCCTGGAAGCGGTGGGCACTAGACTGAGAGGGCTGGGGCTTACAGGCCTGTTGATAGAAGTGAGGCTGAGAGGTCAGAGAAGAACTACCCAGCCAGGGATGGTGCAATTGGTGCTCATTCCAGCTCTGGGGTCAGATTCAAGATTGTCTCCAGGGCCTGAGAGACAGACAAGGAGGGCGAGATAAAAAAAAAAAAAAGTACCTGTGTCTGAGTGTGTGTGTGTGTGTGTGTAGGGGGTGAAAAGGGCTGGCTGAGAGGCTAGGGCAGGTGGCCTCAGGAACAAGATCCTCCTCTGGGTTCCCCAATAAGGTCTGATGAGGCCTTCAATGAGTTAAGTGTTAGCACCACCTCCATTGCCTGTCTGTCTGACTGACTCCCATTCAAGCCCCTGTTGAGGGTGTGAGAAGAGGACTTTCCCACTATCCCTTGGATCTGACCCAGCTGGACGGGTGGGCAAGTGGAGGGATTATTCTGATCAAGTCTTGATGAATGTTGCTTTTCTTGTGCACTCGCACACACTCCCAAGGCTGGTCCCACGCAGCATATCTGAGATAGCCCCAAATCCCTTCAGAGTCAAGTTTCCCCAAACACAGCCTCCAGCAACCAGCCACTGGGAGTCACCAAGCTCCTGAGACAGCACCTCTGACTCCTAGGACCCTCTCTCTGAGGGGAAAAGAAGCCTTAAAATCAGTACCTCACTTACAGAGTGGCCCCTTAAATTCATTCTCCTCATACCTGACTCAAGAATCCCAAATTCAACCTCTAATCAGAGTCTCAGTCCCTGAAGTTCAGCGACGTTAGACCAGTTTGTGGACACAACAGAATCAGTCCCTCTAGACCCAGTCAAGGGCCCCCCAAATCTGAACAAGGCCTCTCTTAATGTACTTCCACGACTCCTTTAAGCCTCAGTCCAAGCAGGCCACCGCCAGATTCCTTAGGTGCCCCCCCCAAGTCGGGCGCCCCGACGTCCTCCAAGCCTAGGCCAAGGGCCTCCGATCACAGTCCTGGGCCCCCGCTGCCCCCAGATCAGGCCCCCGGGAACCCCAGTCAGCACTACCGGTCCCAGGCGGCCCCGCACCTGAGCAGCTGGGCCGAGTCGGCCGGCCTGCGCTCCTCCAACAGCACGAACACGGCTCGAGGGCCCTCCGCGCTGGCCTCTACGCCGTCCCGAGCTGGCTCGGCCGCATGAGACATGACGCCCGGCCCCGGGCGAGCCCTGCCAGGCCGGTCGGGCCTCGGCCCGGTCCCCCCAACAAAATAAGAGTCCCCCTCCCCCGCTCGCCACCGCCTCCTCCGCTAAGCCATGGAGCGAGCTCTGCGCCGGCGGGCGGCGTCGGGGAGATGGGATGGGCCGTGAGTCATCCCCCGCCCTAAACGGACCGACACCCCCCCCAACCTAACCCCGGACGACCGCCTTCCTCCCCCTCGTCCTCTTCCCCCTCCTCCCTGGGCTGGGGAAACTCCACAGGAAGTGACCGCATGATGGATAGACAGCTCGCCGGGCCACGCCCTCTGGGTGAGACGACCAATCGTCGAGGGATGTTTCAAGGGCCCGCCCTAAGCTACGCCTCCGAAGCCAAAAGAAGACTAGATTCGGCAGGCCCTTTTTCCGAGAAGGGGGCACCTAGGCCACGCCCTCAGAGAGAGGCAAATCAATGAGAGGTAATTTGATTGAGTCACGCCTCTTCTTCTCAAATTATCCCTCCGCAAGATAGTAAGCCGCTCCTTAGGGCCTCTGCGCCTGCGTACTGAAGCCCGGTCGGCGCGCGGAGGCTCTCCAGGCTACGCTTCTAGCTGCGGAATCGCGCCCTCTCTCGGCCAGCATTCGTAATATCCACTCTCCAGACCGCGCTCCAACCTTGATCTAGCGGTGCCTGCTAAGCCAAAGCCTAAGCCTTGAGGCCTAGGCAGCTACGTTCCCTTGAATTGCGCACCAGAAACCCTGCCCTCTCGGTACCTACAGTCCAGCGATCCAGCTGGTCTTCCAGGAAGCGCTCCGTCTGCTCTTTGTTGTTCAGAGCGGTTGTTGTACTAGGTCGTTGTGCTACACTGTAGGTGCTTAGTAAAATCCTTGACGGATGGCTGAATGAGTGGAAAGATGGACATTAGATCCGCTCCCTTCGGTGGATGACTTCTGTTGTTATACAGAACTGGGTTTGGATATGGACAAGGGACTTACCCTCTCGGAGCCTCAGCTTTCTTGGCCGTCAAATGGGGGTCTTAATACCTGTCTGGCGACATTTTTATAGGGAGTAGAAGTAATTTATGAATAGTGCTAGCAGATTTTTTGGTATACAATAACCTCTCCAAAAATTCATTGATTCAGGAGTTCCCATCGTGGCGCAGCGGAAACGAATCCAACTAGGAACCACGAGGTTTCGGGTTTGATCCCTGGCCTCGCTCAGTGGGTTAAGGATCCGGTGTTGCGGTGAGCGTGGTGTGGGTCGCTGACGCCCCCCGGATCTGGCGTTGCTGTGGTTGTGGCGGAGGCCGGCAGCTGTAGCTCCAATTAGACCCCTAGCCTGGGAACCTCCATATGCCTCGGGTGCGGCCCTAAAAAGACAAAAATAAAAAAATTGATTCACTCATTTGTGCACTGGTACAGCAAACATTGATTGAGCTCCTCTGTGTGCTAAATGTATGCAAGTTGGCTTGCACACAGCGGAGGGTCCCACTCACACCTTCAGGTGCACAGTCAACTCACAAAACACCAGGACCAACAACCTTCCCTAAATTCTTCCCAGCATCCCAAGACCATGCCCATCAGTTGCACCACTGGGAACTTCACTGAACTTCCATTTGCCTTGTACCTTTCTGTATTGGCACCCTTATTTCCCTTATTATCAAGTCGACTTGGTAAACACGAACGTCCCCATACACACACACACACACACACACACACACACACACATATCATCATCATCCACATAACAAAGGTGACAATTCTTCCCCAAACTAATCTTTCACAAAATCAATATGGTACCAATACAAATTCCAAAACGGGGAGTTCCCACTGTGACACAGTGGGTTAAAGATGCCACGCAGCGATTCAGGTTGCTGTGGAAGTGCTGGTTGGATCCGCAGCCCTGCACAGTGGATTAAGGTTCCAGTGTTGCCACCGCTGTGGTGTAGGTGGCAGCTGTGGTTCGTATTTGATCCCTAGCCTGGGAACTTCCATATGCTGTGGGTGCATTCATAAAAAAAATTTTTTTGGAGTTCCCCTTGTGGCTTAGCAGTAACCAACCTGACTAGTATTCATGAGGGCGTGGGTGTGATCCTTGGCCCTGCTCCCTCAGTGGGTTAAGGACCTGGCGTTGTGGTGAGCTGTGGTGTAGACCTCAGACTTGGCTGGGATCTGGCATTGCTGTGGCTGTGGCATGGGCTGGCAGCTGCAGCTCCAATTCAACCCCTGGCCTGGGAACCTCCATATGCCTCAGGCGTGGCCCTGAAAAATTTAAAAAATGGAACTTGAGGACCTGATGTTAAAATTCCTACGTTGCCTTAAATATGTAAGCGTATCTAATTTTATAAAAGAAGAAGAAAGATGAAGGCATCATTTTACCAGATTCAAAATATATGACAAAGCTCTAGTAATTAAAACATTGTAATATGCAAGTAGGAATAGAAAACTACATCGATGGTACGGAAAAAAAAAATCCAAAACTCGACCTAGGTGTTTGTGGGAATCAGTAAATGACAAAACTGTTATGTCAAGTCACTGGGAGAGAGATGGACTATTTCCTAAAATGGTTTGGGGAATCTTTTGGGGGGAAGGATTAGATTCCTAATTTAGTCAGTTCAGAAAAGTTAATTCCAGATTGGCTAAAAACCTTAACTTTAAAAAGAAAAACTGTAAAAAAAATATCAGAACAGGCATTCCCATGGTGGCACAGCGGTAATGAACCTGACTAGTATCCATGAGGATGCGACTCTGATGCCTGGCCTTGCTCAGTGGGTGAAGGATCCAGCATTGCGGTAAGCTGTAGTGTAGGTCGAAGATGCAGCTTGGATCCTGTGTGGCTATGGCTGTGGCATAAGCCAGCAACAGTAGCTCCGATTGGACCCCTAGCCTGGGAACTCCTGTATGCTATGGGTGTGGCCCTAAAAAGACAAGGGGGGGGCAGATTTAACAAACCGGAAAGGAGATGGCAATGTGACCACAGAGGCAGAGATTGAGGTGATGTGGCCACAAGCCAATGAATTCAGGCAGCCACCAGAAACTGGAAGAGATAACAGATTCCCCCCTAGAGTCTCTGAGGAGAGGGTGGCCCTGCTGACACCTTGATTTTGCCCAGTGAAACTGATATTGGACCTCTGGCCCCCACAACTGTGAAAGAATAGATTTCTTATACTTTTTTTTTTTCTCTTTTGGCCAGCCCTCAGTATATGCAGTTCCCGGGCCAGGGATCAGATCGGAGCCACAGTTGTAACCTATACCCCAGCTGCACCGATGCTGGATCCTTAACCCACTGTACAGGGCTGGGTATTGAACCTGTCCTCCAGAGCTCCAGAGACACCAGCAATCCCATTGGGCCACAATGGGAACTCAGATTTCTTATACTTTTAAGCTCCAAGTTTGTGGTAATTAGTAACAGCAACCACAGGAAATGAACATCAATTTTGGTACCTGGATATGGGATACTATGTTGTCTTAGTCGGCTAGGGCTGCCATAACAGAGTACCACTGCCTTGAACAACAAAAAATTCTTGTCTTTTTGTCTTTTTTAGGGCTGCACCAGCAGCATATGGAGGTTCCCAGGCTAGGGGTAGAATCGGAGCTGTAGCTGCCAGCCTACACCACAGCCACAGCAACGCCAGATCCGAGCCGCATCTGTGACTTACACCACAGCTTATGACAATGCCAGATCCTTAACCCATTGAGTGAGGCCAGGGATCGAACCAGAAACCTCATGGTTCCTAGTTGGATTCGTTTCTGCTGCGCCACGACGGGAACTCCAGAATTTATGTTCTCAAATAAAGTACTTCCCTTTATGGCTCAGCAGTTAACGAATCTGACTAGCATCCATGTGGACACAGTTTTGATTCCTGATCTCGATCAGCGGGTTAAAGATCCGGCATTGCTGTGAGCTGTGGTGTAGGTCACAGATGCGGCTCGGATGTGGCGTTGCTGTGGCTGTGGTGTAGGCTGGCAGCTACAGCTCCAATTCAACCCCTAGCCTGGGAACATCCATATGCCACGAGTGCGGGCCTACAAAGCAAAAAAAAAAAAAAAAAAAAAAAAAAAAAAAAAAAAAAAAATTTTTTCTCACAGTTCTGCAGGCTAGAAGTTCAAGATCAAGGTGCCATCTGGGTTGGTTTCTGATGAGAGCTGTCTTCTTGATGTGCAGATGACTGCTTTTTGCTCTGCCCTCACGTGGCCTTTTCTTTTTGCGTGTGCACTCCTGGTGTTTCTTCCTCTTCTTATAAGGACACCAGCCCTATTGGATGAGGGCCCCACCCTCATGATCTCATTTAACCTTCATTGTCTTGTTTTTTTTTTTCTTTTTGCCGTTTTCTTGGGCCGCTCCTGCGGCATATGGAGGTTCCCAGGCTAGGGGTCGAATCGGAGCTGTAGCCACCAGCCTGTGCCACAGCCATAGCAACTCGGGACCTGAGCCGTGTCTTCGACCCACACCACAGCTCACAGCAACGCCGGATCCTTCACCCACTGAGCAAGGCCAGGGATCGAACCCGAAGCCTCATGGTTCCTAGTCGGATTCGTTAACCGCTGAGCCATGACGGGAACTCCCTTCGTTGTCTTCTTAAAGGCCCCATTTCCAAATACAATCATATTGGGGGTTAGAGCTTCGACAAATGAATTTGGGGTGGGGGCATGGACACAATTAAGTCCATAACATGTTGTAACAAATACCAAAAAAAAAAAAAATTGGAGTGGCTTTGGGATTGGCTAGTGGGTAGAGGTTGGAAGAATTTTGAGGCACATGATAGAAAAAGTCTACACTGCCTTGAACAGACAGTTGGTAGAAAAATGAAAGTTGAAAGCACTGCTGGTGAAGGCTCAGAAGGAAGTGAGAAGCACAGTAAAGAAAGCATCTATTGGAGTTCCCATCGTGGCTCAGTGGTTAACGAATCTGACTAGGAGCCGTGAGGCTGCGGGTTCAGTCCCTGCCCTTGCTCAGTGGGTGAAGGATCTGGCATTGCTGTGAGCTGTGGTGTAGGTTGCAGACACGGCTCAGATCCCGCATGGCTGTGGCTGTGGTGTAGGTCGGCGGCTACAGCTCCGATTCGACCCCTAGCCTGGGAATCCCCATATGCCACGGGTGCAGCCCTAAAAAGAACAAAACAAAAAGAAGAGAGAATACAGATATCATCATAAACTGAGTGGTGGTAGAAATATTAATGGTAACAGTGCTGCTGGTGAGGGCTCAGAAGGAAATGAGGAACATATAATTGGAAACTGGACAAAAGAAGATCCTTATTACATAAAGACAGAAAACTTAGCTGAATTGTGTCCAACAATTGTGTGGAAAACAGAGCTTATAAATGAATGACTTTGATATTTAGCTGAGGAGATCTCCAGGAAAGCCTTTTTTTTTTTTTTTTTTTTTTTTTTTTTTTTTGCTTTTTAGGGCTGCACCCACAACATATGGAGGTTCCCAGGCCAGGAGTCAAAACAGAGCTGCAGCTGCCGGCATACACCACAGCCACAGCAATGCGAAATCCAAGCCGTGTCTGCAACCTACACCACAGTTCACGGCACCAACGGATACTTAACCCACTGAGTGAGGCCAGGGATCGAACCCGCATCCTCATGGACACTAGTTGGATGTTTCCCCTGTTCCACAACAGGAACTCCTTCCAAGGAAAGTCTTGAGGGTCCTGCCTGGCTTCTTCTTGGTGTTTACCATAAAATGTGAAAGAAATAAATTGAAAAAACAACTGTTAAGTAAAATGGATCCAGGACTTGATGATTTGGGAAGTTCTTGGGCTGTTCAGATTGCAAAAGGCACAAAATTTCGGAGATTCGTTTTCAGGAAAGTATGCTCTGGAGAGAAAGCCAAGGGTGTGGCTGGACAGCCTTTTGCTAGTACTGAAGAGATTATGTTTGTGACTCACGGATACTCTCAATCATCTCAGCAGAAGTCAGGAATGGAGATGGGATTATCCACAAAAGCTTTTTTTTTTTTTTTTTGGTCTTTTCTGGGGCCGCTCCCGCGGCATATGGAGGTTCCCAGGCCAGGGGTCAAATCGGAGCTGTAGCCACTGGCCTACACCAGAGCCATAGCAACATGGCATCCGAGCCTCATCTGCGACCTACACCACAGCTCACGGCAACGCCGGATCCTTAACCCACTGAGCAAGGCCAGGGATCAAACCTGCAACCTCAAGGTTCCTAGTCAGATTCGTTAACTACCGCGCCACGACAGGAACTCCTCCACAAAAGCTTTGAGGAGGACTCTCTTGTCTAAGGATGTGAATCCCTATGCCTTCCATGGGAGACGCAAAAGACTTTTCAGGATGTTATACTGACAGAAACATTGCCTGATTGGCTTGAAAAAAAAAGAAACAGAGACAGGATGAAATGAAGGAAGGATGTTGGACTCTGAACATTTTACTGGAAGGATATTGGCTAAAACTTCTCAGTTGCAGGGAGTTCTTTCTGTGGCTCAGCTGGTTAAAAACCTGACATTGTATCCGTGAGGATGCAGGTTCGATCCTCGGCCTCGCTCAGGGGAGGATCCAGCATTGCCACAGCAGCTTCAGCTCAAACACGGCATGGCTGTGGCTGTGTATAGGTTGGCAGCTGTGGCTCCGATTTGACCCCTAGCCTGGGACATTCCATATGCTGCAGGTGCAGCCTTAAAAAGAAGAAAAACAAAACAAATCTTCTCAGTTGCAAATATGTGCTACCCTTCAAGGGCTAGGGCCCAGCTATAAGCCCAGAGGTGGAGTCTCGAGCCACGGAGGATTATTTCCAGGGCTTGAAACTGGAGGAAACTTGCCCTGCTGAATTTCACAATTATTATTATTATTATTATTTTGTCTTTTTGCCATTTCTAGGGCCACTTCCGTGGCATATGGAGGATCCCAGGCTAGGGGTCGAATCGGAGCTGTAGCTGCCAGCCTACGCCAGAGCCACAGCAACGCGGGATCCGCATCTGCAACCTACACCACAGCTCACGGCAACACCAGATCCTTAACCCACTGAGCAAGGGCAGGGATCGAACCCGCAACCTCATGGTTCCTAGTCGGATTCGTTAACCACTGAGCCACGACGGGAGCTCCTGAATTTCACAATTACTTAGGACCAGGGACACCTTTTTTTCCTTCCGTTTTTCTCCCTTTTGGAATAGGAATATCTGTAATACTTATCCTATGCCAGTCCCACCGTCGTGTATTGGGAACAGGTAACTTGTTTTCCAGTTCCACAGTCCATAGAGGGAGAGGAATTTTGCCTCGAGGTACATCATACCCAGAGAGTAACTCCTACCTGATTTAGATGATTTAGGGGATGAAAATTTGAAATGTTTGAACCGATGATACAACAGACAGATTTTGAACTTGAATCGATGCGGTACTGGGTTGAAATTTTGGGAGTATTGGGATGGAGGACCTTGTTTTTACATAGAGTAGATGTGTATCTTTGGAGGCCAAAGGGTGTACTATTGTAGGTTGAGGGATGACCTTACCGAAGTTATGCACATTTTAAGTGTACCTTACATGGGAAAAAAGAAGAAGAAGAAAAAAAAAAAGACTTCTGTTTGCAGAGGTGATTAAGGTAAGAATTTCGGGAGTTCCCATCGTGGCTCAGTGGTTAACGAATCCGACTAGGAACCATGAGGTTGAGGGTTTGATCCCTGGTCTTGCTCAGTGGGTTAAGGATCTGGCATTGCCGTGAGCTGTGGTGTAGGTTGCAGATGCGGCTCGGATCCTGCGTTGCTGTGGCTGTGGCGTAGGCTGGCGGCTACAGCTCCAATTCGACCCCTAGCCTGGGATCCTCCATATGCCACAGGTGAGGCCCTAGGAAAGACAAAAAATAATAAGAAGAAATAAAAAAAAAAGAATTTCGAGATGGCAAGATTATCCTGGATCATCCAAGCGACTCTAATTACACCCATAGTGTCCTCGTAAGAGGGAGGCAGAGGCAGATTTGACAGAAGACAACGTGACCATCAAGCAGAGATGGTAGTGATGTGGCCGAAAGCCAAGGAATGCTGACAGCCACCAAAAGAGGAAGAGACAACAAACAGCGTCTCCCCTAGAGTCTCTGTAGGGTGCATGAATATTTTATTTTTTATTCTTTAAGGCTGTAATTGTGGCATATGCGTGTTCCCAGGCCAGGGGTCGAATCCGAGCTGCAGCTGCTGGCCTACACCACAGCCACAGCAACAATGGATCCAAGCTGTGTCTTTGACCTATGCTGGAGTTTGCAGCAATGCCAGATCCTTAACCCACTGAGCTAGGCCAGGGATTGACTTAATTCGCATCCTCGCAGAGACAACGTCGGGTCCTTAACTCCCTGAGCCACAACAGGAACTCCAATTTCTTTTTTTTTATTATTTTATTTATTTATTTTTATTAGTCACATGAATTATCACATCTATAGTTGTATAATGATCATCACAGTCCAATTTCACAGGATTTCCAACCCACAACCCAAGCACATCCCCCCAACCTCCAAACTGTCTCCTCCAGAGACCATAAGTTTTTCAATGTCTGTGAGTCAGCATCTCTTCTGCAAAGAAGTTCACTGTGTCCTTTTTTCAGATTCTGCATGTCAGTGAAAGCATTTGCTGTTGGTGTCTCATTATATGGCTGACTTCACTGATCATTTCTAGATCAATCCATGTTGCTAAAAATGCTGGTATTTCGCAGGAACTCCAATTTCTTATGTTTTTTTTTTTAATTCTTATGATTTAAGCCACCAAATTTGTGGTGATTCATCTCAGCAGCCACAGGAAGCTAATAAAGATGGCTCAGGGGGAGTTTTCCCATCGTGGCTCGGCAGTTAATGAACCTAACTAACATCCATAAGGATGCAGGTTCGATCCCTGGCCTCGTTCAGTGGGTTAAGGATCTGGCATTGCCTTGAGCTGTGGTGCAGGTCACAGACGCGGCTCGGATCTTATTTAGCTGTGTCTGTGGTGTAGGCCAGCAGCTACAGCTCTGATTTGACCCCTAGCCTGGGAACCTCCATATGCTGTGGGTGCAGCCCTAAAAAAGCAAAAAAAAGAAAAAAAAAAAAGAAAAGAACGTGGGTATAGTTGGAGCTATCAAACGGAACATTGAGGTGGGGTTGGGGCCGTTTACCTGGAGAGTGGTTTTGGATGGTAGGGTTGGAGAAAATTGGAAGATGTTTTGTGACTGTAGCTGCATGTACAGTCACTCCTTAGTATCCGTGGGAGATTTGTTCCAGGATGCTTCCATGCACAAATACCAAAATTAGAGGATGTTCACGTCCTTTCATAAAATGGCAGAGTACACTCAGGCCTCCCTGTACCTGGATATGGGACCAGTGGATATGGAGGTTGACTCTAATTTAAGACAAGGTTGGGTATAGCTGTCATTGAAGAATGTTTTGGACTTAAAGTTTAGGGGCTGCAGCTGTGGAATCAAGGGAAGGCAATTAAGGGGTATTTAGGGGCCAAGGTGGAGTCTCTTGGAAGGGAAATTTGGGGGTGCGGTTTGTAATTGTTGGAGAGTAGTCTGGGGTTAGAGATGGGTATCACTTTATTTATTTATTTATTTATTTATTTATTTATTTATTTAATTTTAGCGCTGAAGCATATGGACGTTCCCAGGCTAGGAGTTGAATTGGAGCTACAGCTGCAGGCCTATGCCACAGCTCACAGCCACAGCAACTCGGGATCTGAACCTCATCTGCCATCTACACCAGAGCTCACAGCAACACCAGATCCCTGACCCACTGAGCAAGACCAGGGATCGAATCCACAGCTTCATGGCTACTAGTCGGATTCGTTTCTGCTGTTCCATAATGGGAACTCCGAATTGGGTATCATTGTAAGGGCCCTTTGGGGATATTCTTGGGAGCTAGAGGGCAGTCTGAGGGTAAATTAGGGTCTGTTGGAAGGAGGTTTGGGGGTTAAGGCGACGACCTAGTTGGGTAGTTTAGTGGTGAAATGTGAGGAGTAGTTGCATGGTTTGGGGGAGTTCCCTTTGTGGCTCAGTGGTTAATGGACCTGACTGGAGTTTCCATGTGGCTGAGCAGGGTAAGGATCTGGTGTTATTACTGCAGTGACTTGGGTCACTGCTATGGCTCCGGTTTGATCCCGGGCTGGGAACTTCCATATGCCACGGGTGCAGCCAAAAAATATATAAATAAATAAAGTAAAAAGAACAAACTGCTGATAAGTGCTACAACTGACTGAACCTCAGAAACATTATTCTAAGGGGATCCTATCATGGCTCAGTGGAAATGAATCTGACTAGAATCCGTGAGGATGCAGGTTCGATCCCTGGCCGTGCTGAGTGGGTTGAGGGTTCCAGTATTGCCGTGAGCTGTGGTGTAGGTTGCAAACCAGGCTTGGATCTGGCGTTGCTGTGGCTGTGGTGAAGAGCAGCAGCTACAGCTCCGATTTGGCCCCTAGCCTGGGAATCTCCATGTGCCGCAAGTGCGGCCCTAAAAAGACAAAAGATAAAAAAATAAAATTATTCTAAGAGAAAGAAGCCAAATACCAACAATGCACATACTACATTTACATGAAATGTCCAGGAAAGGCAAATCTTTAGAGCCAGAAGTTTTGTTTTGCTTTGGGTTTTTTTTTTTTTTTTTTTGTCTTTTTGCCATTTCTTGGGCTGCTCTCGTGGAATATGGAGGTTCCCAGGCTATGGGTCGAATCGGAGCTGTAGCCGCCGACCTACACCACAGCCACAGCCATGTGGGATCTGAGCTGCATCTGCAACCTACACCACAGCTCACGGCAATGCCGGATCGTTAACCCACTGAGCAAGGCCAGGGATTGAACCCTCAACCTCGTGGTTCCTAGTCGGATTCGTTAACCACTGAGCCATGACGGGAACTCCATTAGAGACAGAAGTTAGATTAGTGGTTGTTTGGGACTAGGAATGGGAACAGGGATTAGATGTATTTGGGCATGAGGGATCTTATAGGGATGATGAAAATGCTCTCAAACTGCATGATGGTGATTATCATATACTTTGGATAATTGAATTGCATGATTAATATCAATGACTTTTACAGTATGTAAATTGTACCTCAATGAAGTTGTTTGAAGAAAAGATCACTGGAGGATGCTTTGTAATATATTAGTCACCGAAGGAGTTCCATTGTGGCTCAGCTGGTTTAGAACCTGACTAGTATCCATGAGGATGCAGGCTCAATCCCTGGCCTCACTCAGTGGGTTAATGATCTTGTGTTGCTGTGGCTGTAGTGCAGGCTGGCAGCTGCAGATCCAATTCGACCCTCAGCCTGGGAACCACCATATACCGCAGGTGTAGCCCTAAAAAGAAAAAAAAATTGGAGTAAAAAAAAAATAGAGTCACCGAAGAATGATTTGGAGTGTAGGTAAGAGTCATTGGAGGGGTTGAGGGACACATTTGGGGCCAGTGGAGTATGATCTGGCGGCTCAGTAGGGTAACTACAGAAAGAAAGTTAGTGGTTATTTGGAGGTGCTGTTGAGGACTGTTGGAGAGTGCTTTGGGGTTGGAGTTTGGATCAGTGGAAGGTAGTTTAGAGATGGAGAAGGTGTTGGAGGGTAGTTTGAAATGCTTTCGGGGGATCTCACCCTGAGTTTTGGGAGTATATGGGATTGTGATAGGGGCTGTTGGAAGGTACTTTTGCAGGCTGTGGGATTGGTCAGTGGAAAGTTTGGTGGGAGAAGATTCATGGAACATGGTTTGGAGATAGAGCAGATGACTGCTGGAATTGATTTGAGGTGCGGGAAGGGGCCATGCCAAAGGTAGTCGAGAAAATCTGGGTGCTGTTGGGTGATCTTTAGTGCCATTGGGGACCAATAGAGTATGGATTGGAAGGTGCATGGAAAGTGGTTTAGGGACAATGGAGGGCATTTGGGGTGCATATTGGGGGTAGATCCAGGGTGATTTGGAATTCTCTTTATTTTTTTATGATTTAAAAAAATATTTTTTGGAGTTCCCATCATGGCACAGTGGAAATGAATCCGACTAGGAACCGTGAGGTTGCGGGTTCAATCCCTGGCCTCTCTCAGTGGGTTAAGGATCCAGTGTTGCTGTGAGCTCTGGTGTAGGTCGCAGACGCAGCTCGGATCTGGTGTTGCTGTGGCTGTGGCAAAGGCCAGTGGCTACAGCTCCAATTAGACCCCTAGCCGCAGGTGCGGCCCTAAAAATATGTATATGTATATATATATATATATATATATACATATATATATATATGTATATATATAAAATATCTTGGCCATCCCCTGGGCATATGGAGTTCCCAGGCCAGAGATCAGAGCCCAGCCGAAGGTGCTGACCTAGGCCACAGCCAAATACATGTACACCACGCAGAGGCAATGCTGGATCCTTTAATTTACTGTGGGGGGCGGGTAGGGACTGAATCTGAGTCCAGGCGCTGCAGATATTGCTGATCTGTTGGGCCACAGCAGGAACTCCTGGAAGTATTCTTTAGAGGTTACTGGTTTCAGGGCTGATTGTAGATGGCTTGGGGGAACAACTTGGGGGTAGCGGAAGATGGCTTATTCGTGTCAGCTCGAGCGTCCAAGAAGGCCGATTGAGGGGCTCCTGCTTGGGATCAATGGACAATAGTTTGGGGATACAATTTGGGAGATGATGGAATGTGGTCTGGGGTGCATTTGGGACACGGAGAGTAGTCGGGGGAATTTAGAGGTGTGGCGGCGGCCGACAGAAGGCAGTTTGAGATCCTGCTTGGGTGTTCCCTGCAGGGTGTCTCGGGGTGAGGGGCGCTAATCTGATCACCGGGGGGGCGTGGCTTCGGGAGGGGGACTGCTCCACAGCCCTCGAGAAAGCCTGTGCGCACGCGCTCGGAGCTGGTTCGCTCCTGGCGCTCCCAGGGCAGGGAAAAATCGAAGACCCGAACTGGCGCCTGCGCACTTGGTCTCCGCCGCTGCTGTGGTCTCGCGCCCCGCCCCCGTCTCCCCCCCACCCCCCGCCCCTTCAGGCTCGCGCTGGGCGGCGGAGGTGGCGGTGCTGCCCGGAGCTGACTGACCCGAATTGAAGGCGGGGGGCCGGGGTCCACCGCCCGTAGCCGAGCGGGTGCTCCTCTCCCACCCTTCCCGCGCCCCCCGTCTGGCCCCCACGGCTAACAGGGCTAACAGTCGCGCGGCTGAACGCGGCCCACAGACAGGGCGCGGAAGGGGAGTAGGCACGAGCCTGGGGACGAGCTGGGGGTCAGCGAGGGACGGGCGCTCCCACCACCCCTCCCGGCCTTCACCGACCCCGCCTGCGCCGCGGGGCTAAGACCCTTGGTGAGTAACGCCCGCCTGGGGTTGGAAGGGAGGAGTCTGGGCGGGGTGAAGGCCCGGAAACACCGACTGGGGACGTACCTGCGCGCGCACTCCCGACCTCTGACCCCCGTGGTCCGCCTCTCGACCTGTGGCTTACCTGGCTACATCTTTTTTTTTTTAAACCTCGAACCCTGGCCAAGACTGGCCGCAGGACCTCTGTCTGCGGTCGAACCATATTCTGGCCTGGTGTGAGCCTCAATTCCTGTTTGTCCCCCTAAATCCAGCCTTGATCCCAAACCCCATCCAGTTCTATTCTCAGGATCCTTGACCTGACCCCACATCCTTGCCTGACCGTGTCACATCTCTAAAGCTTATTTTGCCTTGTCAGGATCACCCCAGTTTCTGTCCTGATGCTTGACCTACCTGTTCCCTAAACTCTTGTCCAGTCCCTGAACCCCTTCCAATCATTTCCTGTCCCCCTAACTTCAGTCTGTTCCAGGTCTGTCCTGATGCCTGCTGGTCTCTGACGTCTGTACTTTCTCCCCACCCTGTACCATCCTCCTGGTTTCCCTCCTGACTCCTGAACTTCAACCTGGCTCACCACCTTTAGACCGTCCCTCTTGTCTCCTGCTGTGCCCCTTCCCCCAAACCTATGCTGTTTTCCCTTGTCTTCTCTTGGCCCATCGCTGCCCTTATTCCTTTTTTTTTTTTTTTTTTTTTTGCTTTTTAGAGCCGCACCCACAGCATATGGAGGTTCCCAGGCCAGGGGTCGAATCAGAGCTACAGCTGCCAGCCTACACCACAGCCCCAGCAACACCAGATCCCAGACGCGTCTGCGACCTACACCACAGCTCACGGCTACACCGGATCCTTAACCCACTGAGAGAGGCCAGGGATCGAACCCGCAACCTCATGGTTCCTAGTCGGATTCGTTTCCCCTGTGCCACAACGGGAATGCCTATCCTTATTCTGACCCGATCTTTTCCTGTTCCTTATCTCTCTCCTGAACCTGCCCTTTTCTTTGTCCTCTTCTTTGACTGCTGTCTTGGCCTGTCCCCTGTCATGTGTTCTGACTTGTCTCCTACTGTCCCCTACTTGTTCCTTGGTTCTTATCCTGACTTCACTCCATCCCTTCCCCTGGCCAGTGTCCTGGCTCGTGCTCTGTCTTGCCTCTTGTCCTCCACCCTGCAATGACTCTGATTCTATTTTGTCACCTATCCTCCTTCCTGTCTTGTCCCTTCATCCTGTCCAAACCCCAGGCCCCTGTTCTACCTCTTATTCATGTCCCATCCACACTGTTTAGATCTCCCTCCCTCGTAATACCTACTTTCCATCTCCTCTAAGCCCAGAAGGATGGGGGTCCCATTATACCCTGCCCTTGAACTTGACGGTTCTACTGTTGCCATTATCTCTGAAATTCATCCCAAATGCTTCTCAGCATGAGCAAGAGCAGTCCGACTTGTGGGCCCTGTGCAGCTGAGGGAGTTTTCACATGTGATTCCCCCCACCCCCCACTCAGTGATCTCATGCAGAGCCTGCATTTCTCCCGCCTCAGGAGTGCCTGGAGCTGTTCCCAAGCCCCCCACCCTCCCCAAGTGTGAGAGAACGCCCTAAATTATTCACTGACTCTCTGGGAGTCTATGAGGTTCAGGTCGTATTTCCAGCCTTCCTTGCTAGGTCGGGGGCTGCCCCATGAAGGGGTGGAGGACTTGGGGGGGGGTTATGTGTGAGTCTTCCCGGGTCATATTTCCCCCATCTCCTGGTCTTGATCTTAGGGGCAATGAGCTCTGCTTTCCTGGCCTGAAAAAAGTCCATTCTGGGCCAGAGGCTTCAGCTGGGTAGGGGTAGGATGGGGGTAGGAGCTTATCATCCTTCTCTCAGAAGTAAGCAATACAAATCTTGATGCTCAGTCCCCTCCAAGCAGGTCTGGGGTGGCGGAGGGGAGGCGGTCACGGGTAGAATCAGGCCCATCCAATAGTGACAGTAATAACAAACAAGAGGAGTTCCCGTCATGGCTCAGCAGAAATGAATCTGACTAGGATCCATGAGGACACAAGTTCGATCCCTGATCTTGCTCAGTGAGTTAAGGATCCGGTGTTGCCATGAGCTGTGGTGGAGGTCGTAGACATGGCTTGGATCTGACGTTGCTGTGTCCGTGGCATAGTCCAGCGGCTACAGCTCCCATGTGACCCCTAGCCTGGGAACCTCCGTATGCCATGGGTGTGGCCCTAAAAAACAAAAAAGCAAAAAAAAAAGAGAGAGAGAGAAAGTAATAACAAACAAGAAAAATCCACAGTTCTTTCACTGTCTGAATCTCCTTGACTTTGAGGACAGACAGGGAGACGCTGAATAGTGAGGAGGTAATATATCTTTCAATTACATTTTGTTCCCGTATTTCTCATAGAGAAGAGTGAGAGTTTGAATAATGAGAGATCAGAGCTGTCTCATTTATCCGAAACATTAATCCCAACCTATTAATAACCATGCAAACCTCCCTCACTGTCCCAGTCTATTTGCTACCCAAGTTCTGAGAGGGAGAGCCTTCCACTGGTTCAGGCAGTGGGAGATACTAAGTTATCTAAGGTATTTTGGTTTTGCATCTTACGGAGTTCAGATAATGAGGGATAATGGCTCTAACTTAAAAATGTATTCAAATCTATTCATTTGCCTGTGCTCCAGTGGCAATAGTTGAAATAGCAAGGGTACTTCCTTAGGTATATTTGGCTCGTGTGTTTTGCCTGACGAGAAGCTCAGAGAGTGAGGGATGCCAGTCCTATCTCAAAAATGTATCTAGGAGTTCCCGCTGTGGCTCAGTGGGTTAAGAACCCAATTGCAGTGGCTCCGGTCGCAGTGGAGGCTGCTGGTTTGATCCCCAGCCTGGAGCAGTAGGTTAAAGGATCTGGCATTACCACAGCTGCAGCTCGGATTCAGTCCCTTGCTGGGGAACTTCCATGTGCCACGGATGCGGCCATAAAAAAAAAAAAAGTATCCAAATCCATTCAGTTCCTGTTTTTGGGTAGTGAGAGTTTGGACAATTTTTCTGAATATGTGTGGCTCCTGCATTTTTGATGCTGAGTGGGGAGAGGTTAGATAGTGAAGGAAAATAGCTCTGTTTCAAATATGTCTGGTTTAGGGAGAGTTCTTTATCTGGACAGCAAATAGGAAGGATTTTTTGATTGTTTGTTTTTGTCTTTTTAGGGCCAACCCGTGGCAAGTGGAGGTTCCCAGGCTAGGGGTCAAATCGGAGTTGTGGCTGCCTGCCTGAGGCACAGCCACAGCCACGCGGGATGTGAGCTGCATCTGCGACCTGCACCACAGCTCCCGGCAGCGCCAGATCCTTAACCTACTGAACGAGGCCAGGGATCAAACCCTTGTCCTCATGGATACTAGTTAGATTCATTTCCACTGAGCCACGATGGACATGCCCAAGTAGGAAGGGTTTTGAGGCTGTGGTATACCAACTCTGTCTTGAAAACGTGTTTGTGTGTGTATTTGATTCCTGAGTTTGGACTGGGAGGAATACTTGTGATAATGTATGACAGCCAATACATATTGAGCACTTAACCATGGGCCAGGCACTGTCCTAAGCAAGCTTTAAATGTCTTAGGTCATGTCATGCTCACAGTCCCCCTGTGAGGTATGTGCTGCTGTCATCACCCCCATTTTGTATGTATGCGTATGTGTGTATACACACACACACACACCCACACCCACACCCACCCACACATTTGGCCACACCCACAGCCTTCAGAAGTTCCCTGGGCCAGGGCTCAAACCTGCACCACAGCAGTAACCAGAGCCACAGCAGTGACACTGCGAGGTCCTTAATCCACTGAACCCCCAGGGAACTCCACCTCCATTTTATAGCCGAGGACATTGAAGCACAGAGAGGCTGAGTGACCTGTCCAAGCAGTCACACAGCCCGTGAGTCGCAGAGCTGGCTTCCATCCCAGACCCCCCCAGTTGCTAGCCCTGCATGATGCCACAGGAGGCTCAGGTCCCTGCTGGGCTGAGGCTTAGAGGTGGTTGTCTTCCGGGCTGTGCAAAGTTGCGGGCCAGGGCAGTGGCATGTGTGGGTGACTCTGGCCCTGCCTGTCTGCCTAGCCTGAGAGGCCCAATTACCTGCTCTTCCCTTCTTACCTGGTCACCAGCCCAGCTCAGCCGGAGTTTATTATTGTCATTGTTAACAGTCGTTAATGACGTGGCATGAGTTCCCTTGCCGTTTGAAATGTCTTCCAAAGTCACTTCGGCATCCGTTGCTTTCATTAGCACCATTTACCCAGTTTACAGATGAGGAAACCGAAGCCTTGCAACTTGGTGTGCGTTGCCAGGGCCGGATACCCTTGTCCCTCTGGGCTCTGATTTTAGAAGTATCCCGCTTGCTTCCCAGCCTCCTTGCTGTCTCTGAAGAGGTGGCAGCAGGCTGGGGCTGAGAGGACACGCCCCCAGCTGCCCACCTTGGGGCTGCCGCCTCCACCAGCCCCAGGCAGTGAAGGGAGGGAGAAGCCGGGAGATGAAAAGGGCCTTTGTGTCCCAGGCCGGAAATCTCACACCTAGGAAGAAAGGTGGGCCAGTGGCGGGAGGCCTTCTAGAGCACAGTACACTGGGGCGTTGCTGATTCAGAGCTAGTTCCCGGGCTTGGCCCACCTGCCAAGAGGGGAGGGAGCTTTCCTCACTCTGCTCTTTCACATCTCGGCGGGGAGGGCGGCGTGGGCTGCTTTCAGGCCCTGGGTTGGGCTTGGGCTCTGAGGTCACAGAGCAGATGGTCCCAGATGGAGCTCAGGATGTGTGTGGTGTGCACTGGGGGCAGGCCCAAAGCCCATGTGCTGTGGGGGGAGCGGTACATTGGAGAGACTCAGCGGCCGCTGTTGCCTTGACCCCTGGGCAGAAATACCTGCCCCCCCCCCGTGCGCCGGGAGGTGGGGGGAAGGCTGGGAGAGGCCCCCCCCCCCTCCGCCGCCTGGATGTGAAGCATGAACCCCGTGTCCCACTCCTCCTCCCTTGCAGGAGTTGCCTCTGTCAGCCTGCAGCCCAGGACCCAGCCTCCCGCCTAACCCCCACCCCCCGAGTTCTGATTCTGCCTGCTCTCATGCCTCTGTGATCAGAATTGGGCCTCCTCGGCACCTCTGCGAGCCCCAGCTTTCACCTCTACAAGCTGGCTATGAGGAGCCGGGTCTGTGCCGTCCTGCCAGGTTGGTAGGGGTCAGGAGGGGTTAAACCACCAGGGTGTTTCTTCTGTTTGCTGGGATGCTTTCTTCTGGAGCTGCCGAAGGTGGTAGGGTCTTGAGTCACAGTCTCTCCTTGGCAAAGTTGACCTCATCTGTCCCAACTTGGGCAGCGGTTAGCCTCCTTCCTGCCTTGCCCTGGGAGGAAAGGGTAGGGGCTCAGGGCTGCGATGAATGCTGCCCAGAGACACACACCCATGCATGCCCAAGGCCTCCCCTGTGCCGAGTGACTCCCCCGACCCCCATCCCTCAGCTCCCAGGTGGTACCCTTGGGTGGGGAGGGTTTGATCTGGGTGCTTGGGCAGCGCCAGAGGCAGCCGCCGTTTCCACGACCGTTTTAGCCCTCCTTCCTCAGCCTTCTGCTAGGTGGGGCGGGGGGGAAGGTCCAGGCTCTCTTCTTGGCCATGCTGGACACGCTGAGGGAACCTGCCCCAAGACAGCCCCTCAGGGTGGCCCGAGCCCTGGTATCAGGCAGGCAAGGGTTAAAAGGTATGGGCTGGTCCGTCCCTGGCCAGGTAGGCTGGGCCATTGCCTAGTGGGAGGCGGCCTAGGCATCCGCCACTGGGCCACTGGCGCTCCCTAGCTTACTGCCACTACCAGCTGGAGCAGGGCCTGGTCGAGACAACTGGGGTGTTTGAAGGTACCTGAGGCCACTCCACAGCACCAGTCTGGTTTGGTGAGCACCTGGGAACGGTGGGCCCAGGGGCGAGGAGTTGGGGGAGAAGGACAGGGGGAGGGGTACTGCGGGAGGGAGCCAGGTCTGGGCCAGAGGCACAGCGAGGAAGGAGGGAGGAAGGAGGGCCGAGTAGAGGGGCGAAGCCCAGGATGCCCAATCTCCTTTCCCGGCACGAAGCCAATTCCTTGCGGCCAGAAGTGGACGAGGAAAAGGGATGGGGGAGGATGGGAGCCAGTGTCCCCCTTCTTCTACCCCCCCCCACTTCCTCTCCCCCTTCCTCCCCTGCAGGGGTAACCTCTGCCCTCCTTCAACCCACGGCCCAGCCCCCTAGGAAAGGCCAGACTGGGCTCTTGGGAAACTACTTCCCACTTCCTGGCACCTGCCGCCCCCCTGCCCCGCCCTGCCCCCGTCTGTTCCACTAGAACAGGGGCAAGGAAGGGGCCTCTAGGGCAATGTGGGGAACAGTCCCAGACATTGGGAGTTTGTATTTGCTCCGAAGGTGGCCGGATGTGGAAATGGGGGTCCCACTGAGGTGTCGGGGTGCCACCCAAGTGAGGTGTCTTGGTTGTAAACAGTCATTACAGCCAGGAATTTCTTTTCGGCAGTGGTGTCAGAAGGGCAGACCTGAAAAACCTGCTGGGCCCGCCTCTGGGTGTGTGGGGGGGTGCCCTCTGCAGCTGTCCTGCCACAGCCCATCCTAGGTCGGGGACACGGGGTCACCAGTGGGGAGACCCAGGGGCCGGTGTGGGGGTGTATTGGGGAGGGGACTGCTGGGATCCCCCTTCACACCATCTTTGGGTGGGGCCCGGGCAGCCCCAGGCCTCTAGGCAAATGTGCAGAGGGCAGGTGAGTGGAGGGAGAGGCTTGGGAGCGGGTGTGGGGGTGTGGGGCGTTGACCCTGTGTCTAGCTTGCCCCATGACCCCATGACTCAGGCTCTAGCTATGTCCCCAAGGTCAGGCTGACAGGGTGGAGTCGGGGTTCCTGTCTGGACCCCGTGTGGACTTCCAGGATTCCGCCAGCTCCCAGGGAATGAAGGCTCGAGGCAGCCCAGTGTGGCGGGGGACCAGTGGGGTCCTGGTGAATGGGCCCATTGGGGAGGAGTCGAGGTTCCTGATGGGGTGAAGGAAGGTATAGGAGAGCCTTGGGAGAGTTCCTCAAACTCAAATAGGGGCTGGGGAAGAAAGAACCCCAGGAATCCGGGGGCCGAGGAGGCTAAGCTGGGACCTGATGGAAACCCTGCCACGGCAGGTGATGTCAGACCTTGGAGCGGGGGGCATGTGAGCGCTTCTGCAGAGCACACGCTACTGCGTGGACGTTGACGCGCAAAAAGGCTTGAGGGAGAGACTCTGCCCCTGATGTTGAGAAGAGGGAACCCCTCCTTTGTAGGAGGGGCACAGACCCCCATGGGGTGGGTGGGAGGACTGCTGGCACCCTATTAGCAGCTGGGCCCCGTCCCCCAGTGTTTATGTGGGGGAGGGGCTTGAACTCATGCCTTCGTGGCTGCCTAGGTCTTCTCCCCACCTGGCCACCATGTCCTGACAAGCTGGGGATTTCGAGGTAGGTGGGGATGGGACCTCTGTGGCCTCACAAGGTCCTCCCAATCTCCTCCCAATCTCCTGCCACCGAGGTCAGGCCAGGTGGTGGGAGGTGATGTCACCTGGCTCCCCAGCTGGGGACTGAGCAGGCTCTGGGAGGAGGGAGGGAGCAAACTCCAGAGGAAGGGATGAGGGCAGGGCTGGCGGCCAGCCAAGGCAGGCTCCATGGTCAGTCCTGGCGTCTTGGGGCAGAAAAGGAGGCAGGAGGCTTGTTATCTGCCACTGTGGACTTTGCCGCTCCCAGCCCCGGCAGGGTGACTTCCTTATGCTGGGAACAGGACTGGCTGGGGTGCGGGGTGGGGCTGGAGGTGTCCTACGGCCAAGTGAACGCTCTCCCTGCCACACCAGGGCCACAGGATGGAGTTAGGACAAGTGGAGACCCACAGACCACAGCCAGTCTTTTATTCACTCAGCAGACATTCACTGAGCACTTGCTGTATGCACAGAAGTGTTCTGAGTGCCAGAGGTACTGATGAAAAAAGGGCAGGCAGAGTTCCCTTGCGGCGCAGCAGGTTAAGGATCCGGCGTTATCACTGCAGAGGCTCAGGTCGCTGCTGTGGCACAGGTTCCATCCCTGGCCTGGGAACTGCTGCATGCCAGGGGCGTGGCCAAAGGGGGGAAAAGAAAAGGACAGAGGGGTTTTCTGTCCTCATAAAAGTACGAGGGAGGCACAGTCTTGTTGGACAGCAGCTGTGAGGGGACATAATGTGGGAGCCCACCTCTGGAAGTGACATCGAAGCCCCAGAATGTAAGAGAGCGCCAGGGGCTGGTGTGGCGAGAGACGCAAAGAGCCCTCTGGACGGCAGCGCAGCCCGCACAGAGGCCTGGAGGGCCTGATGGGCTGGGAGCTGATGAGAAACTGGCGGGGTTCGGCCCCTCTCATGAGGAACGGTGCTGAACTGGCGGGGTCCATCCTCAGGCGTGCACAGGTCATTTCATCTCTCTGTGTCTTACTCTCTTCATCTCTAAAATAGGGGTGACAGTCGTCCCGGAGCTGCCATCCCGGGGAGGTCATAGAAGAGTCAGTGTGGCGTAGAAGGTAACTGTTCCAGGCACCCAGGTGCTCAGTAAAGGCCCCCTGTTGTTACAGTTGTTTGACTCTGTACCATTAATTCTCCCTTCCCAGGCAGGACTCCTGACTGCAGCCCATGGGCCTCTGAAGAGGCGTTGTAAGTCCGCCCAGCTCCCCACTTGCTGTTCTCCCACTCAATGGGAAGGGAACCAAGGTACCAGGGCCTTGACATTGACCCAGATTCTGCGAGGGCAGGCTGGGCCAGGCAGGCGGGTGGGTTCGGGGTACCCCTTCTTCCCAGCTGGGGTGCCAGGCCCTGGGTCAGGGTGGAGGCTGGGGACACACGCAATATGTGCTTCCTTCATGGCTCCTGTGCATCACTGCCAGGCCTTGTCCAGCCATCAGCCACGGCCTCTTGACGGCACCAGGATGGAAGTCAAAGGTCAGCTGATCAGCTCTCCCACCTTCAATGCCTCAGGTCGGTGTCCGTGCCCCCTCCTGCTGCCTCCTCCCCTGCTCTGAGTCCCCACTTGCCCGCTGGGGGAGGGTTGGTCCCTGGCCCCACAGCTGCTCCAGGATGCTCTGGTTGCCCCCCCACCCCGACCTTTGCGCCCTCTGTATCCAGCTGCCCTGTTTGGAGAGGCCGCGCCCCAAGTGAAGTCAGAGCGTCTGCGGGGGCTGCTTGACCGGCAGCGGGCCCTGCAGGAGGCCCTGAGCCTGAAACTTCAGGAGCTACGGAAAGTGTGTCTCCAGGAGGCGGTGAGAGCCTGACCCTATGGGTGTGGGGAGAGGGGGTAAGGAGTCGGGGCCAGGTAGGCAGACAGAGGTGGCAAGCCGCTTGGCTGAGCTGCAGGTTCCCCAAAACTCAGCCTAGGTGTCTTAGAATCAATAAACTGTGGTGGAGTTCCCGTCGTGGTGCAGTGGTTAACGAATCCGACTAGGAACCATGAGGTTGCGGGTTCGGTCCCTGCCCTTGCTCAGTGGGTTAACGATCCGGCATTGCCGTGAGCTGTGGTGTAGGTTGCAGACGCGGCTCGGATCCCGCGTTGCTGTGGCTCTGGTGTAGGCCGGTGGCTACAGCTCCGATTCAACCCCTAGCCTGGGAATCTCCATATGCCGCGGGAGCGGCCCAAGAAATAGCAACAACAACAACAACAACAACAAGAGACAAAAGACAAAAGACAAAAAAAAAAAATAATAAACTGTGGTAATAGTTTACCACCAATCCCCTGTCAACAACTTGAAATCAAAAACACCTAAAAACAAAAACAAAAAAAACCCCTAAGTTATTTCCAAAACATGGCACTAAAACCTGACCTGAACTGACAGGGGGTGATTTTTTTTTTTCTTTTTTAGGGCCACACCTGCGGCATATGGAGGTTCCCAGGCTAGGGGTTGAATTGGAGCTGTAGCTGCCAGCCTACACCACAGCCACAGCAACGCCAGATCCGAGCTGTGCCAGCGACCTACACCACAGCTCATGGCAATGCGGGATCCTTAACCCACTGAGCGAGGCCAGGGATCAAACCTGCAACCTCATGGTTCCCAGTCGGATTCGTTTCTGCTGCGCCACGACGGGAACTCCTGACATGGGGTGATTTATAGTTTCAGTTTACCCTTCTTTTTTTTTTTTTTTTTCCTCCCTTTTTTGGCCACCCCCGACGGCATATGGAATTCCTGGGCCAGGGATCAAATCCGAGCTGCCGTGGCCTAAGCCGCAGCCACGGCAACAGCAGGATCCTTAATCCACTGTGCTGGGCTATGGATCGAACCTGCGTCCTGGTGCTCCCAAGATGCCGCCAATCCCGTTGCTCCACAGCGGGAACTCCTAATTTACCCCTCTGGCTGTGAATGTCCCTACAGTTTACCAGAAATAATAAAGCAATTCAGAGCATGCAGCCCAGGCCCTGAAGGGAGTGTCATATAATATGCAGTATACAGATGGTGTCACCTTTATACAGAGACATTCTGGATTCCAAAGCAGGTCTCCCTGCCTCCCGTGCCCACCACCCCAGGGGTTTGGGCCACTGAGTTGCTGAGTGTCTCTGCCACACACCCATCTGCTGGAGAACTGGGAGGAAAAAGAGAAATAACCAGCATGGGTGTTGAGCCGGGCTGGGCGCCTGGTAGGACTTCTGGAGCTTTAGGGGTCATCACTGCTTTGCCACATCCCCCCAACTAACCCTTGGTAGTCTCTGGCTCCTGCCCCCACCCAGGAGCTGACTGGCCAGCTACCCCCTGAGTGCCCATTGGAGCCTGGTGAACGGCCCCAGCTGGTCCGCCGGCGGCCTCCTGCAGCCCGAGCCTACCCCCCGCCGCCGCACCCCAACCCAGCACAGCACTCCTTGTGCCCTGCCGAGGTGAGCAGATGGGCCTGCAGAGCAAAACGTGTTGGGGGGGTGAGGGGAGTGGGGGGGGAGGTGGGACAGGAGCCCAGAGGAAGCAGAGACAGGGTTGCTTGTGTCCAGGAGAGGCTAAGTAAGGTGAGAAGGGAAGGAGCCTGAGGGAGGTGGGTTCCAGGTCTGAGAGAGGATGCTGGCCCCTACTCACCTCCAGGAAGATGAAGGAGAGGCCCAGCCCTACTCAACACTGGCCCTGCCCACCCCCTCCAGGGGGAATGGGCCGCCCCCAGCAAGGGCAGGCCCCGCCCCCAGCGTTTCAGGGGGCTGGCGCTGTGGGGGGGGGCTGCTCTGTCACTGCCTGGTCCCTGTGCTTGGCCATTTGCAACATTTGGTCCCATCCCATCCTCTTGGGTGGGCCCCGCAGGAGCTGGCGCTTGAGGCCCTGGAGCGCGAGGTGTCAGTGCAGCAGCAGATTGCCGCCGCTGCCCGCCGCCTGGCCTTGGCCCCCGAGCTGAGCACTGAGCAGCGCCGGCGCCGGCGCCAGGTGCAGGCAGATGCTCTGCGGAGGCTGCATGAGCTAGAGGAGCAGCTTGGGGACGTCCGGGCCCGCCTGGGCCTCCCAGGGCTCCAGCCACCCCAGCCCCTGCCACTCTCCAGTGGGGCAGTTATCACCGCCCAGGGAGTCTGCCTGGGCACGCGCCTTGCCCAGCTCAGCCAAGGTGAGCATGGCCCTGTCATCCCACTGGTGAAAGTGGGAGGGTGGGCCTTAGCTCAGGGACGTGGTAGGGGTGGAGTGGGTGAGCGGCCAGGGCAAAGTGGGAGGAAGGCCGAACTTCAGGGACCCTCCCAGTGAGACGAATTGTGGTAAACTGACTCCCTGGCAAGGCTCCGGCAATCGGGCAATCGGCAATCGGGAACAGGCATCAGGATGGCGAGGGACCAAGCCTCTGGGGTCTTGGATTTAGTGGAAAGTGGATTTCTGGGAAGTGTGCAGGGCGGGGAGGAGACTGTCCCGCAGGGTAGGGCAGGGCGCCCAGGTCTTGCATTGACAGGCCCGGGCCTCCCCTTCTCACCTGCAGAGGACGTAGTTCTGCACTCGGAGAGCAGCTCCCTCTCAGAGTCTGGGGCCAGCCACGATAATGGTAAGGACCCCTCTCCCCCAAATCCACCCCTCCATTGATGCTTAGCCCCTGCCCTCCCTCTGGCTCCGCCTTAGCCATGCCCCATCCTCCCCTTCCCGGAGCGCCCCCATCTTCTTCGCTTTACCTCGCTTTCCCCACCAGCTCCAGTTTCCGCCTCATCCCTTAGCTCCTCCTCAGCCCGTCCTCCCCTCCCCAGCCCCTGCCCTTCGCTTTGCCCAAACCCCCGGGCACCCTCCGATTGAGTTCTCCCTTCCACTCAGAGGAGCCCCGCGGCTGCTTCCCTCTGGCTGAGCGCCCGTCGCCACCCAAGGCCTGGGACCAGCTGCGGGCAGTATCTGGGGGCAGCCCTGAGCGGCGAACCCCGTGGAAACCACCGCCGTCGGATCTTTATGGGGATCTGAAGAGCCGGCGCAACTCGGTGGCCAGCCCCACCAGGTGAGCCAGGAGTGGGGTCTGAGCCTGGGCTGGCAGGACGGCCTGCTGGTGAGGGCACGGCCTCTAACCTGGACCCCGACCTGGGGCCGCTCGTCTCTGTCTAGCCCTACACGCTCGCTGCCCAGGAGTGCCTCCAGTTTTGAGGGGCGAAGTGTGCCTGCCACCCCTGTCCTCACCCGGGGCGCAGGCCCCCAGCTTTGCAAGTAAGTGGGCTCTGCCGGCGAGTTTGAGGATCAGAGGAGGGAACTAACTGGTAGTTCTAACTGGGGGTGCTGGGGGGAGCTTTATGCAAGGGCATGGGACATGAAACCCTGGGCTTTGAATCTGTCAGTTTTCTTTCTGATGTATGAAAAAGGTGGGGTGTATGAAAAAGCAAGAATTTTATTTTCGTTTCAGAACTTTTGTACATAATACACCCTATTGCATGATAAAGAAGTACAGGTAAAATTTCTTAGACCATAATATCACATTATAAATTATTTATTTATTTATTTATTTTTGTCTTTTTGCCTTTTCTAGGGCCGCACCTGCGGCATATGGAGGTTCCCAGGCTAGGGGTCAAATCAGAGCTGTAGCCGCTGGCCTACACCAGAGCCACGGCCACGCCGGATCCGAGCCGCATCTGCAACCTACACCACAGCTCACGGCAACACCAGATCCTTAACCCACTGAGCAAGGCTGGGGATCAAACCTGCAACCTCATGCATGGTTCCTAGTTGGATACGTTAACCACTGAGCCTCGACAGGAACTCCACAAATAATTTTTTTAATTGACAAAAAAAGAAAAAGAAAGGCTGGGCTTTGACAGGTGACTAGGAGCTGTCTTGGTGGAGAAGCAGGTGGGGATTGGGGGCACAAGCACCAGCATTTGCGCATGGGCTTTTCTGTGCATTTGGGGCACGTCATTCCCTTCTCTGAATCTTTTGTCTCCGCATTTGCACAGTGGGCATAATAATATCTGCCCGTGGAAGATGCCGTAGGGTAAATAAGTCCTGGTTAACACATACTGTGTACCTACCATCTGCTAGGAATCAGTGTTTTATTTATTTATTTATTTTTGTATTTTTCTGCCTTTTCTAGGGCCGCTCCCATGGCATATGGAGGTTCCCAGGCTAGGGGTCGAATCGGAGCTGTAGCCACCGGCCTATGCCAGAGCCACAGCCACGCGGGATCTGAGCCGCATCTGTGACCCACAGCATAGCTCACGGCAATACCAGATCCTTAACCCACCGAGCAAGGCCAGGGGTCGAACCCGAAACCTTATGGTTCCTAGTCGGATTCGTTAACCACTGAGCCATGATGGGAACTCCAGGAATCAGTGCTTTACTTGTTAGCAAACCCATTTAATTATTGCAACATCCCTGTGAGGTAGGTGCTATTATTGCCATTTTCTTTCTTTTTTTTTTTTTTTTTTTGGGTCTTTTTAGCAATTTCTTGGGCCACTCCCGCGGCATATGGAGGTTCCCAGGCTAGGGGTCGAATCGGAGCTGCAGCCACCGGCCTACGCCACAGCCACAGCAACGCGGGATCCGAGCCGCGTCTGCAACCTACACCACAGCTCACGGCAATGCCAGATCGTTAACCCACTGAGCAAGGCCAGGGATTGAACCCGCAACCCCATGGTTCCTACTTGGGTTTGTTTCCACTGCGCCATGACGGGAACTCCGAACAAATGCATACTTAAAGTGCCTGCTTTATCCAGGCTGTGAACAAAACCAAGTTCTCATCCTTGTGGCGCTTGCATGCTATGAATGGTGGCTGTTGGGACGATAGTTTGGGGGTGCTTCATGCACATGTTGGGACAGATAATTCAGGAAGGGTCTTGAATTTCTGGCCTAAGGTTTAGGACCTCATCCTAGAGGAGGCGGGGAGCCCTGAGAAGCCCCTTAGCAGGGAATGAGGGGTCAGATGTGTAGAAAAAGTCCTCAACCCTGCACCCCCTGCCCCAGCCCTGCACACACTTTCATCTCCAAGCTAACAGTCCCAAGCACCCCCATACATTTTCAGCCCCTCTGCCCCCCAGTCCCGGGCAGATCCTCTGCCGCCCTTTAAATGCCCCCACCTGACACCTTTATACACACGCTTTTGAATCCATCTGGGGCCCTTTTTGAGGGTGTGGAAGTGAAGGCTCGGGGGTGGGGGGCCAGTAGGAGTTCCTGTCGTGGCACAGCGGAAATGAATCCAACTAGGAACTATGAGGTCACGGGTTCTATCCTTGGCTTCGCTCAGTGGGTTAAGGATCTGCCCTTGCTGTGAGCTGTGGTGTAGGTCACAGATGTGGCTCGGCTCCTGCATTGCTGTGGCTGTGGCGTAGGCTGGCAGCTTAGCTCCAACTGGACCCCTCGCCTGGGAACCTCCATATGCCATAGGTGCGGCCCTAAAAAGCAAAAAAAAAATTTTTTTAATTAAAAAAAAGAGAGAGGCGGGGTAGGGAGGGCACTCATCCCATCTGCCTGTCATTTCTGACCCTTCTCCCATCACCACCCCTTGTGCCCCCAGACCTGAAGGCCTGCATTCTCGCCAGTGGTCCGGCAGCCAGGACTCCCAGATGGGCTTCCCCCGGGCAGACCCTGTCTCCGACCGCGCCTCCCTCTTCGCAGCTCGAACCCGCCGCAGCAATAGCTCTGAGGCCCTGCTGGTGGACCGGGCAGCTGGTGCGGGAGCTGGCTCCCCTCCTGCGCCTCTGGTTCCCCCTGCCGCCGGTCCCCCGGTCTGCAAGAGCAGTGAGGTGCTGTATGAGCGCCCCCAACCAACCCCGGCCTTCTCCTCTCGCACCGCTGGTCCCCCAGACCCTCCTCGGGCTGCCCGGCCCAGCTCGGCCGCCCCCGCCTCCCGTGGGGCTCCCCGGCTCCCACCCGTGTGTGGGGACTTCCTGTTGGACTATTCCCTGGACCGGGGTCTGCCCCGTGGTGGCGGCGGCGGGACAGGCTGGGGGGAGCTGCTGCCTGCAGCCGATGTCCCAGGACCCCTCTCCCGCCGGGATGGGCTCCTCGCCATGCTCCCCGGCCCACCGCCTGTGTACGCAGCTGACGGCAGCAGCCCCCTCCTCCGCAGCAAGGACCCCCACGGCCGTGCCCCCCGCGCCAAGCCCTGTGGCCTGCCCCTGGAGGCCACCGAGGGGCCAGAGGTGCATCCCAACCCTCTGATGTGGATGCCCCCACCTGCCCGCATCCCCCCAGCTGGCGAGCGCAGCGGCCACAAGAACCTTGCCCTGGAGGGGCTGCGGGACTGGTACATCCGGAACTCGGGACTGGCCTCGGGGCCCCAGCGCCGGCCTGGGCTCCCCCACATGGTCCCGCAGCACCCGTCCTTCCTCCATGCCCGCTGCTATGAGGTGGGCCAGGCGCTGTATGGGGCCCCCAGCCAGGCGCCGCTCCCGCACTCGAGGAGTTTCACGGCGCCCCCTGTCTCCGGCAGGTACGGGGGGTGCTTTTACTGATGGGTAGGGGGTCTCTTGAGGCAGGTGGCCAGAGGGTCCAGGCTAGGGAGCAGCTTGTCCCGGCTAGCGAGTGACACAGCCCTGGGGAGAACTGGCCGCGGCCCTCGCCCCGGGCTCACTGGGCCTTGCCCGACCTGCATTAGTCTGCGGGGTCTCGGCCGAGGGGTGTGTTGGGCCTTGGTAGCAGCAGTTCTTCACCAGGCAATATGGGAATGTGAAGGTCTGAACTACCAGTGCATGTCAGCTGCAAGTGAGCCTTGGCATCAGGGTGCTGGGAGGAAGGGACGTCCCGTGCCCTCGCCTTTCTCTTCTCTTTTCACCGTGCCCCATGCTTGCGAGCCTTAAAGATGCTGTCCTGTGCCTGCCTCCACCTCTTTAACGAGCCTCTTTTCCTCTCTCTTTCTGTGTCTTGTCCGTCTTTTCCTCTGTCCTCTGTCTTCCCACCCTGTCCTCCGGATTCCTGCTACCCCTCCTAAAGATACTACGCGGACTTCCTGTACCCCCCGGAGCTGAGCGCTCGTTTAAGTGACCTGACGCTAGAGGGGGAGCCGTCCTCCGGTTCCGACCCCCAGACCCCGGGGACACTGGTCTGACCCCTTCCCATATGCCCCTTATCGGCCCGGTCATGACTCCAGTCTGGGGAGCACCCAGCGGATCTCGCTGAGCCCTGGGGTGTGGCTGCGCTTGGTCCTGGGGCGGGGGGCACCAACCTGATCTCCCAAGGCCCCCGGCTCCCCGTGGGCCCCCAAAGGTGTCTGACACCCTGCTTCTGCTCTCACGCTGTGCTGGGGACTGGGGGCCCTGAGCCGGCTGGAAAGAGAGGGCGGCTGATGTAATGGGGCCTCCACGCCCCTTCCTCCATTCCTGTTTACAGTCGTGATTTAGGTATTCACCGTCTTCCCCCCAACACTAGCCGTTTTATAAAAAGGGAAACTGTGATCTCGTCCTGGTTGGGTCCCTTCCTGTCCCTGTGCCCAACCTGTGTCCCGTTCAGGAACCCCCCTTCCCCAAAACAGACCATAGAGGGTCTCAGGGCCCAGCTTGGGGCAGCCAGGAGACTCCAGTGTGAACAGAACTCCCTGCCCGCTCCCCCCCCACCCCCACCAGGGCCGTTTTCCTTGGGGACGTGGGCTCTCTGCCCACGTCTGGAAGGACTAAAGTCTGGGTGGAGGACTTGGGTTCATTTCCCCTCCCCACCCCCAGGGTTCCTGTCTGCCTGTCTGTGCCCGCTGCCTCTGCCCACAGGGTGAAATGGCCCAGCCTTTGGTGGCAGCCTCTGCCCCAACTCTTCCCCAGTCAGGAGGCTCTGCGGGAGGGTCCAAAGGGCAGAGCCACTGGGCGTGTTGTGTCCTGGGATGCTGCGGTGGTGGAACCTGGCATCTGGTAGATGCCAGTGAAGTCCTCAGGTGACGTCTGGCCACAGCTACGTCACGTCTTCCTTGGCTTTCCTTCCATCCACCACTTTTTAAACAAATCCACACAAGCTGTGTTTTCTATGATACCTGTCTGTGACTTTCCGGAGCTGGGGGCTCCCCTACCCCCTTTACCTGGTGTTAAACTTTTCTTTTTGTACCAATGGATCTGGGCCCAAGACACTACCCACACTGGAAGGGGATTTCTATAATAAATGTGTAAACTGAACCCATGCATTGCTTCCCTATCTGCCTTGCCTTGGGGACCCACATCTTTAGCTGAGACCAGATAATGCATTTTTACAAGAAAAAAGAGATAGGCATGTGGCATCATGGAAACAGCCTATGATAATGTCATCCACTTTGGTTTTACTTGCTTTAAGATGTGGGGCAACTTCTTGGCCCGTCTGGGCTCAGATGCCTAGCCAGCTCTGAACAGGAGCCCTCAGTAAGGGAGTTCCCTTCGTGGCTCAGTGATTAATGAACCCCACTAGGATCTGTGAGGATCGCGGGTTCGATCCCTGGTCCTGCTCAGTGGGTTAAGGATCTGGTGTTGCCATGAGCTGTGGTGTAGGTCGCAGATGCAGCTCAGATCCCTCGTTGCTGTGGCTGTGGTGTAGGCCAGCAGCTGTAGCTCTGAGTGGACCCCTGGCCTGGAAACTCCCATATGCCACGGGTGCGACCCTAAAATAGAAAAAAAAAAAAAAAAACCCTTAGTAATACAAATGAAGACAACGAACACTCTGTACCCTTAACTCCCATGTGTGTTCATGCCATTCTAGAGGCAACAGGTTCAGGAAAGCAACTGAGAGCTCACCCCTTCAGTCCACATATTTGACAGAGACCCAGTCAGAAAGTCTGTAGCTGAATTGAAAAGCAGGTCACTGCTGGCCACTGAAATGCACAGACTTTACCCGGGAGGCCCAAATTGGCTTGAGCAATGCAACAGCCTTTATTGTTGCAGCAACACTGATATAGATGCCCCATTCCTGGTCAGGGCTACTCCCACCCCACCCCTTGGTCCTCACCAAGGGGAGTTGGAGGGGGGGCAGTGGTGAATGGCAGGATCCCTAAGCAGAGCTGGAGGGAGGCAAGTGGGACTGGTGAATGTTGGGGTCACCTGGGATCAAGGGTTCATGGGGTCAGGATACCTGAATCCTCCACCCAGATGGAGGCTGGGAACAGTTGGATCCTGGGTTCAAGATTTGAGAAGGCCTTGGTCCCAGTCCCCAGCTTTGGGGCTGGGCATGGGAGACAGGTGAGGTCTCAGACTGGGGTTAGGGCAGTGTCTCTGGGCCCAGGGTTTGAGGTTGGCCACGGATGCCCTGGTCTCCAAGCCCCAGTTTGGGGCTAGGTATGGGTGTCTCTGGGTCCCAAGTTCGAGGCTAGGAAGACTCTGGTTTCCTAAAATGGGGGGGGTTGGGTACGAGGGAATATCCCAGTTTGGGATGCAGGCGGAAGGGTTGCAGTTGTCCTGGTTTTTTAGCTGGAGAGGGACTCCTATCTTATGGGCTGGGAAAGGGCTCTGGGTCTTGGGTACAGGCCGGGGTGCGGTGGCATTATCCACATTTTGGGTGCAGATCCCAGGCCCCTAGGATCCAGCCTCCTGTTCTTGTCCCAGCGCCTCCAGTAGCAGCCCCATTGGCGTCCGCTTGAGACCAATGCTCTCAATCTTGTTCTCAATCTTGTTCTTGAGGTTGCGTAGACGCAGTGACGCGTGCACCAGGATCACTGTGGGCAACGTCGAGGAGTGGAGTCAGTGGGCGGGGACATCAGCCTTTAGCGAACGGGGGCGGGCAGAGGATAGGAAGTGGAGCACGGGCACACCAGTGCAGCGGTCAGGGGCAAGGACACCTCTGAACCCTGAGAGTGTGGCGGAGGAAGGCTCTTCGCAACCGGGGCGCGGCCAGCCGGGGAGGGTGCACGACACTGGGGACGTGGCCGGTAGGAGGCACTTCCTACCGACGGGGACGCCCAGAGAGGCGGTAATAAGAGGGGCGTTCCCAGGGAGGGGAGCAAAGCCGGGGAAGGCGCTGGGTTGAGGAGGTGTGGCCTTGCCCGACGGACGGCCCGACCCCCTCTCCGCCCAGGAACCGGGGTAGGGCGGGCCTGGCGCCCGTTCGCGAGCGCTGGCCGCCTTCCCGGCTGGCTATCTCAGGGGCTATCTCAGGGTAGTGGAGACTCACGAAGCACGGGCCCGGCGATGCTGAGCAGGAAGGTGCAAGCGCCGCCCGCGGCCCAGAGAACCAGGAGGCTGACGGCAAGCACTGCGATCAGGCAGGCGGCTGGGTGGCTGCGACGGCAGCGGCGCACGGCTGCGCGAGTCTCAGCCGCCCACACCAGCATGCCGAGGGCCACGGCCACCACGAGCGCGCTCAAGAGGGTGTGCAGAGGCCGCACGTACCTGCGGGGACAATGGAACTAAGCTAGCCGGGCAGGCAGCGAGAGGGCCGCCCGGTCTCTGAGTCTCCCAGACCACCGTCCACCCGATCCCAGGCCCCGAGCGCTTTGGTCCACCCGCGACCCCACCACCTTCCAGCCGGGCAAATACCCCTGCCAGCCCCATCTTCGACAGGTCCACCGCCCTGGGCTCCCCCGTGGGCTCTCATTTCTTTCTTGTCAATCCTACAGTCCCATCTTCCTGAAATCTCCTGCTTCCAGCCTTCCCATCGGGCTCTCAGCCTTTTTCTGCTCTTTCCTGCCGACCCTACCCCACCCACAGGACCCACTCCAACCCCCCCATCCCAACCTGCTCCCAAACCCACCCTTTGCAAAGGCCCAGCCCTTGCAGTCCTCTTCCAGGCCTTCCCCTTTTCCCTTTCCCCAGGCCCAGAGTCCTTTATGAGATCCCTTTCCAGACTTCCTCCCCTCGAAATCCCCCCTCCAGATTCCGATTTCCCTATAGATTCCTCCTTCCATCATTGCTAGAACCCTTTCAAGGCTTTCGGTCCCACTCTTAAATTCCAGTCGTACCCAAGTCTCACCTCCGGGTTCTCCACCCCCCACCCTGGTCTCAGGCCTGCCATCCCTGGATCGTCCTTGGCTCAAGTCCCCCAATAGGTACCTGCTTCTGGAGAGTCCCAGGAGCCAGGCTCCTCTCCACGCCCATATCCTCCACAAGTCCCCCCTTTCGGCTTGACCACATCCCTGTCCCTGTCTCTGCCCTACGTCCTCCAGGGCCACCTTAATCGGGGCCCCATCACCCCTCAGGCAGTCATATCTCATTTTCAGGCCCTCCTTATCTTCAGGTCCATCCCCTAGCCCAGTTTCCCTTTCAGTTCCACACTTTCTCTATCCTCCCCAGGTCTTTCCCCCAGACCCTCCATCCCCGTCGGGCCTCCCTCAGCCGGGCTCTATCCCTCCCCAGTCCCTTCTTATAACCAGCTTCTATTTCTTTCAAGTCCCCCCCTCCCATGACCCTTAGGCTTTCCATCTCTACTGAATTCGCCCCTTCAAGGTCTTGCAGCCCCCTCAAAATCCCGCGGGTCCACCCTCCATGCCCAGCGGGCGTCCTCGGCCAACCGGAGTCTCCCTCCCTCACCCAGCCAGAGCGAGACCGAGGCCGAAGCAGACAAGGTAGTTGGTTTGGTAGTAGAGGAGGTTGTTGATGACGCGGTGGCACCATCGCTGCGGGTCGCAAGGATCCGGGGCCGCCAGACGTGCCGACCCCAGAACGAAGTCGTCCAGGGCGCGTAGCGGTGGCAGCCGAACCTCCGACATCCTGCCAGTCGATGCAGCTGGACCAGCGGAGCGGTCGGACTACAACACCCGTTCCACCCCGCGCCACCGCGAGGCACACCGGGAAATGGAGTCTGGACCCGGCAGCCGCTACCCTGGCGACCTAGTTGACAGCGCAGGTGCGGCAATGCACGTGACCGGAAATGCAAACACGCCGGAACTGCAGGGAAGCAGGGGCCGCCGGGAAACCAAGTCTCCGCCGAGGGCGAGGCGTTCCCATCCACCCCCAGGCGGGGGCGCCACGGGGACGGTTCTGGCGGCTCAGGCATTGAGGACAGGCAGAGACTGGCGGAAGGACCTGAGTAGGATCCCACTTCCATCCCGTCAGGGTCCGGTCCTTTCCAAGAAACTGCAGGGCCTTTTCAGCCTCATCTGCTCCAGGCCCCACTCCCGAGGTCCAGCCATAAATACCGTTAAGGGTCTTTTATTCATTTTCATCACATCAGAGATGTCTCTTTCTGGCAAGTTTTTAAAAATCCCCACAGGTTGGATTAGGGCACCCGCTCTGGGTCCCTAGCAGTCTTCTCCAGGCGGGAGCCCCAGGGGGTCCGCTGCCTCCCTGAGTCCCTGGCCTGGCCCTGCAGGCACACAGTCATCGGGAAGTGCTTGAGGGACCTGAGCTGTTTAGGCATTGCTCTCAAGAGTGGAAAGTGCGCACCTGCTCCATTAATGCTTGATGGCTGGCGGCTTCCACAGCACTCCCACCCCCACAAAGGCTTTGCAATCTGTCACCGCAGTCCCTAGCACAACCCAGAGGGTCCTTAAAAGTCATCATCATCACAGATGTCAAGGTATACATCGAAAGCCTCTCTGTTGCAGTTTCCATCAGGAGTGAAGACATATTTGTGGAAGGTCCCATCTACACAGATGGCTGGAGGAGGGGGGACGATTGGTAAGAGGTTAGAAGCTGTCAAAGCCACACACTCCAATCCTCTCAGGTGTCCCACGGCCTAAGGCCTATGGCCAGGCCTTTGCCCACGTTCCATCCCCCTTACTGATGATGATGGAGGTGAACCAACGTTTCAGCTCTTTCAGGCCTCCCATGCCCTAAAAATTCTTTCAGGTCCAATTTGCAGGCCCTCGCCCATGCAGTGCCCCCAAGCAAGGGCTATTCCCACTCACCAATGACAGAGTTGACGTTCTTGGAAGTATTGCGACCGAAAGCACAGATGCAGGCTGACTCAGCAGGCACGGTGAAGCTCGCCAGGCTCCACTGAGAATCCACGTACTGCCCAATCATAGGCCCCACTTTGCCCACGCGAGCCAGCCTGCAGGCAACACAGGCTTAGCCCAGGTGTGGTACATGGGCAGGGGGATGGGGGCGAGGCGGGGTGGGGCGGGGGGCACTCACGCGGAGCGGCGGTTGAGGCGCGTATCCTTGAGAGCAAAGATATGGACTGTGCCCTTATCGCTGGACGCGCACAGGAAGGAGGAATCATGGCTAAAGTTGATGCTGAAAGGCAGACCAGCAGTGACGCCCGCATGTCATGTGGGGTGGGGTCACCGGCCCACTATGTATACCCTGTGCTCACCAGTAGAGGGTGGCTGGGTCAGTGCCTCGGCGCAGCTCCACCAGTTTCTCCTTGGACTGCGTGTCAAAAAGGCGAATAAGGGTGCCCTTCTGAGAGGCTGAGGCCACTACCGTGCCTGGCTGGTTCAGGGACACACAGGCCACGTCACTCTGATGTGCATTGATGGTAAACGGAGCAGATGAAGTGCCAGGCTTTGTGCTCGCCAGGTCCTATGGTAGAAGGAGCAGTTCGGGCTCGGGGTGGTAAGGACGTCAGGGGCCAAGAGTCCACAGGGGAAGCCAGCCCGCCTACCCACCCTTGCCCACTGCACAGCTCACCACAAGTTGCAGACTCCCGCACTTGTGTCCTGGGAACACTAGCAGTTGTTTCTCCAGGCTGGGGCAGAGGTCACAAAGCCCTAGAGTGTGAGGGAGGGGGTGGGCTGATCAAGCGGAAGTCGGGACCAGGCAGCGGACCAGGCAGGGTCTCAGATTTGGCCAGAGCTTGGCCAGGGCCAGACTTTGGCCTTCCGTGACACAGGCTACCCACGGAACCCACAGCGGGCTTGCCCTCAGCTGTGCTCCCCATCAGTCAAGGCAGAGTCCCCACCTCCCGATGCAGCGGGTGGCAGAACCAGGAGGCCCAGGAATCCCGGGCGTACCCACCACTCACTTCCTCACTGAGCCTCTCCGCTCTGCTTGCTGAGCTGCGGGGGCGGGGCCAAGATCAGGGGCGGGGCCGGGGCCAAGATCAGGGGCGGGGCCGGGACTGGGGGCGGGACCAGAGAGAGAGCAAGCTGTAAGGGAGGTGGGGGGGGTGGACTGGGGATGTAGGCGTCTCAGTCTGTCGCAGGCTCTCTGGGCAAAGACTCTCTCTCCCTGCCTTCCTTTCCCAGTTCCTCGCTGTGCGCCCCTTCCGTTCTCTCTTCGTTGCTGCCCCGTCCACTGCCTCCTGCCCTTACGCCTCCACCTCTGGGTCCTCTCACCCTTGGGGTTGTCCCGGGTGTCAAACTCAAACAGCTTTCGGGGATTGTCGGGGAAGGAGTACACATAGATGCGGTTCTTCAGCACGATCACGATTCTGTGGGCATCACACAACACAGGATGGCCGTGAGCAGAGGGCAGAGTGCCCCCACAGGACTAACTCTTTCGCCTGCTGTGGGGACCTCCTACCTCCCCCACCCCCAGCCCACCTCAGGCTCACTTGTCATGGCGCATGCGCACAGCCAGCACTGGCTTGGTGAAGGTGAACTCCAGCACCAGCTTGTCCTTGGAGTCCTTGCCCTCCCGGGCATCGTCCCAGATCAGCACTGCTGGGCAGGTGGGTGTGTTGTCGGGGCCAAGGTTTGGGGTGAGGGGCAGCCCTGGTGACACAAGACCTACCCCCTGGTCCCCCATGGGACTTCAGCCCACGTGTTTATTAACCTTTTGCTGACACCCAGTGTGACCTGATGCAGCCGGAGCACTTGGAGATGTGACTCTTAAGAGGACAGGTTCTGGAACCGTCACACTCATTTACAGATGAGGAAGCTGAGGCTCCAAGGGGTTGGCTATCTGGCCAAGGACCTCAGAGTCCATCAGCGACCAAGCAGGGACTCACACCCAGGCCTGTCACATCCCATCAGTAATACTCCTGCCTCCGGGGTCCCAGTCCATACCCCCGGGGGATTTCTGTGAAGAATCCTAAGGCATCTCTGGCCACATCCCAGTGGGATCAACAAAAACCCTTAAAATAAGATGATGCTTGAGACTCAAAGCCAGAGGGCATTGGGAAGATGGCGCCAAGATTTTAAAGCCTATTGGTTGTGTGACCTTGGATAAGTCACTTGACCCCTCTGGGCCTCAGTTTCTTCATCTGTAAAAATGGGGATGATGATACGTCCTACCACACAGAGTTATTGTGAGGATTAAATGAGTTAATGCAAGTACAGTGGTTAGAACAGCACCGGGCTCACAGCAAGCGCTCCATAGGTAAGGACATGGCATACGGGAGGCATTGGACAAGTGTTTGTTACATGAAGACAAAACACCAAGCTTCTCAGACAATAAGATTCAGGACTTGTAAGCCGGTGGCCTCACTGTGTGACTCTGAGTTACTCTGACATCTTCATCTGCCAGTGCCTCCGGGAGGCCAGGATTCCGAGGAATCTGGGCCAAGGGGGGGACGGGATGAGGACACTTACCTGAGATCTCTGAGAACTTGGGGCTGCTACCACCGCCCACCAGGGCCAGCAGGTTGGAGCGGTGCAGCATTTCCACCAGGCCCATGCTGCCCACCTGCTCATGGTCTGGACAAGGACCAGGGTGTCAGTAGGGGTGGGGGCCAATGCCCAGCCCCTCCCTTCTGCCCGCTGCCCCTCTCCCACCAACAGCTCACCCAGATGCCCCTTCTCCATCAATGGCTCCACGTTGTAGATGCGCACACCTGTCTCCATGGCACAGCAAAAGCAGCCTGGGGATGGGAGGAACCCCGGCTGCCTCAAAGGATGCCCAGGTGGGAAGCTAAGGGCTTAACAACCCACCTGTGGCCACCTCTCCCTCCCTCCCTCCCAAAAGGGCACAGGCACAAGCCTCTCTCACTTTGGTCTTGGTTGAAACGCAGACTGGTCACTCCTCGAAGTGGCTGCTGAGTCATGGTCCAGGATTGCTTCCCTGGACACAAATGGGAGTAGGGTTGGGAAGAGTCCTGGGGTCTGTTTCCTGAGTCCTAGAACTCCTGTCCCCAACTAATTTCTTCTTCCTCCTCCTGCCCAGCAACCTAACCCCAGCAGGACTGCAAAGAAGACAAAAGCAGGGGGAGAATCCTAGCGTCTCTACACTAAGCTCCCAAGACCCCAAAGAGCATGGCCAGTAACCTCTCCATTGTCTCACACTTGGTTGACACCAGCTCTCCGAACCTACCCTGACCTGGACCCCCCACTCCCCGCCACCTCCTCCTTACTCCCTGGTACTGACTGACTGCTTACCAGGAAATAACAGGGTAGGAGCTATCCCAGTGATACCTCCTCTCTACCTCCAGCCAATCCTGGCCCCAGTACCCCATGTGTCCTGGAACCACCCTCTATCCACTTCTCATCTTCACGTCTGGACCCAGAAGCTAACTCTGCCCGTCAATAAATGGGGAGAAGGGGCTCAGACATTCATCACTTTCCACACCTTCCTGACCTGGCCCTGAGACCTGCTACAGTTGGCCCACCACTCATGAGAACCCCAACCTATTGTACCACTCCAGAGCTCTCACACCTCCCCTCCGCACAGGCTTCCCCAAATCCCTTCAGGATCCCATTCCTACCTGGGGACAATCCTTTCACATGACATGCTAATTTCACAAGCGGGACCTTGCCCTAGATCCCTTTATGCCATAAAGACCCTACCTGAGGATTTGCTTATCACTCCAAATGCCCCACCGCTGGGATATCCCTTTCCACGTGCTCTGCTCTCCCTGACTCTGACATCGGTTAGCTTGGACCTACCCCCAGGAATTGCATCCTCCTAAGAGTCCTCCTCCAGACCCCCTATCCTTTCAATAAGACCCTGCCCTAGGGCACCCCTACCCCCCTCAAGACACTTGCCCAGGCCACACTCTTCCCAAAACCCCTACCCGGAAGAACAAATCCTTCCCTAAAGGCTCCTGCCATGGATCCCCTAATATTCCTGTTCTAGAGCCTCCAAGCTCCTTTCAAACCCGCATCTCCCCCAAACTATTGCCCAGGCACACCCCCTTCCCATCCTCCAAACCTCCTGCCTCCTCCCCTTGTACCACCTCCACTGGACTCCCTCACCCCCCAAAGACCCATTCTTTGGACAACCCCACCTTCCAAGATCCCCTTTAAGGGATCCCCATTCCAAAGGCCCGTGCCACCCAAGAACCCTGCCCCAGGATGCCTCACATACCGCACCCCCTCTTATGTCCCAGACCACTCTCATACTCCTTCCAACACCAGCACCTACTCAAGATCCCTGTCCTAGATACACTCCATCAACTCAGACCCCTGCTCAAAAGACCTCTCCTGCCCGCAGACCGCAACCAATTCTGGGCCCATGCCCCAGCTCCCTGCCGCGGGCACTGACCTGACCTTCGCGCGTCCCCGATCCCGGCCCCAGCTCTCGGTGCCGCCCGCGGCCCGGCTTTCTGACCTCTAGGGCCTTGACGCCCTGCTCCGGTGTTTACATCAGGTCTCACTTCCGGGGGCGGGAGTCTGTAAGCGGAAGTGACTCACCCTCGCCGGAAAACGCGGCCGTAGTCATCCCAGCTCAGCTTGTGGGTCTTTGGAGCAGCGAGAGCGATCGCGGCGTCCTTCCAGGAGGGCGCGGGGAGCAGGGGACGCGCCGCGAGGGCATGACTGTCTGAGGGAAGCGAAGACAGGTGGGCGAGACAGGGCCTTCCCCTCGCGGAACGGAAAATGGTTCTCCTGTACTCGGAGAACTAGCGGCGTTACCTTCTGGGCTAACAAGACTTGGACCTCCGAGGTGGGCTAGAGGGGCCGCCCCCGTTAGCTATTTATAGTCCTCCCTACACACTGCGGTATCCACCTGGGAACCTCCAGGTGGAGCCGGACCTGGAGCCCTTCAGAGCTGAGTCTGTGCCCTCAGCCAGGGGGTGCTCGCTGAGTGTGTCCCCTTAGCCAGGGGAAGCCAAGATGGGATTCCTGACCCTACTCCCGCTTTGTCTTATTTACAAAATGAAAAAAAAATTTTTTTTTTGATGGCAAGAGGTGTTTCTTCACTGAGGGGAAAAAGACCCCAGTTATCTACATACGGGAAATTTTTTTTTTTTTGTCTTTGTCTTTTGTTGTTGTTGTTGCTATTTCTTGGGCCGCTCCCGCGGCATATGGAGGTTCCCAGGCTAGGGGTCGAATCGGCGCTGTAGCCACCGGCCTACGCCAGAGCCACAGCAACGTGGGATCCGAGCCGCGTCTGCAACCTACACCACAGCTCACGGCAACGCCGGATCCTTAACCCACTGAGCAAGGGCAGGGACCGAACCCGCAACTTCATGGTTCCTAGTCGGATTCGTTAACCACTGCGCCACGACGGGAACTCCCCCGGGAAATATTTTTAATTTAACCTTTAAAGTTTGAGATGTAGACTTACATGTAGTTAGAAATAATACAGAGGAAAAAAAAAAAAGAAATAATACAGAGAAACCCCATGTACTTTAACGCTTCCCCCAAAGGTAATATTGTAAAACTACAGTGAAACATTACACTCAATATTGACATTGATACAATCCACCATCCTTTACCTTTTTTCAAGATTGTTTTGATGCTTTAAAAATGTGTTAATAGGAGTTCCCGTCATGGCGGGAACCAATCCGACTAGGAACCATGAGGTTGCGGGTTCGATCCCTGGCCTTGCTCAGTGGGTTAACGATCCGGGGTGTAGGTTGCAGATGCGGCTTGGATCCAGCGTGGCTCTGGCTCTGGCATAGGCTGGCAGCAACAGCTCCGATTAGACCCCTAGCCTGGGAACCTCCATAAGCCGTGGGAGCGGCCCAAGAAATGGCAAAAAAAAAAAAAAAAAGAAAGAAAAATGTATTAATATAGGAGTGCCCGTTGTGGCTCAGCAGAAACGAACCCAAGTAGTATCCATGAAGATGAGGGTTCAATCCCTGGGCCCACTCACTGGGTTAAGGATCTGGGGTTGCTGCGGCTGTGGCGTAGGCCGGCAGCTGTAGCTCGAATTCAACCCCTAGCCTGGGAACTTCCATATGCCGCACCTGCGGCTGTTAAAAAAAAATTAACTATATAATGGACATCTGGAGTTCCTTTCTGGGCGCAGTGGAATCGGGTCCCACTAGGAACCATGAGGTTGCGGGTTCGATCCCTGTCCTCTCTCAGTGGGTTGGAGATCTGGCATTGCTGTGGCTGCCGTATAGACCAGCAGCTATAGCTCCTAGACCAGCAGCTATAGCTCCGTTCATATATATATATATATATATATATGAAATAGACATCTGTTTAATTCATCCTTTTAAATTGATTTATGGCATTGTGTGAAATGTATAATCATTCACCTATTCCCCTACTGATGGCTATCTGGGTTGTTTCCTGTACTGGGTTTTCACATCCATGGGTATATTTACTTGTGAATTTTGGCCCTATATACTATCCTAAGTGTGACTCCATTGATGTGCTCCTCAACAAAGCCAATCTTCTGGCTTTCTTCTGTCTCTACTTCCTCACATCCCAGAGCATATTTAACTTAATTCAGTTTGGCTTCTGTGACTCCCACCTCTCTGAGACCGCTCTTAACCAGATCACTGATGAATAAAGAATCTTCCCAAACCAGCAGTCATTTCTCTACTCCTTCCTGTAACCAACTAACATATTCCAGGTTTTTTGCTCTCACTCTCTTGGTTTTCTCCTCTATCCCTGGCTACCCCTCCACCTTTCTCCAGTTTCCAAATACTGGAATATTCTTGGGTGTGTTCCTGGCCCTCTTACTTTTCTAGCCAGTATTTTCTCCCTAGGTGACTTCATCTTGTCTTGTAACCTTAATTATTGCAAATACTTCTTTGTTTGTCTTTTTAGGGCCACACCCATGGGATATGGAAGTTCCCAGGCTAGGGGTTGAATCAGCTGCAGCTGCCAGCCTATGCCACAGTCACAGCCATGCGGGATCTGAGCCATGTCTGCAACCTACACCACAGCTCATGGCAATGCCAGATCCTTAACCCACTGAGTAAGGCCAGGGATTGAACCTGTGTCCTCATGGATACTAGTCAAGTTTGTTACTGCTGAGCCACAACAGGAACTCCAATTATTGCAAATATTTGGAAGATCCACTAATTTAGATCTCTAGCCAAGACCTCTTTCCTAAACACCAGACTCATATATACCACAGCCTGTTTGACACATTCATGTGAGTATCTCATAAGGCTCTCAAATTTAACCCATCCAAACAGATTTCTCAAGTTTCCCTGGCTCAGACACCCTCCTCCTCCCTCATCACCACCAATGGCACCACAACATTCAGTTTGTCACTCAAGCCAAAGACCATATATGTCATGCTTGATTCTCCTTTGTCATTGGTATATTCTGTTGGTCCAACTGTCAAACGTTATCCCAAATACAGCCCCTGAGTCAGGCACTTTTAGTCAAGATGGAGTAGCAGGGATGAAATTTGTCCTCTTACATGCTCACCCCACCCCCCGAAAAAAGGGAAGAATACATGAAACAATGTTTTTTTGTTTGTCTTTTTTTTTTTTTTTTTGTCTTTTTTGTTGCTGTTGTTGTTGCTATTTCTTGGACCGCTCCCGCGGCATATGGAGGTTCCCAGGCTAGGGGTTGAATCGGAGCTGTAGCCACCAGCCTACGCCAGAGCCACAGCCACGCGGGATCCGAGCCGCGTCTGCAACCCACACCACAGCTCACGGCAACGCCGGATCGTTAACCCACTGAGCAAGGGCAGGGACCGAACCCGCAACCTCATGGTTCCTAGTCGGATTCGTTAACCACTGCGCCACGACGGGAACTCCTGTTTGTCTTTTAAGGGCCACACCTGTTGCATGTGGAGGTTCCCAGGCCAGGGGTCTAATTGGAGCTGTAGGCACTGGCCCACACCATAGCCACAGCAACACGGGATCCAAGCCGCATCTGCGACCTACACCACAGCTCACGGCAATGCTGGATCCTTAACCCACTGAGCGAGGGCAGGGATCGAACTCGTGTCCTCATGGATGCTAGTCAGGCTCGTTAACCACTGAGCCACAACGGGAACTCCGAAACAACGGTTTTTAAGACATACATCTCAGGTAATGGACAGTGGGGTCCCTGAGAAATGAGAAAGAAGATGAGCCCCAAATTGCCCAAGCCTATCACTTGGAGAGTTTGTTTGCTTTCCTCTTGGCTGGGCAAGTGGCATGTGGAAATTCCCAGGCCAGGGATCGAACCTGTGCCATGGCAGTGACAATGCCAGGTCCTTAACACAACTGAGCCAAAAGAGAACACCACCACTTGGAGAGTTTTTATGCTAAGGTACTGAAAGGGGAGACACCCGGAGACTAGTGGCCTCCACAGGTTAAGATAGCCCAGGAGTTTTTTCATGGCTCATCAGGTTACGGATCTGGCATTGTCAAGGCTGTATCTCTGGTTACAGCCGTGGCGTGGGTTCCATCCCTGGCCGGGGAACTTCCACATGCCTCAGGCAGGGAAAAAAAAAAAAAAGACAAGGGCAGCTAGAGTTCCAAGGACAGACTATCAGGACAGAGCTTCACAGAGATCTGCAGAGAACTGTTAAGTGCCTGCAGATGAAGAAGCTACCCAAGACCAGGGAAAGAACCATTCAAATGGATTAGAACAGAGCCTGACATGTATATGGATTGGAAAAACTAATTCACAGGGTATAGGATACACAGGAAGGTCATGGGAGAATAGTTAGCCCTGGACTTACTGCCGTTCCAGACCCAATTAATGAGTGATAAAAGGAAGACTCAGAGTTCCCATCATGGCACAGTGGTTAACGAATCCGACTAGGAACCATGAGGTTGCATGTTCCATCCCTGGCCTTGCTCAGTAGGTTGGGGATCCGGCATTGCCGTGAGCTGGGGTGTAGGTCGCAGACGCGGCTCGGATCCCATGTTGCTGTGGCTCTGGTGTAGGCTGGTGGCTACAGCTCCGATTGGACCCCTGGCCTGGGGAACCTCCACATGCCGCATGAGCTGCCCTAGAAAAGGCAAAAAGACCCTCCCAAAAAAAAAAAAAAACTGAGGGAGCAAATTGTTTCTGTTGCTTAAACTTGGGCACTGTCCACCAGTGCCAAATAGAAACATGGAGACAAGGTTTGGGGTGAAGGAGAAGAAAATAGCTTTAATTGCTCTGCCAGGCAAAGGAGACCACAGCAGCTAATGCCCTCAAGTCTGTCCCCTCCCTTGGGAGAGAATAGAAAGTGGTTTTATAATTTGCAAGGGGAAAATATGCCCACAGAGAAGGATCAGGGATAGACGCAAGCTTTCATTCTTCAAAGTTGGTGTTTAGTGGCCTCAGGACTGGTTCTGGTGGTCCTCCTCTAAGGTTTTCATTTGTTGGGGGATTTAGTTCTGCAGAGGAACTCAAAAATCCTGTGTATATTCCTTGAAGAGGAACCAGGACCCCGCCCCAAGGTTTTCTTTCTTTTTTTTTTGCTTTTTAGGGCCGAACCCGCGGCATATGGAGGTTCCCAGGCTAGGGGTCAAACCAGAGCTACAGCTGCCAGCCTACAACACAGCTATAGCAACGCAGGATCTGAGCCGCATCTGCGACCTACACCGCAGTTCATGGCAATGCCGGATCCTTAACCCACTAAGCGAGGCCAGGGATCGAACCCGGAATCTCATGGTTCCTAGTCAGATTCGTTTCCGCTGCACCACGATGGGAACTCCCTGCACTATTGTTTCTTGACTGTTCCTCCCTGGTCTCTGCATTCCCTCCCTTCCCTGACCAGCAACTCTTTGAGCCTGCCCTTTGGAACTCAGGGAAGGTTATGGAGGCTGATGCTTATTCCCTAAAAACAAGAAATGGGGGACACAGAAAAGCTTGTGCCCAGGAGCCCTGCAGGGCCCTGCTCAGTTTCACTTCCAAGTAACTTAGCTAATTGAGTACAAAGATCAGGACGTTTTCTAGGAATGATAACAACAACAACAACAAAACCATAGCACTGGAGTTCCCATTGTGGTTCAGCAGTAATGAACCCGACTAGTATCCGTGAGGACGCAGGTTCGATCCCTGGCCTCGCTCAGTGGGTGAAGGCTCCAGCAATTCTCTGAGCTGTGATGTAGGGTGGCACCTGCAGCTCTGATTCAACCCCTAGCCTGGGAACTTCCATATGTCACATGTGCAGCCCTGAAAAGAAAAAAAAAAAGAAAAACAGAAAACCCTAGCACTTAAAAAAGTAAAATTTAGGAATTCCTGTTGTGGCTTAGCAGGTTAAGAACCCAACTAGTGTGTGTGTGTGTGTGTGTGTGTGTGTGTGTGTGTGTGTGTGTGTGAGTGTGTGAGTGACTGGGTCACTTTGCTGTACAGTAGAAATTGACAGAACACTGTAAGTCACCTTAATGGGAAGAATAAAAGTTTTTTTTTTTAAAAAAAAAAACAAAACAAAACCTACTATCCATGAGAATGTGGGTCCAATCCCTGGCCTTGTTCATTGGGTTAAGGATCCCTCGTTGCTGTGGCTGTGGTGTAGGCCGGCAGCTACAGCTCCCATTCAACCCCTAGCTGGGGAACTTCCCTATGACCTGGGTGCAGCCCTAAAAGGTTCACCTAGGAAATGAAAGTAGGTATGGAGGTTAGAGGCCTAAGCCCTGGGGCATCCCCAAGGAACAAAGGGCAGGGGAAAGAGGAGGAACTGGCAAAAGACTGAGTAGGAGCAGCCAGTGAGGCAGGAACAGAACCAAAAAAAGGATTTCTGGAAGGCACCTGAAAAAACATTTCAAGAAAGAAGTCAAATGCTGCCGAGAGGTTAAGACAAGGAGCACCGACTTAATACGCAGGCACTGTGTATACAAAGCTGAACCAGAAAGCCAGACCCATAGTAGGTTTTCATGTACTTTTTTTTTTGTATTTTCTTGGGCTGCACCCACGGCATATGGAGGTTCCCAGGCTAGGGGTCGAATCGGAGCTATAGCCACCAGCCTACACCACAGCCACAGCAACACGGGATCTGAGCCATGTCTGTGACCTACACCACAGTTCACGGCAACACCGGATCCTTAACCCACTGAGCGAGGCCAGGGATTGAACCCGCAACCTCATGGTTCTTGGTCGGATTCGTTAACCACTGAGCCATGAAGGGAACTCCGGCTTTCATGTGCTTTTATTGGTAATGAAATACACAGAACAAAAAAATTACCATCTTAGGAGTTCCTGTTGTGACACAGCAGGTTAAGGATCTGGCATTGTCAGTGCTTTGGCTATAGTTACAGTTGGGGTGCAGGTTCAGTCCCTGGCCTGGGGACTTCCATGTGCTGCATGCAAATGGAGCCAAAAAAAAAAAAATCTGGACATTTAAAATAATGCAGCTGGAGTTTCCAACTGTGGCGTGGCGGAAACGAATCCATCTAGTATCCATGAAGATGCGGGTTCAATCCCTGGCCTCGCTCAGTGGGCCCGGGATCTGGTGTTGCCATGAGCTGTGGCGTAGGGTGCAGACACAGATGGGATCCTGCATTGCTGTGGCTATGGCTGTAGCCAGTAGCTGCAGGTCCAATTCGACCCCTAGCCTGGGAACCCCCATATGCCACAGGAGTGGCACTAAAAAGAAAAAAGAGGAGTTTCCGTCGTGGCACAGTGGTTAACAAATCCGACTAGGAACCATGAGGTTGCGGGTTTGATCCCTGGCCTCGATCAGTGGGTTAAGGATCCGGCGTTGCCGTGAGCTGTGGTGTGGGTTGAAGATGCGGCTCGGATCCTGCGTTGCTGTGGCTCTGACGTAGGCCAGTGGCTACAGCTCCGATTCAACCCCTAGCCTGGGAATCTCCATATTCTGCAGGAGCAGCCCTAGAAAAGACAAAAAGACAAAAAAAGAAAGAAAAGAGAAACAATTCTCTGGTCCTCGCACCCATTAGGATGGTTATTACAAAAACAAAAAACAAAAAAGAAGTGTTGGTTGGGATGTGGAGAAAATTGAAACCCTTATGCACTATTGGTAGAAATAAAAGATGGTGCAGCTGCCATGGGAAATACAACAGTTCCCCCCAAATTAAAGAAAAGGTAATGTATGGGAGTTCCCGTGGTGGCGTAGTGGTCAACGTATCCGACTAGGAACCATGAGGTTGCGGCTTGGAGCCCTGGCCTTGGTCGGTGGTTAAGGATCTGGCATTGCCGTGAGCTGTGGTGTAGGTTGCACACGCGGCTCGGATCCCGTGTTGCTGGTTGCTGTGGCTCTGGCATAGGCTGGCAGCTACAGCTCTGATTAGACCCCTAGCCTGGGAATCTCCATGTGCCGTATGGATCCAGCAATTCCACTTCTGGAAAAATATACCAAAAACTCAAAGCATGGTATCAAAGAGATTTTGCACACTCATGTTCATACAGCATTATCCACAACAGGGAAAACTGGAAGCAATCCAAGTGTCCATTGCTGAAGGAATTGAAAAGCAAAATGTGGTACATACCTACAATGGCTTACTTTTCAGCCTTTGAAAGTAAGGAGATTCTGACAGGTGCTGCAATACAGATGAACCTTGAGGATGTTATGCAAAGTGAAATAAAGCATTCATAAGAAAACAAATATTGGAGTTACCCTTGTGGCACAGCAGAAACGAATCCCACTAGTATCCATGAGGATGCAGGTTTGATCCCTGGCCTTGCTTAGTGGGTTGGGGATCCAGCATTGCCATGAGTTGGTCACAGATGAGGCTCAGATCCCATGTTGCTGTGGCTGTGGTATAGGCTGGCAGCCGTAGTTCGGATTCAACCCCTGGCCTGGGAACTTCCATGTGCCATGAGTATGGCTCTAAAAAGCGAAAGAAAGAAAGAAGAAAGAAAAGAAAGAAAGAAAGAAAGGAGGGAGGGAGGAAGGAAAGAAAGAAAGAAAAAACAAATACTATATGATTCTACTTACAGCAACGCCAGAACCGAGCCGTGTCTGAGACCTACACCACAGCCCACAGCAATGCCAGATCATTAACCCCCAGAGGAAGGCCAGGGATTGAACCCATGTCCTCATGGATACTAGTTGGTTTCACTACTGCTGAGCCATAAGGGGAACTCCAGCTAAGCATTTTTATGGCCTGCAGCTGTGTCCTAAGGGGGAGCCAGAAAGCCTCATGTCTTATCTGTATTTGGGAGGTGATAAGAATCTCTCATGACAGCCTCCCATGAAGATAAAAAAAGTGAGTGGGAAATAACCTTGCAGCAGCTCCTCACAAGCTTCCCATGCTCTCATGTTCTAGAACACAAAGCCCCTGCCAAGACCTAGGCAGATCGGCTGTGGTTAAGTGTTACCTACGTGGATGATGAGGATCTATGTAAGGTCAAGGCTCCAGCCTGAAGCAGTTTCCCTATATTATCAAGATAGACCAATGAATGCGAAGGGGAGTTGCCATCATGGCTCAGTGGTAATGAGCCCAACTAGTATCCATGAGGCTTTGGGGTTCGATCCCTGGCCTTGCTCAATGGGTTAAGGATCCGGAATGGCTTTTTTTTTTTTTTTTTTTTTTTTTTGTCTTTTTGCCATTTCTTGGGCCGCTCCCGCGGCACATGGAGATCCCCAGGCTAGGGGACGAATCGGAGCTGTAGCCACCAGCCTACGCCAGAGCCACAGCAACGCGGGATCTGAGCCGCGTCTGCGACCTACACCACAGCTCACGGCAACGCCAGATCGTTAACCCACTGAGCAAGGGCAGGGATCGAACCCGCAACCTCACGGTTCCTAGTCGGATTCGTTAACCACTGCGCCACGACAGGAACTCCCAGAATGGCTTTGAACTGCAGGATCTGGCATTGCTGTGGCTGTGGTGTAGGCCGGCAGCTGTAGCTCCTATTCAGCTGCTAGGCTGGGAACTTCCATATGCTGCACGTGCGACCCTAAAGGAGGGAAAAAAAAAAAAAAGGCAAAAGGATTCAATTTTTTTTTTCAGTCTTTTTAGAGCTGCATCCATAGCATATGGAAGTTCCCAGGCTGTGGGTCAAATCGGAGCTGCAGCTGCTGGCCTGCGCCCCAGCCACAGCAACAGAGAATGCAACCTACACCTAAGTTCACAGCAACACTGGATCCTTAACCCACTGAGCGAGGCCAGAGATCGAATGCCGCATCCTCATGGATACTAGTCAGGTTCATTACCACTGAGCCATGATGGGAACTCCCAAGGATTAAAGTTGTGTTGATACAAACTATTTTCTCTGACCACAATGGAACCGAATTAGAAATCAATAACAGGAAGATCTCTGGAAAATTGCTGAATATGTGGAAACTAAATAACACATTTCAAAATAATTCATGGATCGAAGAAGTCAGGATGGGATGGTTGTACAACTATAAATATAATAAAATTCATTGAATTAAAAAAAGTCAGCATGGAAATTAGAAAACGTTTTGAATTGAATAAAAATGAAAATTCAACATATTTAGTACTTACGGAATGCCACAAAACAGTATTTAAGAGTGAATTTATCCATTAACTCTCTCTATATATGTGTGTATATATTTTATATTTTATATACACACATATATAAAATATTAGTCTTTCCAGAGCTGCAGCCACAGCATATGAAAGATCCTAGGCTAGGTGTTGGATCAGAGCTGCAGCTCCTGACTTACAACACAGACACAGCAATGCCAGATCCAAGCCACCTCTGAGAACTACACCGCAGCTTGAGGCAATGCCGGATCCTTAACGCACTAAGTGTGGCCAAGGATCAAACCCACCTCCTCATAGATACTAGTCTGGTTCGTTTTCACTGAGCCACAATGGGAACTCCTAAATGTCTATATAAGAAAAGAAGAAAGGACTAAATAAGAATGGCCTAAATCTATTACTGTAACTTCCAATACAAAAAAACTAGAAAAAGAAGTGCAAGGTAAACCTAAGGTAAGCAGAAGAAAGGAAATATAAAGATCAATGTGTAAATCAATGAAAACAGAAAACCAATGGAGAAAATTAATGAAACAAAATACTGGCTAATTGAGATTAACAAAACTCATAAACATGAAGATTTATAAGAAAAAAATGGGAGGAGTTCCCTCGTGGCTCAGTGGGTTAAGGACCTGGTATTGTCACTGCAGCAGCTCAGGTCTCTGCTGTTGAATGGGTTCGATGCCTGGCCCAGGAACTTCTGCATGCCACGGGTGTGGCCAAAAAGGGAGGTAAAAAGAGAGAGAAGATTCCTGTCGTGGCTCAGTGGAAATGAATCTGACTAGTAACCATGAGGACGCAGGTTCGATCCCTGGCCTTTCTCAGTGGGTTAAGGATTCTGTGTTGCTGTGAGCTGTGGTGTAGGCTAGCAGCTACAGCTCTGATTTGACCCCTAGCCTGGGAACTTCCATATGCCATGTGTGTGACCCTAAAAAAAAGAGAGAGAAAGAAGGAAAAAAAAGGGAGAAGATACAACTTACCAATATGAGAAATGAGAGAGGTAATATCACTACAGATTCTGCAGATACTAAAAAGGATAAAGGAATATTATGAAGAAATTTATGCCAATAAATCCCACAACTTCGTTAAAATGTACAAGTTCTTTGAAAGACACAAATCGCCAAATCTAACTCAAGAAGAAATAGATAGTTGCCAAGGGCTGGGAATAGGAACAAAGGGAGAGTAATTGTTCAGTGGCTACAGAATTTCAGTTTTACAAGATTAAAAGAGGTGTGGAGATGGATGGTTGTGATGTTCTTAATGACACTGTTCTTAATGACACTGAAGTCTACACTTAAAGATGGTTAAGATGGGAGTTCCTGTGTGGCTCAGTGGGTTAAGAACCTGACATAGTGTCCTGAGGATGCGGGCTCGATCCCTGGCCTTGCTCAGTGGGTCAAGGGTCCAGTGTTGCTGTGAGCTGTGGTGTGGGTCGCAGACATGGCTCGGATCCCGCGTTGCTGGGGCTGTGGTGTAGGCCGGCGGCCACAGCTCTGACTCAACCCCTAGCCTGGGAACCTCCATATGCCATGGGGGCGGCCCTAAAAAGACAAAAAGACAAAAAAGAAATAAAAATTTTAAAAATTTGTTCAGAGCATAGATCTCATGGTGAGTGTTCTTACCACACTAAGATTAAAAAATAAATAAAAAGCTCCTCAAACCAAAAAAAAAACAAAAAAAGCACGGAGAGGGTGATTGGCTAAACATTATAATGTTAAAAGCCCTCTTCATTTTGCATTAACAGGGATGAAAGTCTAGTTGTGACTATGGCCTTTGTCCTTAGAGACAAGGCCCAAAGTTTGACCCTGAAACAGACCCACCTCCGCTATTTTCTTTTCTTTTTTTTTTTTTTTGTCTTTTTTTTTGCTATTTCTTGGGCCGCTCTGCGGCATATGGAGTTTCCCAGGCTAGGGGTCTAATCGGAGCTGTAGCCACCAGCCTACGCCAGAGCCACAGCAACGCGGGATCCGAGCCGCGTCTGCGACCTACACCACAGCTCACGGCAACGCCAGATTGTTAACCCACTGAGCAAGGGCAGGGACCGAACCCGCAACCTCATGGTTCCTAGTCGGATTCGTTAACCACTGCGCCACGACGGGAACTCCTGCTATTTTCTTTTGAAGAGCAGTTATTTATTTTATTTTTATTTTTTGGCTTTTTTAGGGCTGCACCCGCAGCACTTGGAGGTCCCCAGGCTAGGGGTCAAATCAGAGCCTCAGAAACGCCAGATCCAAGTTGCATCTGTGATCTACACCACAGCTTACGGTGATGCTGGATCCTTAACCCACTGAGTAAGGCCAGGGATTCAACCTGCATCCTCAGGGATACTAGTCAGATTCGTTTCCGCTGAGCCATGAAGGGAACTCCATGAAGAGCGCTTCATAACTGGTGCTTACATCATAAGCCCCTGGGAGGTTCATTATAACAGAGTGCTGGTTCCCAACCCTGAATGTCAAATATGTTAGGTCTAGGAAGGGCCTGAGAATTTGCATTTCTACCCTGTTTCCAGGTGCTGCTGCTGCTGCTAGTGATCTAGGATCCACACTTTGAGAATCACTGGTTGCCTGATACGACAACATGACAGAACTCTGCCCCTGGAGTATTGTTTTTTGCTTTTCAGGGCTGCACCTCCAGCACATAGAAGTTCCAGGCTAGGGGTCCAATCAGAGCTGCAGCTGCCAGCCTACACTACAGCTCATGACAACGCCAGATCCTTAACCCACTAAGCGATGCCAGGGATCGAACCCTTGTCCTCATGGATACTAGTCAGGTTCATTACCGCTGAACCACAACAGGAACTCTGGAGTATTGGCTCAACCTCCTCAAGGGAACCCTTGATTCAAGGTATGGCCAGAGTCCCTAGAAGGACAGGAAGCTTGGATGTTGCCAAATTTACAAACAGGTTTATGATTAGCCTGTGTCGAACCTGCTTGATAGTAAATGATTGTTTAATAAATTACAAGTGTGTTGGAGAGAGAGTGAAAAAAGCAACCTACAGCCAACATTGTACTTGGTGGCAATCCCTAAAACCAAGACAGATATCTACTCTCTCTACTGCTATTTCATATTGTACTGAAGATTCTAGTCAGTGCATAAAAGGTGAGAAAAAAAAAGGTATTCAGATTGGAAACAGAAACATAATTATCTAGTAGAAAACCCAATGGAATCTATAAAAAAGCTAATAAAACTAGTGTCAGTTTAGCAAGTTTGGGAGTCTCCATTGTGGCGCAGAGGAAATGAACCTGACTAGTATCCACGAGGATGCAGGTTCGATCCCTGGCCTTGCTCAGTGGGTTAAGGATCTGGTGTTGTGAACTGTGGTGTAGGTCATAGAAGTGGCTGGGATCCCCCATGTTGCTGTGCCTCTGGCGTGGGCCAGCAGCTGTAACTCCGATTCAACCCCTAGCCTGGGAACTGCCATATGCCGAGAGTGCGGCCCTAAAATGTATAAATAAATAAATAAATAATTTAAAAGGTAATACAATTAGTTTAGCAGGGTTGCAGGACATATGATCAATGTCCAAAAATCAACTGTAGGGAGTTCTCATCGTGGCTCAGCAGTAACGAAACAGACCAGTACCTGTAAGGATGCAGGTTTGATTCTTGGCCCCACTCAGTGGGTTAAGGATCCAGCACACCCATGGGCTGTGGTGTAGGTCAGCAGCTGCAGCTCCAATTCAACCCCTAGCCTGGGAACTTCCATATGCCATAGGTTGGGCTCTAAAAAAGCAAACAAACAAATAAAAAAACAAAAAACCCCAAATAAATATTTCTAAACATTAGCAATAAACAATTGGAAATTTTAAATTTAAATGATAATATGACACTGTAAACCAGCTATAATGGAAAAGATAAAAATCATTTAAAAATAATATGTACAATAATATAAAGAAAAACGAAATACTTAGAAATCTGACAAGAGAATTATCTTTTTTTCAGTGTAAAATTTATACACTGAAGGCTATAAAAACTGCTGACAGAAATTAATGGAGACATATATAAATGGACCTTGTTCATGGGTTGGAAGGCTAAATGTAATTAACATGTTAATTCTTCCCAAATAGATCTGTAGATGTGATTCAATCCCAGTAGGCTCTTTTGTAGTAGGAACTGACCGATTCTAAAATTCACATGGGGGAGTTCCGGTTGTGGTACAGTGGAAACGAATCTGACTAGGAACCATGAGGTTTTGGGTTCGATCTATGGCCTTGCTCAGTGGGTTAGGGATCCAGAGTTGCTGTGAGCTGTGGTGTGGGTCTCAGATTGCCACTGGGATCCCGCGTTGCTGTGGCTCTGGTGTAGGCCCACGGCTACAGCTCCGATTAGACCCCTAGCCTGGGAACCTCCATATGCCGCAGGAGCCGCCCTAGAAAAGGCAAAAAGACCAAAAACAAAATAAAATACATATGGAGGAGTTCCCGTTGTGGCACAGCAGAAACGAATCCAATTTGTATTCATGAGGATTCGGCTTCGATCCCTGGCCTCACTCAGTGGGTCAAGGATCCGGCATTGCCATGAGCTGTGGTGTAGGTCACAGAGGCAGCATAGATCCTGCATTGCTTGGCTGTGGTGTAGGCCGGCAGCTGCAGCACTAATTCGACCTCTAGGCTGGGAACTTCCATATGCCACGGGTGCGGCCCTAAAAAGCAAAAATAAAAATAAAATTCATATGGAAATGTAAAAAACCTAGAGTAGCCAAAGCAACTCTCCAAAAGAATAACAAAACTGCAGGGCTAAACATAACTGATTTTAAGAATCATTGTAAAGCTTATTATTAATACAGCATGATATTGGTATATAGACAAATATATCAATAGAAGAGTAGAGTCCAGAAATCAATTCAAAATTATGTGGACAACTGGTTTTTTCTTTCCATTGTGGTGCATAACTGATTTTTGAAAAAAGGCACAAAGCAATGCAGTGGAAGTAGGATAGCCTTTTCAACAAACAGTGCTGGGACAGTTGGATACCCATACCCAAAAGAATGAGCCTAGGAGTTCCCATTTTGGCTCAGTGGGTTAAGAACCTGACACAGTGTCCATGAGGATGTGGGCCGGATGCTTGGCTTGTTCAGTGGGTTAAGGATCCGGAGTTGCTGCAAGCTGAAGTATAGGTTGCAGATGCAGCTTGAATCCAGTGTTGCTGTGGCTGTGGTGTAGGCTGGCAGCTGCAATCCTGATTCGACACTTAGACTGGGAACTGCCATATGCCACAGGTGCAGCCATAAAGATAAATAGATAAATAAAAAGAAAAAATAGGAAAAAAAAAAGGAGAAATGGGAATTCCCATTGTGGAGCAGTGGAAACAAATTTGACTAGGAACCATGAGGTTGCAGGTTCGATCCCTGGCCTTGCTCAATGGGTTAAGGACCTGGCGTTGTGAGCTGTGGTGTACATTGCAGACGTGGCTCAGATCCGTCATTGCTGTGGCTGTGGCTGTGGCCAGCAGTTGTAGCTCCAATTCCGCCCCTAGCCTGGGAACCTCCATATGTCGTGGGTGCGGCCCTAAAAAGACAAAAAAAAAAAAAAAAAAAAAAAAAAAAAGACAAAAGAAAAGAAAGAAATTAATTATAGCAATAAGAATAAAAAAGGATGAGCCTGGATCCATACCTCCCACCACTTCCAAAAATTAATTCAAAATGGGCCAAAGACCTAAATGTGTGTCTTAACCCGCTGAGCCAGGGCAGGAACTCCAATAGCTCATTTCTTTTCAGCACTGAATAATATTCTATAATGGGTGTACCGCAGTTTATTTATCCATTCATCTACCGAAGGATCATCATGGTTGTTTTCAAGATTTAGCAATTATGAATAAAGCTGCTATAGACATCCATGTGCAGATTTTTGTGTGAACATAACTTTTCAGCTCCTTCGAGTAAATACTAAGGAGTGTGATTGCCAGATCATATGATAAGAGTATGTTTAGTTTTACAAAAAATGGCCAGACTGTCTTCCAAAGTGGCTGTACCGTTTTGCATTCCCATCAGCAATGAATGAGAGTTCCTATCACTCCACGTCCTTACCAGCATGTGGTGATGTCAGTGTGTTGGGGTTTTGCCATTCTCATAGGTGTGTAATTGTTTCTCATTGTTGTCTTGCTGTTTTTCTTTCTTTCTTTTTAGGGACACACCTGAGGCATATGCAAGTTCCTAGGCCAGGGGTCAAATTAGAACTGCAGTTGCAGGCGTCGCCAGAGCCATGGCAACACTGGATTTGAGTCGCATCTGCAACCTACACCTCAGCTTGCAGCAATGCCGAACCCTTAACACCGGCTCCTTAATGAGCGAAAGCCAGGGATCAACCCGAATCCTCACAGAGACAAGGTCAGGTCCTTAACCCACTGAGCTATGACAGGAACTCCTCTTGTTTTGGGTTTTTTTTTTTTTTTTTGCTTTTTAGGGCCACACCTGCAGCATATGGAAATTCCCAGGCTAGGGGTTGAAATGGAACTACAGCTGCCGGCCTACACCACAGCCACAGCAACGCAGGATCCAAGCCGGGTCTGTGACCTACACTCCTACTATGCCGAATCCTTAACTCACTGAGCGAGGCCAGGGATCAAACTTGCGTTCTCATGGATAGTCAGGTTCATTACCACTGAGCCACAAGGAAACTCCTGTCCTTCTCATCGTTACTCAAATGTCACCTTTCTAGTAAAGCCTTCCCTGGCCATCCCTTTTTTTTTTTTTTGTCTTTTTAGGGCCGCACTCCTAGCATATGAAGGTTCCCAGGCTAGGGGTCTAATCAGAGCTACAGCTGCTGGCCTACACCAGAGCCACAGCAACACAGGATCCGAGCTGCGTTTGCAACCTACACCACAGCTCACGGACTGAGCAAGGCCAGGGATCGAACCTGCAACCTCATGGTTCCTAGTTGGATTCGTTTCCACTGCACCACAACGGGAACTCCCCTGGCCATCCTATGAATACTGTCACTTGCCCAATTTGGATCCCCTTTACCCTGCTATACTCCCCCCACCACCATGGTTATTAGCACCTTCTAACATCCCACATAATTTATTTCTTATGCTCATTGTCTCTCAGCCCCACTGGAGTGTCAGCTCCACAAGGGCAAGGAGCTTTGTTTTGTCCATGGTTTTATCTCCAGTAGCTAGAATCATGGCTGGCATAGAGCAGGGACTCAATATTTGTCGAACGAGTTACCCTTTACTGTATGCCAGCATGCAGAGCGGTATGTGGCATACAGTAGGCATTCAATAGATGCCTGTTGAATGAAATGGTGTGAAGACACAGTCCACTGTGCGTAGCTTTCCTCCATGCTACCTTAAACATAGAGGTTAAGAGGTCCCAGCGGAGGGGAAGCAATCCCTGGCTGAGGAAGCAACATCCGATGGGGAGAGCCTGGAGTTCTCTGGTAGCCTATCGGTAAAGGATCGAGCACTGTCATCGTAGCAGCCCAAGTTCGATCCCTGGCCCAGGAACATCCACATGCTGCAGGTGTGGCCAAAAAGAAAAAAAAAAAAAGAAGTTGAAAAGAAATGAGGGGCAGGAGTTCCCGTTGTGGCTCGGCAGGTTATGAATCTGACTAGTACCCATGAGGATGCGGGTTCGGACCTTGGCCTCACCTAGTGGGTTAAGGATCTGGTGCTGCCATGTGCTGTGGTGCAGGTCACAGACTCGGCTCTGATCAGGTGTTGCTGTGGCTGTGGTGTAGGCAGGCAGCTACAGCTCCGTTTAGACCTCTAGCCTGGGAACTTCCATATGCCATGGATGCAGCCCTAGAAGGAAGGAAGGAAGGAAGAAAGAAAGAAAAAGAAAGACAGAAAGAAAGAAAGCCTACCTGTATTTATCTGCCACCAAGTTCAGCCCAATGCTATAATCCCAATCACCTAAATAATTCACTTTTCTCTGAACGGCAAAGAAACTGCTTCTGGTCTGCAGCCACACATTCCTGGCTCAGTGTCTGGAAAGTCTTTTCACAGGGGTAGTGCCCTGCCAGGGATGCTTCTGGAGAGTTGGCAGAAGAGGCAGATGCTTTTTCACCCCCATCTTGCTCAGTTCCTTTGATGTGGAAGAAGTTCGACAGGACAACTTGTACAGGTCACCGCCCCCGCCCAGCCGGTGAGGGGTCTGTGGAGAATTCACAGGCTCACGAAGCTGTTGCTGCAGTAACTGCTGCCCAAGGGACCACCTTGGCAGCAAGCGCAGCAGCCAAGGAAACTGCACAGACTCTGAAGGTCTGTAAAACCAAGTCTTTGTGCACAACAAACAAGTGGCAGATTGGGAAATCTTCCTGATAGTGTCTACGCTTCCTGGAATGCAAGGAGCCCTGTCCTCAAGCTGAGGGATCAGGGGTGAGGGCATCCTCTCTAGGGAAGCACAAAAAGCCCTGATGACCTGCCCTGGGGGACTAGGTGCTCTGTTGAGGGCTAGGTGTTCCCGATGCAGGGCCATATTCAAGAACTTCAGGAGTTCCCGTTGTGGCGCAGTGGTTAACGAATCCGACTAGGAACCATAAGGTTGCGGGTTCGGTCCCTGACCTTGCTCAGTGGGTTAACGATCCGGCATTGCCGTGAGCTGTGGTGTAGGTCGCAGACGCGGCTCGGATCCCGCGTTGCTGTGGCTCTGGTGTAGGCTGGTGGCTACAGCTCCGACTGGACCCCTAGCCTGGGAATCTCCATATGCCACAGGGGCGGCCCAAGAAATAGCAAAAAAAAAAAAAAAAAAAAAAAAAAAAAAAGACAAAGAACTTCAGGTCCTATTTCCTAAGGCGGCTCCTGGAGAAACATTAACTCCTGGAATCTGATGAAAGAGCTCTTTCAAGTGTCATGGCACACGGAGAAGATAGGGGGATTGTCTGAAACTGCCAAGTGATGCCATGTTGCAGGGCAGGTGCTGGGCACCAGAGCCATTCCCTGGGGAGTTTTACATCCTTCTCAAACCAGACTGGCATTACCAAGACAGATTTATTATGACTTGGAGAAAGGAGGAGACCCTCTTGACTGGGTGAAGCACAGAAGAGCGTTAAGAAACTGACTCCTGGACCTGCCAAATTGAGAACCTCTACAATGTCCAATCCTTCCTAAGATTAAAAATACAACTCGGGAGTTTCCGTGATGGCGCGGCAGAAACAAATCTGACTAGGAACCATGAGGTTGCGGGTTTGGTCCCTGGCCTTGCTCAGTGGGTTAAGGATCCGGCGTTGCCGTGAGCTGTGGTGTAGGTCGCAGACGTGGCTCGGATCTGGCGTTGCTGTGGCTGTGGCGTAGCTCCAACTGGACCCCCTAGCCTGGGAACCTCCATATGCCAGGAGTGCAGCTCTAGAAAAAAGACAAAAAAAAAAAAAAAAAAAAAAGAAAAAGAAAAAGAAAAAATACAGCTCAGAGTTCCCACTGTGGCACAATGGGATCAATGACATCCTGGGAGTGCTGGGTTGCAGGTTGGATCCCCCACCTGGCACAGTGGGTTAAGGATTCAACATTGCCACAACTGCGGCTTAGTTCGCAATTGCAGCTTGGATCTGATCCCTGGCCTGGGAGCTCCATATGCCAAGAGGCAGCCAAAAAAGAAGAAAAAAATACAACTCAGTCTGCAATCAGAATGATGATTCCAGAACTGGAGGAACTGGGGTTGGGGGTTCATCCTCCAGTATCTGACTTAACAACCCTATCTGGCTAATCTTTTTTTTTCCTTTGGCCACGCCTATGGCATATGGAAGTTCCAGGGCCAGCAGCAGCGACCAGAGCCACAGCAGTGACAATGCTGGATCCTTAAACTGCTGAGCCACCAGAGAACTCCTGTTTGGCTCATCTTGAAAACAGATGAGTTCTGGAATAAATTAGGGATGATAAAAAAAAGTAAATCAGTCTCTGCAAGCATCCTTCCTATTGAGGTTACTATACTGGAAGGTTTTCTATTTTTTTTTTTTTTTTTTTTTTTTGTCTTTTTGCTATTTCTTGGGCCGCTCCTGCGGCATATGGAGGTTCCCAGGCTAGGAGTCGAACCGGAGCTGTAGTCACCGGCCTACGCCAGAGCCACAGCAACGCGGGATCCGAGCCGCGTCTGCGACCTACACCACAGCTCACGGCAACGCCGGATCCTTAACCCACTGAACAAAGGCAGGGACCGAACCCGCAACCTCATGGTTCCTAGTCGGATTCGTTAACCACTGCGCCACGACGGGAACTCCAGGTTTTCTATTTTTTATTTTCTTGTCTTTTTTGCCATTTCTTGGGCCGCTTCCATGGCACATGGAGGTTCCCAGGCTAGGGGTCCAGTCGGAGCTACAGCTGCCGGCCTACACCACGGCCACAGCAACGCCAAATCCGAGCCACGTCTGTGACCTACACCACAACTCATGGCAACACCAGATCCTTAATCCACGGAGCAAGGCCAGGGATCAAACCTGCAACCTCATGGTTCCTAGTCGGATTTGTTAACCACTGAGCCACGACGGGAACTCCTGGAAGTTTTTCTAATCATCCCTTACCCTACTGGGCACACGGCCATTGATCTGGCTAACTCGGTGTCTTTCCATACCTACTCATTTTGGCTCACAATGGCAGTTGGCCTCTGCTTGGCAGGGACAGTAGCTTACCTTTGTTATCCTGCTCCAGGGGCAAGCATTCATTCAAATTCTCAAAATAAATAAAAGGAGTTTCTGTTGTGGCTCAGCAAGTTAAGAACCCGACTAGGCACAGTGGTTAACAAATCTGGTGTAGGCTGGTGGCTACAGCTCTGATTCGACCCCTAGCCTGGGAACCTCCATATGCTGCGGGAGTGGCTCAAGAAAAGGCAAAAAGACAAAAAGACAAAAAAAAAAAAAAAAAAAAGCCAACTAGTATCCATGATGACTCGGGTTTGATCCCTGGCCTTGCTCAGTGGGTTAAAATCCGACGTTGCCGTGTGCTGTGGTGTAGGTAGGAGACACAACTTGGATCCCACAAGGCTGTGGCTGTGGCTGGCAGCTATAGCTCTGATTTGATCCTTAGCCTGGGAACATCAATATGCAGCAAATATGGACTCAAAAAGTGAAAGAAAGAAAAAATTTCTCCACCACTGGCCTGTGTTCTGAAGCATGAGGACCTTATACCAGAAACTAGATCTAGCTTAAATACCACTAATTACGTCATTGATTTAGTGATTGAGGATGATTTAGAAACAGCTGTGCCTAAAGCTCTGCCTTCCTTTGATTTTTTTTTTTCTTCCCTTGTTGATTTTGTATCTTAGGCCATTTAACAGGGAAAAGGAATCTCTGACAAAGGTTGACAATAACCTTTTTGAGAATCCAGTTACCTGGAGCAACCAGAGAAATTCCACCCGAGACAAGACAAAACATTTTTACCTTCAAACCAAAGTTTTGGGACTTTTGGGACAAACGGGGACCCTGGGATTCCTGGCTGCTCTGCAAAGTGGTGCTAACATCTCCATTCATAGCTCAGTATACCACTTTCGATCTGTTCATTTTACCAAGTCTTTGAGTTGTTTTTTTATTATATACATACTAACTTATGGTAAACACTGGGTTTGTTTCTAGTCTCCCTTCTGGTCCATCCAGCTGTGCCCTGTCCCTGCCCCAGGGCTGCACTGAAAGTGGAGGGCTGAATCATGACCTCCCCACCTTCGCGAAAGCTGGCTTTTCACACTGTACGGGGTTGGTAAGAGCCAGCAGATGGGAGTGTGTCCACAGGTCAGTCTTCATCCGAGTCGCTGGGGCCCACATACTGGCAGATGGCATCATAGTGAAGCTCCACCACCTGATTTTCTCTCCGCAGCTGCACCAGCGCCCGGCTCCGCTCTCTGTCCCGTTCCAGCAGACGGCCCACCTAGGGTCGGGGCAGGTGGGGTCAGCAAGGCCAACCCAGACTCTGGGACATTGCGTGCACACCCCCACCCCCATTCCCCGGTCTGGGACTCACCCTTCCAGCCCGTGGCCCCAGCACCACCATCACCCGGTGGCCCTCGACCTTGGGGACCAGGGTCTCCAGCATGTCTTCCCTCAGGCCTGCAGACAAGGAGAGGGGAGTGAAGCCCACAGCAAGGGCCAGCCCAGCCAAGGTCCTGTCAGAAGGGCCTTTCTTGGAGTTCCCGTTGTGGCACAGTGGTTAACGAATCCAACTAGGAACCGTGAGGTTGCGGGTTCGATCCCTGGCCCTGCTCAGTGGGTGAAGGATCCGGTGTTGCCGTGAGCTGTTGTGTGGGTTGCAGACGAAGCTCGGATCCCGCGTTGCTGTGGCGTTGGCCAGCAGCAACTGCTCCGATTGGACCCCTAGCCTTGGAACCTCCATATGGTGTGAGAGTGGCCCTAGAAAAAGCCAAAAAAAAAAAAAAAAAAAAAAAACCAAAAAAAGAAGGGCCTTTCCTGTATTCCCTGGAGCCGCTCTGTACCTGTCGACAGATAGGAGTCTCCCACATTCATTTCACAGGTGACAAAACCTAAGGAGCAGATTCTGGCAATAGTTCTAATAAAGGGAGAATTTATCTCTGATGATGATGGTTGGGGGTGATCACAGACACCATTTATTGAGGGCACATTGTATGACCTGCCCTGCACGGGGAGCCCAAGACATTTCCCGACAAGGCACCGGCACAAGAGGGAGAAACAGGTTATCTCCATGTTAATATTACCGACGGGGAAAGTGGGGCTCAGATAGTCACCATCACAGAAGCATCTAGGGTTGTGTTAGAGGATGCTGAGGCTTGCAAAAAAAAAAAAAAAAAAAAAAAAACAAAAACGAACTGTGGCAGTTCCCGTTGTGGCTCAGTGGTTAACAAACCCGACTAGTATCCATGAGGACTCGGGTTCAATCCCTGGCCTCGCTCAGTGAGTTGGGGATGCAGCATTGCCACGAGCTGTGGCGTAGGGCACAGACGCAGCTCGGTTCCCGTGTTGCTGTGGCTGTGATGTAGGCTGGCAGCTATAGGTCCAATTTGACCCCTAGCCTGGAAGCTCCATATACCACAGGTGCGGCCCTAAAAAGACCAAAACAAAACAAAACAAACTCTGCCCAACCTCCCAGCCTTTGCCAGGGCCACGCTTGCCTAAGATGGCCCTCTGAATCAGCCTCCAGGATGATAATGACCCAATGGCCATCCCTAAAACTCACCTTCTAGGACCTGGCCCTCATCTGTCCGACACACACAGGTATCTGGGCTCAGGACATCTTCAATTGTCATCTGGGGAGAGGGTCGGGGATACATGAGGAAGTCAGACAGCTAAGGGGGCCGAGTCCCTGGAGGAGGAAGCAGACGCAGGTGCGGGGCTCCCACCTTGGTATTGTAATACTGGCCACCCTTGTGCTGCTTGTCCACAAACCGCACGCGCAGGTCCCTGTGCAGCCAGTGCTGGCTCCTGGGGGCTGCTTTCTCACTCTTGGCTGCAGGCCCATCTGGTCTGTGGGGAGGGGCCAACACCAGACTTAGCTCTCCACCAGAGGCACGGATGTTCCAGTTGCCCCACCTTTGCCGATGCTATGAAACCCACCCATGATGCCGTTGCTAGTTCCTTCCAGACATCTGCCTTGCCTTGCCCTGGAAGCCTTCTCTGACTGCTGGAGCCTCCCCATAGCCCTGCCCCCGGCTCCCACCCGAGATACGCAGGGTCCCACCGGTCTGGAAGGTGTTTCCGCTTCCTCTCTGAGTCCTCCCGCCGGACGTGGAGGTCCTGATCCCGCAGGGCCTTCCAGGAGGAAGCTGTTCCGTTCTGCCGCTCCGGGGAAGTTTGGCTCACCTGGCCTGTTCAAAGGGGTGTGGGAGGAGAACCAGGAAAGAGCCTCGTGTGTCTCCCTCGCTGTCCTTCTAGGCCACGCCTCAGCTTCCAGCCAAAGTGCCCTCTCTCACCCCAAAGCCTTCGCCTGGGTTATCACAATGCTCTCCCCTTCCTCTGAACAGTCCCCGCGTCTTTCGGGAAGCTTTCCTCAACCACCCCAGCTAAGCCTGAAAGCGCGTCTCTGAGCCACCTGCTGGGAGTGGAAGAGGGAGTCCTGGAGAGCTGTTCGGCACCCCTCTCCCAATGTGCCCAGCTGACCCACCCTGCCGCCAGGCCTGGAATGCCTTCCTGCCCGCTGGGCCCTAGTCCTAGATGCTCTCAATCTCCAGCAAAAGAGAGGTTCACCACCCCAAAGAGACAAAGACCTCCCAAGGGTAGGAATTGGTTTCCACACCTGTTCCTTCCTCCTCAGAAAGAAGCTAAGGGGAAAAAAAAAAAAGAAAGAAAGAAAGAGGCTAAAGACCCAGGGTTACTAGATCAACCTCTCTCTTCAATCACATTGAATAAGCCACTGTGTTCAGTCTCACCTCGGATCTCTGGGCTGATGATCTCTGACCTCGGATCTCTCACCCTTGCTCAGGAGACCACTGTCCCTGGGCCCTCTGCAGATATCATCTCCACCCCCAAGACAGGCCTTACCACTCCCCCACTGCCGGAAGGCTTCTCCAGCTCCCCCGCCCCACTGAGTAAGAGGCTCACTCACCAAGATCCAAGGAGTTCTTGTCAAACTCCTGCTGGGAGACAGGCCGCAGGCAGTACTCACTAACAGTCACCATGCGGCTCCCCACAGCCAGGCGGACCATGGCCCGAACATTGTCAGGATCAAGGCCTTCTATCTAAAGTGTTGCGGGAGAGAAGCGAGGCAGGGGTTGAGTGGTCTTGGCCCACGTTCCTAGGACCAAGCTGTCTACCCTTAACCTCCAAGAGGCCTGACCCCTGTGTCTCCCCCAGCAGACCGTGAAGCGTGGATATATTTTAAGTAGCTAATCCTCAGGGACTTGTGATGGATGGCATTCTCTCCGTTTTAGTTAGCAATTGACTGTTTTTCTTTGTTTGTTTGTTTTGTCTTTTTTGTCTTTTTAGGGCCACACCCGTGGCATATGGAGGTTCCTAGCCTAGGGGTCTAACGGGAGCTGTAGCTGCCGGCCTACACCACAGCCACAGCAATGCCGGATCCTGACCCCACTGAGCAAGGCCAGGGATTGAACCCGCAACCTCATGGTTCCTCATGGTTCCCAGTTGGATTCGTTTCCACTGCGCCACGATGGAAACTCCCTCTCCGTTTTAGCTAGAAACTGAGGCTCAGAATGGCCCAGCGAGCAGTCCTGAGTAACTGAGTGAGGAGGAGGATCAGGCAGGCCTGAAAGACAAGGACTTCCGGCCTTTCTACCCTAAACCCAATTCTTCCTCCCGCTGATGGTCACAAAAGTCTTTCCTCTGCCTGTCTTGGGCTCCACGCACATCTTGGTTCCTTACCTTTTTTCTTTTTAATGCCCCACCCGCGGCATATGGAAGTTCCCAGGCTAGGGGTCCAATTGGAGCTGTAGCTGCCGGCCTTTGCCACAGCCACAGCCACGCCAGATCCGAGCCACGTCTGTGACCTACACTGCAGCGTGGGGCAATGCTGGATCTTTGACCCACTGAGTGAGGCTGCGATTGCACCCCCATCGTCACGGACACTATGTCCGGTTCTTAACCTGCTGAGCCACAGTGGGAACGCAGGTTCTTTACCTTTCCATAAAGGCCTCGATGAGGGCCAGAAAGAACCACCACAGCTCCTCCAGGCACCAGTCCTCGAGGCTGGTCTTCCTTATCTTTCTCTCGTTCCTCATCTGGCCTTGGCAGGCGGTGGGGGCTGGAGGGGGCCAGGGCCTGGACCTCAGTCAGGTTGGCACCCAGCCCTAACCCCTTGGGCCTCAGTGAGTTGACACGGGGCTTCACCACTCTGCAGGGAGCACAGAATATGGGCTTGTTGGAGGGGGAGATGCATCAGTCTTCAATGCCCTGTTTCCCACCCCTACCCTCGACCACTGCCCAAGTCCCACCCTATCAGCATGTTCAAGAACATCCTTCCTGGAGTTCCTGTCTTGGCTCAGCAGAAACGAAATCCGACGAGCATCCATGAGGACACAGGTTCGATCCCTGGCCTCGCTCAGTTGGGTTAAGGATCCCGCATTTCTGTGAGCTGTGGTGTAGGTCGCAGATGTGGTTCGGATCCTAGCTGGCCAGCAGCTATAACTCCGATTCGACCCCAAGACTGGGAACCTCCATATGCCACAGGCGCAGCCCTAGAAAGATTTAAAAAGAAAAGAACATCCTTCCTAATCTCACATTAGGACTATTCCTGACCTACAGAAATGGCAATTTCATTTGGTTCAACCTAAAAACATGCTATTACAAAGTAGCTACAGAGGAATCTGTGGCAGATCCCAATAACCAAATACAGTAATGTTTCTACAGGGAAAATCACATGGTTATTCACACCAAGCAGGAGTAGAGCATAAAATGCTCAACTGTCAATCCAGGTCACCTTTGGCTGCCAAATGTTCTATGAAAAAAAAAAAGTTTGTTTTTCAGAACTCTTTGGGGTTTACAACTGCTGAGAAGGGGTCCTAAGTCCATGTGATAATGATAATAGCAAATGTTTAGTCGATGCTTATCTGGGCCCAGGGCCTACCCTAACTGCTTTACATATATAATTTCACTTAACTCTAACAACAGACCCAGGCACTCCAGTCCTGTTATTATCCCCATTTTTCAGATGAGAAAGCTGATGCCCAGAGAGGCAATCTTTCTTTCTTTATTAATTTTAATTTTTTTTTTAAAGGACACACCTGCGGCATATGGAAGTTCCCAGGCTAGGGGTCAAATCAGAGCTACAGCTGCCGGCCTACACCACAGCCACAGCAACACAGGATCCGAGCTGCGTCTGTGACCTACACCACAGCTCACGGCAATGCTGAAGCCTTAACCCACTGAGCAAGGCCAGGGATCAAATCTGCATCCTCACGGCTACTAGTCAGGTTCATTACTGCTGAGCTACAGCAGGAACTCCCCAGAGAGGCAATCTTTAGATAATGGCATCTTATTATGGGGGGGGGGGTTCCTTTTCTTTCCCTTTTTGGCCAGCCCATGGCATATAGGGCACCTGGGCCAGGGATCAGATCCCAGCTGCAGTCTCGACCCACACCACAGCTGCAGCAATAGTGGGTCTCCCACCCACTGTGCCTGGCTGGAGATTGAATCCATGTCCCAGCGCTCCCAAGAAGCCACTGATCCCATTGCACCACAGTGGGAATTCCTCATTGAGGAGTTCTGAAGGGCAAATAGGAGGTTGAAACAGTAGTGGAAGGGGGCTGCTGAAATACTTAGGTTGGTCATGTACCCTCTCCCTGCCTGGATGGTTCTGGGTGGGCGGTAACCATGGGGGTCTGTTCCTGTCTGTTGTCCCCCTGCCCCTACCCTAGAACTCACTGATTGAAGGTGCGGCCAATGCCCTCGCCGGGTTTCCAGCCCATGCCCCGCAGCATGGCCAGCCCATAGGCCTCCACAGGGACTGCCTCGTAATCAGCCTCCTCCGGCACCTATGGGTTTAGGCAGAGGAAGGACAGTCAGGATTGGCTTACAGTGGGCCCTCTGAAGTGTACTTGCTATCACTCACTGGGTGACCCTCGAGGCATCTTTTCCAGTTAGCTCAAAGGTTGACTTCTGATTTCTTCTTGCCATCCCTCATTTTACTTCTCCCTGTTCAGTCCCTGGGAAAATAGTTATAAAGCCCCTATTCTGCGCCAGCTACTGTTCTAGGTGCCAAGGATAACACGGTGAAAAAAAAGATGAAACGCCTTCCCTTGTATGGCTTATGTTCTAGTGGAGACACAATAAATGAAATATATAAAACATGCTAAGTCACATGAAAAAAATTTAGCACATTAAGGGGATGCAGAGGGATAGAGATGGGAGTGTCACTGAGTTGATATTTGAGCTGAAACCAGAAGGAGATGACAGAGGGAGCCCGGAGCATACGATGTGATCACTCCAGAAAGAGCAGTAAGAGCAAAGGCCCTGAGGCAGGTCAAGATCTGCTATGTGTGAAGAGGATCAGGAAAAGTCAATCTGACTGAAACAGATGTGGAGGCAGAGAGGGGTAGTAAGAGATTCATCAGGAGAGCTGGGTGGGAGCCCCAGTAGGGTGGCAGCCACAAGGGGACCAGTGAGGAAGCGACTGCAACAGTCTGGATGAGCAGGTGGCTCAGACCAAAGTGGTGGTAGGGGTGATGGTGAGAAGGGGTCAGGTTCTTGATGTATTTTGAAAAGGGAGATGGCAGGGTTTTGCCAATAAGATTGTATATGAGGTACGGAAATAATGCAGGAAGTCAAGGGTGACTCTAACGGTTTTGGACGAAGTGAGAGGAGGGACGGACGAAACTGTGATCAGTTGAGATGTGGAAGGCTCTAAGAAGGGAAAATTAGAGAAAGGAGGCCAAAGCTGGAACAGCTTTGAGAATGAAGGTCTTCTTTTTTTTTTTTTTTTAATGAAAGGAACCAGAGGATGTCTGAGGCTGATGAGCACAGTTCAATCGAAAGAGAAGGTGCTCTGGGGCTGTAGGAGAGCTAGGACCCAAAGAAGCATGGCAGAAAAATGATGAATGAAGAGGTGACGAGTAGGGTCCATGGGAAGAAAGACAGACTTGGCAACTTCTGTGGACATACTGCTCACCTCTCCTGCTGTTACCTGCCATCACCATTCCCTTGAGTCTTGATATGCCCTCCAGACACATCACACGTTGTCCCTGATGGACACGCATGGTGGATTGCCTGCCACCAGGCTACTGTCCGGGTCATTGCTGCCATTAAGAGCACTCACCGTGCTCTTCCCTCTCTCTCTAAACCCTACCTTGTCCTTCCTGGCCTCACTCCTACCACTCTGGCCTGAGTCTCCGTCACCTCTAGCCTGGACTGCTGGTCTCCTTGCCCCCACCTCCGCTAACTAGGCTGCTCTATTCACAGCAGCGAGAGAGACGGTCAAACCGCAAGCCTTGTCCCTTCTCTGCTCCAGAGCCCTCCCATGGCTTGCATCCCACTCAAGAGTTAAAGCGGAAGTCCTCCCCATGGCCCACTTCTGACCTCCTCTGCTACCCTACCCCCCTCACTCATTCCACTCCAGCTCCTTTGGTCTCCTTGGCGTCCCTCAAACACTTCAGGCGGAGTCCACCCTCAGCATCTTTACATTTCCTGTTCCCTCTGCTCCTCATCTCCTTTAGATATAATCCCAGGATCCAAGTCCTTTTTCAAACCTGAGTATCTGGATTCATCTGTTAATGCTTCCAAAAAGGATGGAAGGAGGAAGGGAGAGGCAGGCCTCTTGTACACACACACAGACTTTTCCTGCTGGGGGCAGGGAGGCGAGCCTGGCAGACAGGGCAATGAGAGACTGGGGAAGGAGGGAGTCGAGGGGCCAGCTCACTGTCTCAGCCCGGGGTTCGCTGTCTGCCCCTTGCCCAGGATGCGCTGGGGTGCATCCTTTCTGGATCATGGGGATAGCGAGCGTGGGGTCGACACCCGCATTCTCTCTCTCCTCCAGGGACTTCTTGGATTCTGAGGAAGAATGGGAGGGAGCAATGAGGTCCCACCCTATCCTTCCATTTCCCTCCCCTTCTTCCTTCAGGAGGAGAAGGCAAAGGCGGAATCGCTCACCCTCGATGATCTCCTTCACAGCCTGGGACAGCATCCCATCCGCCAAGACCTCAGGAAGTGTGGATGGCCCAGGGGCCTGGGTGGTTGGCTGCCTGCGGTGGCCATTCTTGATCAAAGGGATGACAAGCTCCGTGGGGGCTTCTGAAGGCTTCACACTGATGTGGACACAGAGGAGTAGAGTTGGGAGAGGAGCATGATCAGTGGGTTCTGAGCCACACCCCTTCATTCAGAGGAAACAGAAGAGCCGAACTCACCCCCTAGCCCCATAGACCTTCTCCCTTCTGGCTCTCCTGTTAAAACCTTTGGTGGTGCCTTCTTTGGATTCTTTCCCCCACTCCCAACTCTTAAATATCAGTGCCTTCCAGGGACCAGCACTCAGTTCTGGACATTCTGTTCATCCTAAGGCCCATTTCCATGGCTTCCACAATGACCTGCAAATCATCATCTTCAGCCCAGACCCTCTCCCCAGCTCCACACTCCACACTAGCCTCGTGGAGGGTTGATTCCACCTCCCTCACAATTCTCTTTTCTGAATTAAGCTGATGATGGTCTCCCTCAATCTGAATCTGCCCCACCATCCTGTTCCGCATATCGGAGAAGCCCCGCCGCCTCAACTGGGACATTAGGGGTCCTGTCGTTCTCCCCTCCTTTCCTTCTTTTAGAACGTAAGTTGCTCAGGGCCCCCAAGTCCTAAAGACACTCGCTCTCAGGAATACATCCTCTCCTCTCGAACCCCACGGCCAACAGATCCTACTTCCCCACATCTGCTACTAACTCCCGCCTTCACGCCTCCACGCCTCCACGAATTCCCTCAGGCTCTGCCTCAGGCTTTCCATGCCGCTGTCACCAACACAATCAACTCAGATTCCAACCTCCCGCAGGCACCCACTGCACCGGTTTCCAAGGAATGAAAGACCCAGCGCTTCACCTCTGCAGCTCCCTCCCTTCAACGGTCTTCAAGAAATCCTTCTCCTCCGGAGCCGCGTCTCCTGCCAAGCGTTTCCGGTTGGACGTCCGACTGAAGCTGAATGAAACTGGGGCGGTGGAGGATCCCGCCGGCCGCAAAACACCATCTTTGGCGTCCGCCATCTTGCTCCGCTTCCCAGGTCGGCGCACTGCCTGCTGGGAAGTTTAGTTTGCTCTCACTTTGCCGCGGACCTGACCACGATTGCTAGAACTACCTTTCCTATGAAACACTGCGGCACAGGAAGGCAAAAGAGGATAGGGGCCATAGGAAGTAATTGCCGCTCTTTTCACCTCACAGGAACGCCCGACGCCAAGCATAGAGGGAAATGTAGTTCTTGAGGTGCAGTAGAAGCTGAGTTTATTCTTGCCAGTTCCTTCGTGTAGGGGTCTCAACGCCTACTGTGCGCACGTTACTGTGTCCCACTGATGTGGGAAGGGTACGTGAAATAAGTTATTAACAAAAGAAAAGAAAAAAAAAAAAAACCAACAACCCTGGGAGTTCCGGTTGTTGCTCAGCAGGTTAAGAATCCCACTAGTATACATGAGGATGAGGGTTTGATCCCTGGACCTGCTCAGTGGATTAAGGATCCGGCAGTGGCCGTGAGCTGTGGTGTAGGTCGCAGATGCAGCTCGGACCTGGCGTTGCTGTGGCTGTGGCCTAAGCCGGCAGCTGCAGCTCTGATTAGACCCCTACCCTGGGAACTTGCATATGCTCCAAGTGCGGCTGTAAAGCAAAAAGAGGTATAGAAAGAAAGAAAGAAAAAGGAAGAGAGGAAGGAAGAAAAAAGAGGAGTTCCCGTGGTGGCAGCGTTAAGGAAACCGATTAGTATCCATGCGAAGAGGCAGGCTTGAATCCCGCATTGCTGTAGCTGTGGCTTACAGCTGGACCCCTAGCCTGGGAACCTCCATATGCCGCAGGTGCGGCCCTAAAAGGACAAAAGACAAAAAAAAAAAAGTTTTGTTTTTTTGTCTTTTCTAGGAGCTGTAAGCGCCAGCCTATGCCACAGCCACAGCAACGCCAGATCAGAGCCACGTCTGCAACCTACACCACAGCTCACGGCAATGCTGGATCCTTAACCCACTGAGCAAGGCCAGTGATGGAACCCGAAACCTCATGGTTCACTAGTCAGATTCGTTAACCACTTCACCACGACAGGAACTCCAAAAAAAATGTTTTTTAAAACAGTACAGAGAGTCCCTAAACACATATTTCTTCTTTGCCGCACCGGTGGCATATGGAAGTTCCTGGAGCTGCAGCAGCGAACTGAGCCTGAGATTGAACCCACACCTCTGAAGCAACTTGAACTGCTACATTCAGATTCTTAACCCACCGTGCCAGGGCGGGAACTCCCTTCTTTGTCTTTCATGACCTTCATTTTTTTTTTTTTTGACTGGTGTGGCGCCCCTGGCAAATAGAAGTTCCCAGGCCAGGGACTGAACCCTCACCACTACAGTGACCGAGCAACAGCAGTGGCAACGTGGGATCCTTAAACCATTGAGCCTCTAGGGAACTCTGACCTTACATTTTTGAAAACTACGGTTCAGTTATTTTGTAGAATATCCTTCAGTTTGGGCTTGTCTGATGATTTCTCACGATTAGGCTGAGGTTATGGGTTATGGGCAAGAAAGCCACAAATGTGGCAGTTCCCGTTGTGGCTCAGTGGAAATGAATCTGATTAGTGTCCACGAGGACTCAAGTTCGATCCCTGGCCTTGCTTAGTGGGTTAGGGATCCAGTGTTGCCATGAGCTGTGGTATAGGTTGCAGACTCGGCTTGGATCCAATGTTGCTGTGGCTGTGACCTAGGCCAGCGGCTACAGCTCTGATTTGACCCCTAGCCTGGGAATCTCCATATGCCATGGGTGTGGCCCTAAGAAGATAAAAAAAAATGCCAGAAATGTAATGTGCCCTTCTTATCGTAACAGGATTCATGACATTGTCCTATTACTAATGATGTAAGTATTGCCTGGAAGGCAAACCGCCATGGCTGAAATGATACCCATTTCCTGAAGCAGCGACCCGAGGGTCCCAGGCTAGGAGTCAAACTAGAGCTGCAGCTGCTGGCCTATGCCACAGCCACAGCAACATGGTATCCGGGCCACATCTGTGACCTATGCTGCACCTTGTAGTAATGCCCGATCCTTAACCCACTGAGCAAGGCCAGGGATCAAACACACATACTCATGGACACTATGTCAGGTCCTTAACCCATTGAGCCACAATAGGAACTCCCCTGCAGTTGTATTCTTAACTCACTGTACCATAGTGGGAACACCCCAAAATCTGGGTTTTAAAAAAGTAATATATATAGTGACTTCCCGTGGCTCAGTGGTAATGAACCCGACTAGTATCCATGAGGTTGCAGGTTTGATCCCTGGCCCCACTCAGTTGCCATGAGCTGTGGTGTGGGTCCCAAATGTGGCTCAGATCCCACATTACTGGGCTGTGGTGAAGGGCGGAAGCTGCAACTCTGATTCGACCCCTAGCCTGGTAACTTCCATATGCTGCAAGTGTGGCCCATCAAAAAGGGGGAAAAAAGTTAATATATATGAAAGCTATAGGGACAATGTGCTCAATATACTATAAAAGGCAAGCATCCCCCCCAACTGAAAAATGGGCAAGAATATAATTAGGTGGTCCACAAAATGGGAAGTACAAATAGACATGAAGCACGTGTGAAAATTCTCAACCTCACTAATAATGAAAGCAATGCAAATAAATAAATAATGAAATGTTCTTCATTTAACTCATGGGTAAAGACCCCAAGCAAAAAAGTGCAAACACTTCTATGGTATGTTCTCTATGCCAGTTGCACATCTAAGCATTCCTTTCGTTCTCCAAAGGATTCTGTAAGGTAGGAACTATTTTTTTTTTTTGTCTTTTGTCCTTTGAGGGCTGCACCCGCCGCACATGGAGGTTCCAAGGCTAGGGGTCCAATCGGAGCTACAGCTGCTGGCCTACACCACAGCCACAGCAACGCCAGATCAGAGCCATGTCTGCGACCTACACCATAGCTCACAGCAACGCTGGAACCTTAACCCACTGAGGGAGGCCAGGGATTGAACCCGCAACCTCATCGTTCCTAGTCGGATTCATTACCGCTGCACCAGGATGGGAACTGCAGGTAGGGGCTATTTTAAAATCCATTTTACAGATAAGAGAACTTTGGTCCAGAGAGCCTAACTGGGCCGAGATCTAAAATAGTAAGTACTATGGATGATGCCCAAAGTTATTAAAGATGGAAGAAAATGGGGGAATTGTCCTGCTGCCGAGCAGGTTAAAGATCTGGTGTTGTCACTGCACCAGCTTGGGTCGCTGCTATACTTTGGGTTCAGTCCCTGTCCTGGGAATTTCCTCATGCTGCCAGTGCAGCCCCAAAAGAAAAAGAATAAGAAAAAAATGGGCACACTCATACACTGCTGATAAGGGCATAAATTGACTGAAAGTTTATCGGGGGCAGTATAATAATATATATCTCTTCCCTGATGCGATAACTCCATTTCAAAGAATGGATCTGAAGGAAAGAATGGAAAATTGGGGCAGGATGTTCTGTATGATAATGAGTGAATGTTAGTTATACTTTGGGTGTTTTTGGTTTTTTTTTTAGGGCTGCACTCACGGCATATGGAAGTTCCTAGGCTAGGGGTCGAACTGGACCTGAAGCTGCCGGCCTATGCCACAGCCACAGCAACCCAGGATGCCAGCCACGGCTGTGACCTGCACCAGAGCTCACAACAACTCCGGATCCTTAACCCAGTGAGCGAGGCCAGGGATCGAACCCACATCCTCATGGATACCAGTCAGGTACCTTGAGCCACGAGGGAACTGTTATACTTTGATTACAGATGTTTTAAAATTCTTCATGGCTCAACAGGGAACAATAGTTACAATATTTCATTAAATAGAAAAATCAGGAGTTCCCATCCTGGCTTGGTGGAAATGAATCTGACTAACATCCATGAGGACACAGGTTCCATCCCTAGCCTTGCTCAGTGGGTTAAGGATCCAGCGTTGCCATGAGCTGTGGTGTAGGTCGCAGATGCGGCTCCTATCTGGCGTTGCTGTGGCTGTGGCATAGGCCAGCAGCTACAGCTCTGATTCTACCCCTAGCCTGGAAACCTCCATACCATATGCCCTGGGTGTGGCCGTAAAAGAAAAAAAAAAAAAAGGTGGAAAAGAAAAATCAGTTTGAAGTGTAGGTAGGGGATATCTGGGAAATTAATAATATTCTCTATTTATTTATTTAGCTTTTTAAGGCCGCACCGGAGGCATATGGAAGTTCCCAGATTAGGGGTCAAATCGGAGCTACAACTGCGGGTCTACCCTACAGCCACAGCAACGCCAGATCCAATAGCCGTCCTCTGTGTCACCTCCCAGAGGAATATTATAGGCTAAATCCCAGACCCCTCAACACCGCCGAGCCTCGTCCTCCCAACTCACACTCACTCGCTGGCCCCACCCAGGGCAGTAACTAACAATCCCAGGCCCGCCCCCCCAGAACCCGGCTCCGCTCCGACCACGCCCTCTGGACGCCCCGCCCCTGTCACGCACCCTCCTTGGGGCGCAGGCGCAAAGTGGCGCCCGCCCTGCGTACCAGCGCCGCCACGTCCGCCGCAGCTCGGGCCGCCAGGGGGCGCGCGTCCAGCCGCGCCAGCCGCTCCCGGGCGCTGGGGCCCGCGCGCGGAGGAAGGCCACCGCCTGGCGAACGGAAAGGGCAGATCAACGCCCACCTTCAGTCTCAGCGAGCCCCCACGCCCCCCGATGACCGAAGACCTAGAGTGGCCATCAAGATCCCGGAGACCCGGGACCACTCTTCCACAGTTGCGAAGGTCACCGACTGTCCCTCGCTTGCCCGTGGACCCCGCCTGCCCCCAAGATATCTCTGGACTTAGCTGTTTAACCCCAGTATTCCCGGACCCCTCCGAACACCCTGTGGGCATCTCTGGAGGTGTCCTACTGCCCCCTCCCCCAACTGCCGCCAGAATCCCAGATCCCAAACTCTTCCCCGCCAGCATCGAGAAGGATCCCGACTCTCCCAGAGGTCCCGACAGAACACGGTCCGGCCCCCTGTGGCCCCGGCACCCCCGGTTCCCCTCTAGATAGCCTAGGTACCCCTGCCGGCCCACGTAGCCCCGGATTGCCCCTTCCCATATCCTCGCAGGGCCCTGCCTAACCCCCCGGAGGCCACCACAGACCCTGCCCGAGTGCCCAGGTGTGTCCAGTGACCCCGGGCAGACCCCCTCCTGCACCTCTCCCCGGACCCTCCTGAGAGCCCCCGGGTCTGGTGCACCGCTTCGCAGCGCGGGTGCGGGTAGGGGGCCCAGAGCCCAGCCCGGGTCGCTGGGGCCCTGCCCTCTATCGCCGCCGCCGCCGCCACGGCCGCCGCCGCCCCTTGGGCGCCAGGGCTGCCTTGTTTACCACCTGCCAGAAGGAAAAGGTGACGAGCAGACAGGCGGGGCGAGGGCTGGCAGGGACGCGTCCACTCGCTCCCGTTCGCCCCGTACCTCCTCCGCTCCCCCTAGGGTCTGTGGCGCCCCCCGCGCGCGGCTCCATGACCTGTGCTCGGCCCGCTGGACGCACGGACGCCAGTGGCGTGTTGGGAGCGCCTGGGCGAGCTCACCTGGCCGCCTGCCCGGGCCTGGACGCGGCTGAGGCCGGCCGGTCCCGTGCTCAGGCGCCCCAAGCAGCGCGGTGACCTACCTGGCGGCCCGCAAGGAGGCCTGGCCCAGGGAGGGAGCCCGCGCGAGCCCTTGGCCTCGCTCTGCCGCAGGCGCTGCCTCTCTTTCCCAGCACCGTGGGAAACCTCTTTTCCACCCCGGGGATGTCGTCATTCCACGTGGGAGAGGGGGACGTCGAGGCCCAGAGACGTTCAGGGCCCCTCCTGCGCTCTGACAACTGGAAACTGGATGCGGACCCCGAACCCACGTTACCCAGGGTATTCTGCAGCCTCCAGCAGAGCTTTGCACATCGTAGGCACTCAGTAAATTGGCGGGGAATGTGGGGCTGGGGGGGAGGGTGACCTCGGAGGCTTGGGGGGCCACGGGAGGGAGGCGTCAGGGCCCTGAGCATGATAGGGTTGGGGGATTCCAAAGGTAGGGAAGGGTGGGTCTCCTGGAGAGTGGAGGGACAGTAGGGGGCTGGACTCGAGGAGGCTTTCAAGGCACGTGGGTGGAGGGGACCCCAGGCAATGAGAGGGGAGAGAGGAGGCCCGTCCTAGGTCTGAAAGGGGGTGGGGGTGAGGGGCTCTGGAGACAAAGGCCCCGAGGGGGGAATGCTTGGGCACAGTGGTCCTGTAGTGGAAGCAGGAAGGAGGAATGGGGAGCAGGGAGAGAAGGCCTGTGGCCACCACTTTGTGGAGGAAGAAGCTGAGGGCGGGAGGGACCCAGGGCCCCTCCTCAGCCAAGGGCAGTGTGGGTCTCAGGCCCTTCACCCCCGACAGTCCCTTGGCCCAGTTACTATGTCACCATGGGCTGTGGACGGGCACACTGTGTCCTGGTGTCCATCCTGGCTGGCTGGGCCACCTCTCGCTCCCTCCTTTCAGGGTCCTGGCGGTCCTTGTCGGTGACATGGCTGAATGGTCCCTGCTTTCATTCTTCCTTCGACCCCATGCGCCTCCCATCTCGGACCTGCCCTTGTCTGAGGGGGACACACTGGACCCCCTTCACTGCTCTGCCCTGTTCTTGTGACCCCATGGGGCTTTCGAAGTTCCCCAGCTATGCCCACTGTCATTCCACCTCCCTGCCTTTGCCCATGCTCTTCCCTCTTCCTAGCAGACCCTTCACAGCCTCTATGATTATTACACTGTCATGATTACTGTGGCTCTATAGTATATATTGAAGTCAGGTATTTTAATTACTCTTCACTGTCTTCTTTTACAACATAGTTTTCTTCTTTGCATTTCCATATGAAATTTATTTTACTTATTTTATTTTTTAAGGGCCCCACCCCTGAATGTTCCCAAGATGGAGTCAAATTAGAGCTGCAGCTGCAGGCCTACACCACAGCCACAGCAATGCCAGATATGAGCCACATCTGCAAACTACACCACAGCTCATGGCAGGAGACATTGGATCCTCAACCCACTGAGCGGGACCAGGGATCAAACCTTCGTCCTCATGGATGCTAGGTGGGTTCGTTACTGCTGAACCACAAAGAGAACTACTCCATGTGAATTTTAGAATCTGTTTGTCAAAAAAAAAAAAAAAGTGCAGGAAGTTCCTGTTATGGCATAGCAGAAATGAAACTGACTAGGAACTATGAGATTGCAGGTTTGATCCCTGGCCTGGCTCCGTGAGTTAAGGATTTGGAGTTGCCGTGAGCTGTGGTGTAGGTCACAAGCGCGACTCGGATCCTGCATTGCTGTGGCTGTGGTGTAGCCCAGCAGCTTTAACTCTGATTAGACTCCTAGCCGGGGAACTTACATATGCCATGGGTGAAGCCCTAAAAAAAAAAGTGCAAAAAGACCAAGAAAAAAAAAAAGTGCAGTGATTTCTCTTGGATCCAGTATTAATCTATAGATTAATTTGGGAATAATTGGCATCTTAATAGTATTGAGTCTTAAGACCCTTGAATATGATATATTTCTCATTTATTGAGGCCTTCTTTTTTTTTTTTTTTTTGGTCTTTTTGCCTTTTCTAGGGTCGCACCAGCGGCATATGGAGATTCCCAGGCTAGGGGTTGAATTGGAGCTGTACCCCCCAGCCTACACCAGAGCAACAGTATGCGGGATTCAAGCCACATTTGCAGCCTACACCACAGCTCACAGCAATGCTGGATCCTTAACCCACTGAGTGAGGCCAGGGATGGACCCTGTGTCCTCATGGATGCTAGTCAGGTTCGTTTCCGCTGAGCCGAGACGGGAACTCCAATTTATTACTTTTAAACATTTAGCCTTCTGTGGGTCCTCCATTTGTATTTTAACCCTTTGCTTCACAAATGTTATGGGTTGGGTCTGGCCTCAGAAACAGAGAAGACATAGGTTTCAAAATACTATAATATGCTACAACAACATAGTAATAAAAAAGAGTGTGGGCCTGGGCATGGATTAGATAGACAGAATTGTCAAGAAGAAATTAGGTGTTCTTTTTTTTTTTTTTTTTTTTTGTCTTTTTAGCTATTTCTTGGGCCGCTCCCGTGGCATATGGAGGTTCCCAGGCTAGGGGTCCAATCGGAGCTGTAGCCACTGGCCTACGCCAGAGCCACAGCAACACGGGATCCGAGCCGCATCTGCAACCTACACCACAGCTCACGGCAACGCCGGATCGTTTAACCCACTGAGCAAGGGCAGGGACCGAACCCGCAACCTCATGTTTCCTAGTCGGATTCGTTAACCACTGCGCCACGACGGGAACTCCAGGTGTTCTTTTTGAAAGAGAAAAACGGGAGGTCCTGCTGTAGTGCAGGGGGTTAAGAATCTGACTTCAGGAGTTCTCGTCGTGGCTCAGTGGAAATGAACCTGACTTGTATCCATGAGGAGGTAGATTCGATCCCTGGCCTTGCTCAGTGGGTTAAGGATCTGGTGAGCTGTGGTGTAGGTCGAAGATGTGGCTGGGATCTCGTGTTGCTGTGGCTGTGGCGTAGGCCGGTGGCTACAGCTGCAACTCGACCCTTACCCATATGCCACGGGTATGGCCCAAAAAAGACAAACAAACAAAAAAAGAATCTGACTTCAGTGGCTTGGGTCACTGCGTAGGTGCGGGTTTGACCCCTAGCCCAGAGCAGTTGGTTAAAGAATCTGGCATTGCTGTAGCTGTGTTCGCATCTGAGCCTCAGATTCAATGCCTAGCCTGGGAATGTCTATATGCCGTGGATGGGGCCATTACAAAAAAAAAAAAAAGACATACCAGATTTCTCTTGTGGTGAAGCAGGTTAAAGATTTGGCATTGTCACTGCAGTGGCTTAGGTTGCTGCTGTGGTACAGGTTCCATCCCTGGCTGGGAAACTTCCATACGCCCTGTGGGTGCAACAAAAAAAAAAAAAAAAAAAAAAAAAAAAAAAGAAAGAAAGAAAGAAAGAAAGAAAAAAGAAAAACATACAGATAGGAAAGAAAGAATTAAAACTACCTTTATTTCAGACATGATCATTCATGTAGATTAGATAGGATCTCTAGAGATCTAATAGCACCAAAAAGTAGTGTATCAAGGTTGCAGGATACAAGATCAATAAACAACAATTAGGAGTTCCTCTTATGGCTCAGTGGGTAAAGAACCTGGCCAGTGTCCATGAGGATAGGGGTTCGATCCCTGGCCTCGCTCAGTGGGTTAAGGATCCAGCGTTGCTGTGAGCTGTGGTGTAGGTGGCAGACGCAGCTTGGATTCCGCATTGCTGTGGCTGTGGTGTAGTCCAGCGGCTACAACTCCGATTCGATCCCTAGCCTGGGAACCTCCATATGCCGTGGGTGCGGCCCTAGAAAAGACAAAAAGACAAAAAAAGAAAAAAAGAAGGAAAGAAAAAAAAAAGAATCAGCACTGACTGCAAGCTTCGGTGTAAGTTGCAAAATTGGTTCAGATCTGGATGTGGCGTTGTTGTGGCTGTAGTGTAGACCGGCAGCTGTAGCTCTGATTTGACCCCTAGCCTGGGAACTTCCATATGCTGTGGGTGGGGACCTAAAAAAAAGGAAATATTTAGGGAAAAAGATGACAATAATGTGCGAGACCCATACACGGAAAACCGCAAAATATTGCAATTTTTTTCTTTCCTTTTTTTGGCCAACCAGAGGCCTTTGGTATGCTCCATGAAATCAGATCTGAGCATTAACTCACTGTGCCAGGCTGGAGATAGAACCTGCATCCCAGTACTCCCAAGAGGCTGCTGATCCCATTGTGCCACTGAGGGAACACTGCCAAAAGAAATTTTAAAAGGCCGTAGAGTGTCTGCTGTGGCGCAGTGGGTTAATGATCTGGCTTGTCTCTGTGGTATTGTTGTTGGATCCCAACCTGGCACAGTGGGTTAAAGAATCCGGTCTTGCTGCTTCTGTGGATACAAGATGAAGCTCAAATGCACAATGCAGCTCAGATGCAAGATGCAGCTCAGATTCTCTTCCCTGGCTGGGGAATTTCCAATATGTTGAGAGTGTGGCCAAAAAAGGAAAAATAAAATAAAATGCCTTAATAAATGGGAAATATATCATGTGCAGGGGTCACAAGACTCAATACTGTCATCTATAATCCTTTCATCTGGAGGATGAGCATTTTATTTTTTATTTTTTTATTTTTATTTTTATCTTTATTTTTATTTTTTGTCTTTTTGCCTTTTCTAGGGCCACTCCCATGGTATATGGTGGTTCCCAGGCTGGGGTTGAATCGGAGCTGTAGCCACCGGCCTACGCCAGAGCCACAGCAACGCAGGATCCGAGCCACATCTGCAACCTACACCACAGCTCACGGCAACACCAGATCCTTAACCCACAGAGCAAGTGCCAGGGACGGAACCTGCAACCTCATGGTTCCTAATCGGATTCTTTAACCACTGAGCCACGACGAGAACTCCTGAGGATGAAAGTTTTATGTTTTGCTTTCAGTCTTTTAAAAAATACATTCTTTTATGGTTACAAAGGTGAAGTTAAATGATATATACAACTTTTTAACCTGCTTTGTTTTCTTAATATTGTGTAATAAGGGAGTTCCTATTGTGGTTCAGCAGAAACTAATACAACTAGTATCCATGAGGACTCGGGTGCAATCCTTGCCCTTGCTCAGTGGGTCGGGGATCTGGCGTTGCTGTGAGATGTGGTGTAGCTCGTAAGCTTGGCTTGCATCCCATGTTGCTGTGGCATAGGCACCAGCTGCAGCTCTGATTCAACCCCTAACTTGGGAACTTCCATATGCTGAGGGTGCAGCTATAAAAAGCAAAAAAGTACAAAAAACAAACAACTCCCCCCAAACATTACGTAATAAATATTTTCCTATGCTACTAAAAATCCTTCATTCATTAAGGGCTGCCAAATTGGAGTTCCTTTTGTGGCTCAGCTGGTTAAGGACCTGATCCTGTCTCTGTGAGGATGCGGGTTCCATCCCTGGCCTCACTCAGGATCTGGATATCCAGCTCATATCCGGTTTTGCTGTGACTGTGGCCTAGGCCGCAGCTGCAGATCCAATTTGACCTCTGGCCCAGGAGTTTCTACATGCCACAGGTGTGGCCATAAAAAGAAAAAAAAATGATTTAATCCAAAATAGCTCATAGACTACAATTTAAAAGCTAAAACTATAAAACTTACAGAAGCAGGCATGGGAGAAAATTTTGTCATCTTGGGTTAGGCAAAGATCGCTTAGATAGAATCTACATCGAATGCACAATCCATAAAGGAACAAATGGATAAGTTGGACTTGATCAAAATTCAAAAATTTTTCTCTTCAAAAGACAATGCATTGGAGAAGAGACTTGTGGTTGCCAAGAGGGAGGGGGAGGGACTGGTAGGGACTGGGAATTTGGGGTTAATAGATGCAAACTATTACCTTTGGAATGGATAACCAATGGGATCCTGCTGTATAGCTCTGGGAACTATGTCTGGTCACTTGTGATGGAGCATGATAATGTGAGAAAAAAGAATGTATACATGTATGTGTGACTGGGTCACCTTGCTGTGCAGTAGAAAATTGACGGAACACTGTAGAGCAGCTATAATGGAAAAAATAAAAATCATTATATAAAAAAAGACAATGCAAATCACTTATCTGATAGAGAATTTATATACATAATATATACAGAATGCTCAAAACTTAATAATAAAACAACCCCCGCCTCCGAAAAAAAAAAAAAGACAGGCAAAAGATTTGAACACAAATTTTACCAAAGAACATATACACAGGGCAAATAAGCATGTAAACAGTGCCCAATTATATTAGTCATTTGGGTAATGCAAGTTAAAATCATGATGAAGAACCACTATAAATATATTCGAATGGCTAAAGTTAAAAAATCTGACCATACCAACTCTTGGTGAAGATGTAGAAGAAACGGAACTCTCATATACTGTTTGTTTTTAATTTCTCATTTAAATTTTTTTTGTCTTTTGTTGTTGTTGTTGTTGTTGTTGTTGTTGGTATTTCTTGGGCCGCTCCCGCGGCATATGGAGGTTCCCAGGCTAGGGGTCGAATCGGAGCTGTAGCCACCGGCCTACGCCAGAGCCACAGCAACGCGGGATCCGAGCCACATCTGCAACCTACACCACAGCTCACGGCAACGCCGGATCGTTAACCCACTGAGCAGGGGCAGGGACCGAACCCGCAACCTCATGGTTCCTAGTCGGATTCGTTAACCACTGCGCCACGACGGGAACTCCTCATTTAAATTTTTAATTTATATTTTTTCCCTTTTTTTTTAAGGGCCACCCCTGTGCAATATAGACGGTCCCAGGCTAGGGGTGGAATCAGAGCTGCTGCTGTTGGCCTACACCACAGCCAGAGCAACGAAAGGTCTGAGCCACATGTACAATCTACACCGAAGCTTGTGGCAACGCTGGATCCTTAACCCACTGAGCATGGCCGGGGATCGAACCCACATCCTCAGGGATACTAGTCAGGTTCTTAACCTACTGAGCCACAATGGGAACTCCTAATTTGTAATTTATATACTACAAGATTCACCTTTTTTTCTAGGTTTTGTTTTGTTTTTGGCCACACCTGTGGCATGTGGAAGTTCCCAGCCTGGGTATCGAATCCATACCACAGCAGTAACCAGAGCCACAGCAGTGATAACACCAGATCCTTCACCCACTGAGACACCAGGGAACTCCTCTCATATCCTGTTTTTTTTTTTTCCATCGTTTTAGAGCCACACCTGTGGCATATGCAAAATACCAGGCCAGGGGTCAAATGGGAGCTGTAGGTGCTGGTCTACACCCCAGGCACAGTAACACCAGATCCGAGCGGCATCTGCAACTCACACCACAGCTCAAGTCAATGCCGGATCCTTCACCCACTGAGCAAGGCCAGGGATCAAACCTGTGTCTTCATGGAAACTAGTCAAATTCATTTCTGCTGAGCCATGATGGGAACTCCTTATAAACTTTTAATAGAAATGTTAAATGGTAAATAGCATCTTTAGAAAACAGTTTGGGAGAAGTTCCCGTCATGGCTCAGTGGTTAATGAATCTGACTAGGAACCATGAGGTTGTGGGTATGATCCCTGGCCTTGCTCAGTGGACTAAGGATCTGGCTTGCCGTGAGCTGTGGTGTAGGTTGCAAATGCGGCTCGGATCTGGTGTTGCTGTGCCTCTGGCGTAGGCCAGTGGCTACAGCTCTGATTAGACCCCTAGCCTGGGAACCTCCATGTGCTGCGGGAGCGGCCCTAGAAATGGCAAAAAGACCAAAACCAAAACAAAAACAAAGAAGGGAAGGAAAGAAGAGAAAAAAAAAAAGAGATTTATTTCTCACAGTTCTGAAGGAAGCAGGTAAGTCGAAGACCAAGGTGCTGGTCAATTTGATCCTGGTAAGCGCTTCTTTCCTAACTTGCAAATGGCCAGTTTCACTGTGTCCTCAAATGGAAGAGAGAGGGAGAAAGAGGTATTCTTTTTCTTATCAGGCCACATCCTATCGTATTAGGATTCCACTCTCATGATATCATTTATCATTATTTTCCTCCTAAACATTCCTTCTTCAGATACAGTCACATGGGTAGTTAAGGCTTCACTATATGAATTTGGGGGAGACACCCATCCGTCCATAGCAGACTTCTTTTTGGTCTTTTTAGGGCAACACCCACAGCACATGGAAATTCCCAGACTAGGGGTCGAATCAGAGCTGCAACTGCCAGCCTACACCACCGCCACAGCAATGCAGGCAGGATCCGAGCCACATCTGCATCTGCAACCTACACCACAGCTCGTGGCAATGTAGGATCCTTGACCCACTGAGAAAGGCAGGGATCGAATCCACATCCTCGTGCATACCACTCAGATTTGTTTTGGCTGTGTCACAACAGGAACTGTCTATGTCCATTACCATGATAGTATTGGTAGTCTCACAGGTGTAACCAGTTTGAAACTGTGCCCCATAGGGTTAACAGAAACTGGTGACTGACAAATGCTTGAGCTTATCTTACAGAACAGGAGGTAAGGGAACGGCTTGTTAAAAACTCCTCTGCTTGTAACCTGCCTTCACTGATCAAGATCATCTTAATTATTATTATTATTATTTTGGTCTTTTTGCCTTTTCTAGGGCCGCAGCTGCGGCATATGGAGATTCCCAGGCTAGGGGTCTAATAGGAGCTGTAGCCACCGGCCTATGCCAGAGCCACAGCAACGCGGGATCCAAGCTGCATCTGTGACCTACACCACAGCTCACGGCAATGCTGGATCCTTAACCCACTGAGCAAGGCCAGGGATCGAACCCGTAACCTCATGGTTCCTAGTCAGATTCGTTAACCACTGCGCCACGATGGGAACTCCAAGATCATCTTAATTATTTAAAAAAAAATTTTTTTTCTTTTTTTAGGGCTGCGCCTGTGGCATTTGGAAGTTCCCAGGCCAGAGGTCGAATCAGAGCTACAGCTGCCAGCCTATGCCACAGCCACAGCAACGACAGATTCGAGCCACATCTGCGAGCTTCACTGCAGCTTGTGGCAATGCTGGTTACTTAATCCACTGAGTGAGGCCAGGGATCGAACCTGCATCCTCACAGACATTATGTCAGCTCTTAACCCACTGCAACAACGGGAACTCAATTATTTTGTGACTCAATCACCTCACCTCCTCTAGATAACACTTCTACATATGGATTGCTATAGTAACGAGAGCTTAATTTTTTTTTTTTCAGGAATTTGGAGTCAGCTCTTGTCCAGTTTGAGCCAGCTAAGACTTGTTGGGAGCACCAACTCCAAGACTAGGCCTGCACAGGTGTTCGACGAATCACCTTTTGACATCAGAGGACTGATGTCAAAAACTCCATCCTCGGGTGTTCCCGTCGTGCCTCAGCGGTTAACAAATCTGATTAGCATCCAAGAGGACTCAAGTTCGATCCCTGGCCTTGCTCAAGGGATTAAGGATCCGGTGTTGCCGTGAGCTGTGGTGTAGGTTAGCGGATGCGGCTTGGATCTGGCTGTGGTGTAGGCCAGAGACTGCAGCTCCACATTGGACCCCTTGCCTGGGAAACTCCATATGCCTCGGGTGCGGTCCTAAAAAGCAAAAATAAATAAATAAACTCCATCCTCAGATAGCACTAAGCACCTCCACTTTTTAACACAGATCCCATGAACGCCTGCACAGAACCCCAATTATCTCATCTTTCCCCTACCTCCAAACATCTTTCCCAGGCCTAGGACCAACCTGCTTCTTTATCCCATAAGTATCTCAAGCTCCCCTTGGGAAGATGGTGAATAAACACTTTTTCTGCTGCAGATCTCTGTGTCTCAGCGTTTGGCTTGCTGTGTTAAGCAAATGAACTTGGTTTGGTAACAACTTCAAAATCTATCAAGGAGTTCCCTTCATGGCTCAGTGGTTAACGAATCCGACTAGGAACCATGAGGTTGCAGGTTCCATCCCTGGCCTCGCTTAGTGGGTTAAGGATCCACCGTGACCTGTGGTGTAGGTTGCAGACTCGGCTCGGATCCAGAGTTGCTGTGGCTGTGTCCCCCCCTCCCCCCAGTGGCTATAGCTCGTATTAGACCCCTAGCCCTGGGAACCTCCATATGCCGCGGGAGTGGCCCGAGAAATGGTAAAAAGACCAAAACAAAACAAACAAGAAAAAACGTATCAAATTTGATGTCTATTAACTTCAATCCCTTAATTTGTTTTTGGTGGGGTTTTTTGGTTTGTTTTGTTTTGTTTTGTTTGGTCTTTTTGCCTTTTCTAGGGCCACTCCCATGGTATATGGAGGTTCCCAGGCTAGGGATCCAATCGGAGCTGTAGCCACCGGCCTACACCACAGCCACAGCAACGCGGGATCCAAGCCACGTCTGTGACCTACCCCACAGCTCACGGCAATGCTGGATCCTTAACCCACTGAGCGAGGCCAGGGATCGAACCCACAACCTCATGGTTCCTAGTCGGATTCATTAACCACTGAGCCACAACGGGGACTCCAACCTCAATCCCTTAAAAGGAAAGTTTTTTATTAAATTAATAAGAACTGTGTAGGGAGTTCCTTTGGTGGCCCAACTAGTAGTCATGAGGATGCGGGTTCGATCCCTGGTCTTGCTCAGCAGGTCAGGGCATCAGGCATTGCCGTGAGCTGTGGTGTAGGTTGAAGATGCAACTTGGATCACAAGTTGCTGTGGCTGTGGTGCAGGCTGGCAGCTGCAGCTCTGATTTTACCCCTAGCCTGGAAACTTCCATATGCTGCAGGTGTGGCCCTAAAAAGCAAAAACAAATAAAACAAACAAACAAATAAAAAAGAACTGCGTGGGATTGTGAGGGGGACTGAGTTAAATCCATGAATGAGGTGATACTAAAGGGGCAGAAGACTGGAGTTTCCACTGTGGCATAAGGGGATTGATGACTGTATCTCTGCAGAGGCAGGGATGCAGGTTCAATCCCTGGTCTGGCCAAGTGGGTTAAGGATCCGGTGTTGGCACAGCTGTGACTTAGGTTGCAAATCCAGCTCAGATTCAATCTCTGTCTGGGGTACTCCACATGCCATGGGGCAGCCAAAATCAATCAATCCATCAACCAACCAATCAAAAAGGCAAAAGGCTTTTTTGATGAATGGATGAAGCTAAGAGGGGCACTCATTTAAACACACAATGGGGAGTTGCTGTGGTGGCTCAGCAGTAATGAACCTGACGACTAGTATCCATGAGGATGCGGGTTCAATCCCTGGCCTTGCTCAGTGAGTTAAGGATCTGGCATTGAGCTGTGGTGTAGTTTGCAGATGCATCTTGGATCCTGCATTGCTGCAGCTGTGGTAGCTATAGGCTGGCAGCTGCAGCTCCGATTCAACCCCTAGCCTGAGAACTACCATACCAAGGTAGTTGATAGGTAGGACCAAGGGTGTGGCCCTAAAATGCAAAAAAATAAAAAATAAATTAAAAAATATATCCACAATGGAGCAGGACTAAGAGGAGGTTTGGCCTTATCCAGTCTGATTGTAATCAATATTGATTAAAGATAATATTCCAGAGCTGCTGCCAAAGAGCTTGGCTGGGCATAATGCAGGTGGTTTGGAAGCTTTATTCTTAATCCCTAGGCAATTTTACCATGCACGTCTCATTACCGCCACTTCCAAGAAGGGTACACTGAGGCACCAGACAAAGCAGTAGTTAGGATTCCTCTTTCTGTAGGTCTGCCTTTTGTCTGGAGCCCCCAACCCTGCCAGCTGCCTTGGTGACCTGAGCACGGCTCCCTCAACTCCAGTCCTGGCCTCTAATCCCCAGATTCGTGGCGCTGCTGGTATCAGCTCTGAGGGATCTCCCATCCAGGGTAATGTCCCTACAGTTCATCCAAGGCCATCCTTGGACCTTTCATACCTTGCAAACTCCCCTAAGAACGAGCATCTCCCAGCCTCAGACAATTCCCCATCTCCAAACCCATGAACCTCCATCCAGTTGGCAAATTCCTTGTCCCATTTCTCAAGCATCTTGGCTGTGGGATACTTAGAGCCCGCCCCTCACCATCCACCCATCCTGAACTTTTTTTTTGTCCTTTTCTAGGGACACATCTGCACCCACGGCATATGAAGGTTCCCAGGCCAGGGGTCCCATCGGAGCCACAGCTGCCGGCCTACACCAGAGCCACAGCAACGCCAGATCCGAGCCGCGTCTGCGACCCATGCCACAGCTCACGGTAACACCAGGTCCCCAACCCAATGAGCAAGGCCAGGGATCGAACCCACAACCTCATGGTTCCTAGTCAGATTTGTTAACCACTGAGCCATAACAGGAACTCCCATCCTGAACTTTTGATAATACTTCTCTGCAAGGCTCTCCCATTAAGTGATCTATGGAACCTCAAGCACCCATTCCTCACTCTTTAAGCACCCCTCCACCACAACCACTGGATCCCAAAGCCTTGAAACCCAGATTGGAAGCTACCATCGCCATCTCCAGTGCTTGGTCTCCATAACAACAGGGTTAGGCAGGAGCTTTCGCTGTGGCAAAAGGGGATCAGCAGTGTCTGGGGAGCCCTGGGATGCGGGTTCGATCCCTGGCTGGGCACCGTGGGTTGGGGATCCAGCATTGCTGCAGCTGTGGCTTGGTTCCCAGCTGTGGCTGGGATCTCGGCTCTGATCCCTGGCCTGGGAGCTCCATATGCCTGGGGATGGCCAAGGGAAAAAAAAAAAAGAACAGGATCAGGCCGAGGGAAAGTTACTTATACTCTCTGGGCTTCCATTTCCTATTTTATAAAACTGGGATAATAGGTATGCCTTGCGCTGGCTATTTCTCATTCTGTAAGCCATTCAGAAGAGGTGTACACAGCATTCGACAAAGAAAGCAGCATCCTGACTTCTCCAAAGAGGAACGCAGATGCAGCCATCTTCTGCGGTGGACTCCTGGGAGTTCACACATCACTCGACCCTCAGGGATGGCCAAGTAGACCAGGGCAGATCCTGGTTCAGGCAGGCAGATGGCCAGAGAGGGCAGTGATCCTGGTGACTGGCACATCCCTGTAGGATTGGGGAGGTCACCAGGGGGAGGGGTAAAGGACTGGGCCCTGGAGGAGAGAGTGGCAAGGCTCCCCAGTGGATGGAAGGACATGGATGCCCAGGGTTCAGCCTTGGTTTTTCTCCTCAACCTGGTTCTCTTGGGAAGATTCAGGAAAAGAAATTAGGGAGTTCCTGTCGTGGCTCAGTGGTTAACGAATCCGACTAGGAACCATGAGGTTGCGGGTTCAATCCCTGGCCTCGCTCAGTGGGTTAAGGATCCGGCATTGCCGTGAGCTGTGGTGTAGATCGCAGACCCAGCTCGGATCCTGCGTTGCTGTGGCTCTGGCGTAGGCTGGTGGCTACAGCTCCGAATGGACCCCTGGCCTGGGAGCCTCCATATGCCGCGGGAGTGACCCAAGAAATGGCAAAAAGACAAAAAAAGGGGGGGGGGGAGAAATTAGGCTGGATTCTTCCCCACAGACAGAAGCACTTTGTCTTTTTTTTTTTTTTTTTGTCTTTTGTCTTTTGTTGTTGTTGTTGCTATTTCTTGGGCCGCTCCCGCGGCATATGGAGGTTCCCAGGCTAGGGGTCCAATCGGAGCTGTAGCCACCAACCTACGCTAGAGCCACAGCAACTCGGGATCCCAGCCACACCTGCAACCTACACCACAGCTCACGGCAACGCCGGATCGTTAACCCACTGAGCAAGGGCAGGGACCGAACCCGCAACCTCATGGTTCCTAGTCGGATTCGTTAACCACTGCGCCACGATGGGAACTCCCCTTTTTTTTTTTTTTTTTTTTAAGGGCCATATGCAAGGTCCCAGGCTAGGGGTTGAATCAGAGCTGTAGACGCCGGCCTACACCACAGCCACAGCAACTCCGGATCCTTAACTCACGCACGAGGTCAGGGATTGAACCCACATCATAATGGGTACTAGTTGGGTTTGTTAACGCTGAGCCACAATGGGAACTCCAACAGAGGCACTTTGGTTTCCAAGTCTACATAGAAAATCATTCATGGTCTGCAGAGGAACATGTGTTTGTTTCAAATGGAAGAATGGAGGGCTGGAGCCTTTGAACTGGGCCTTGATAATAGAGTCACCTGACAGGTGGAAAAAAGGCTGTGAAGGGTCTGCTAGGAAGAGGGAAGAGCATGGGCAAAGGCAGGGAGGTGGAATGACAGTGGGCATAGCTGGGGAACTTCGAAAGCCCCATGGGGTCACAAGAACAGGGCAGAGCAGTGAAGGGGGTCCAGTGTGTCCCCCTCAGACAAGGGCAGGTCCGAGATGGGAGGCGCATGGGGTCGAAGGAAGAATGAAAGCAGGGACCATTCAGCCATGTCACCGACAAGGACCGCCAGGACCCTGAAAGGAGGGAGCGAGAGGTGGCCCAGCCAGCCAGGATGGACACCAGGACACAGTGTGCCCGTCCACAGCCCATGGTGACATAGTAACTGGGCCAAGGGACTGTCGGGGGTGAAGGGCCTGAGACCCACACTGCCCTTGGCTGAGGAGGGGCCCTGGGTCCCTCCCGCCCTCAGCTTCTTCCTCCACAAAGTGGTGGCCACAGGCCTTCTCTCCCTGCTCCCCATTCCTCCTTCCTGCTTCCACTACAGGACCACTGTGCCCAAGCATTCCCCCCTCGGGGCCTTTGTCTCCAGAGCCCCTCACCCCCACCCCCTTTCAGACCTAGGACGGGCCTCCTCTCTCCCCTCTCATTGCCTGGGGTCCCCTCCACCCACGTGCCTTGAAAGCCTCCTCGAGTCCAGCCCCCTACTGTCCCTCCACTCTCCAGGAGACCCACCCTTCCCTACCTTTGGAATCCCCCAACCCTATCATGCTCAGGGCCCTGACGCCTCCCTCCCGTGGCCCCCCAAGCCTCCGAGGTCACCCTCCCCCCCAGCCCCACATTCCCCGCCAATTTACTGAGTGCCTACGATGTGCAAAGCTCTGCTGGAGGCTGCAGAATACCCTGGGTAACGTGGGTTCGGGGTCCGCATCCAGTTTCCAGTTGTCAGAGCGCAGGAGGGGCCCTGAACGTCTCTGGGCCTCGACGTCCCCCTCTCCCACGTGGAATGACGACATCCCCGGGGTGGAAAAGAGGTTTCCCACGGTGCTGGGAAAGAGAGGCAGCGCCTGCGGCAGAGCGAGGCCAAGGGCTCGCGCGGGCTCCCTCCCTGGGCCAGGCCTCCTTGCGGGCCGCCAGGTAGGTCACCGCGCTGCTTGGGGCGCCTGAGCACGGGACCGGCCGGCCTCAGCCGCGTCCAGGCCCGGGCAGGCGGCCAGGTGAGCTCGCCCAGGCGCTCCCAACACGCCACTGGCGTCCGTGCGTCCAGCGGGCCGAGCACAGGTCATGGAGCCGCGCGCGGGGGGCGCCACAGACCCTAGGGGGAGCGGAGGAGGTACGGGGCGAACGGGAGCGAGTGGACGCGTCCCTGCCAGCCCTCGCCCCGCCTGTCTGCTCGTCACCTTTTCCTTCTGGCAGGTGGTAAACAAGGCAGCCCTGGCGCCCAAGGGGCGGCGGCGGCCGTGGCGGCGGCGGCGGCGATAGAGGGCAGGGCCCCAGCGACCCGGGCTGGGCTCTGGGCCCCCTACCCGCACCCGCGCTGCGAAGCGGTGCACCAGACCCGGGGGCTCTCAGGAGGGTCCGGGGAGAGGTGCAGGAGGGGGTCTGCCCGGGGTCACTGGACACACCTGGGCACTCGGGCAGGGTCTGTGGTGGCCTCCGGGGGGTTAGGCAGGGCCCTGCGAGGATATGGGAAGGGGCAATCCGGGGCTACGTGGGCCGGCAGGGGTACCTAGGCTATCTAGAGGGGAACCGGGGGTGCCGGGGCCACAGGGGGCCGGACCGTGTTCTGTCGGGACCTCTGGGAGAGTCGGGATCCTTCTCGATGCTGGCGGGGAAGAGTTTGGGATCTGGGATTCTGGCGGCAGTTGGGGGAGGGGGCAGTAGGACACCTCCAGAGATGCCCACAGGGTGTTCGGAGGGGTCCGGGAATACTGGGGTTAAACAGCTAAGTCCAGAGATATCTTGGGGGCAGGCGGGGTCCACGGGCAAGCGAGGGACAGTCGGTGACCTTCGCAACTGTGGAAGAGTGGTCCCGGGTCTCCGGGATCTTGATGGCCACTCTAGGTCTTCGGTCATCGGGGGGCGTGGGGGCTCGCTGAGACTGAAGGTGGGCGTTGATCTGCCCTTTCCGTTCGCCAGGCGGTGGCCTTCCTCCGCGCGCGGGCCCCAGCGCCCGGGAGCGGCTGGCGCGGCTGGACGCGCGCCCCCTGGCGGCCCGAGCTGCGGCGGACGTGGCGGCGCTGGTACGCAGGGCGGGCGCCACTTTGCGCCTGCGCCCCAAGGAGGGTGCGTGACAGGGGCGGGGCGTCCAGAGGGCGTGGTCGGAGCGGAGCCGGGTTCTGGGGGGGCGGGCCTGGGATTGTTAGTTACTGCCCTGGGTGGGGCCAGCGAGTGAGTGTGAGTTGGGAGGACGAGGCTCGGCGGTGTTGAGGGGTCTGGGATTTAGCCTATAATATTCCTCTGGGAGGTGACACAGAGGTGGGTTATTGCAGTGGGTGAACGTTGCACGATCAGTGTGGGTGCAGGGCTGAACTTTACCATTGTCAGAGGGATTTCGAGTGGCATTTCCTAGGAGGCGGGGCCTAGAGAGGGTTGGGGCGGGCATTCAGCTAAGGGGCGGGACCGTAAGGTTAGTCAAGGGACTGGAGCTTATAAGCGGGTGAAGGGGCTGTGGCTGGAAAAGTCAGCAATGGGTTGAGGTTTATAGGCTAACTAGAGAGCGTGGCCTGAAATCTTCAGCAACTAAATCGTGGAGTAGCACCCTGTAGGGTGGGTCTAAGGGTTTAATTTGAGGGGCAGGATCTGGGTTTTATTAGGGTGGTAGGAAGGTCTGGAAAATTATTCAAATAGCCAGTCCCAGGGTTATTATTTATAAAGGCGGGATCCAGGAGTCCCCTCGTGTCAGACCCGATTAAGGATCCAAAGCTGTCACTGCAGTGGCTCAGGTCGGTGATGTGGTTAGAGTTGGATCCCTGGCCAGGGAATTTCCACTTGCTGCAGGCACAGCCAAAACGGAAAACAACAACAACAACAACAATGCGATATCAGGATAGTTATTCGTGTGAGCGGAGCCTAGTTAAATGCATGAGCAAATCTGTACATCCCAGAGACAAAGAGGCTAGAATATTAACTTACGGGGCACTTCCTAGATGGTTTCCTTATAGTACTCCTCCGACTGCCTCTTTCATTCCCCAGCCATTAGCGTGCTGGATTCGGCGGACATAGAGGTCACGGACAGTCGCCTTCCTAATGCCACTTTCATGGCACATCGGCCCCAGGTACCACCTCTTCCCCTTAATCCAAGCCACCTACCTAGAGACTGGCAATGTATGTACACTTGTGTCCTTACTGTAGCATCGTCGGTCAGAGACTTTGGGTACGCGTACGGCGCCACCCCAAGTGACCCAGAGTAAGACACGTGGTGCTTCGAAGCCGCTCCAGGCCTCTGGTCGGTTCTGTGTGGAACTGATTCGCAGTTCCATGGGCTTTGGCCTCACATTAAGTGGAGGCCGAGACACAGGCGGGGACGCTCCACTGGCAGTGCGCGGGCTGCTGAAGGATGGGCCAGCACAGCGCTGTGGTCGCTTGCAGGTGAACAATGAGGCACCCTCCATTCAAGAGTGCCAGCCCTCACCCTTTGTCGGTGTGCTCTCTATTTTGACTTTCCTAGAACGTTTCTTGCCTTGCACTCTTGCAGCCTGGCGACCTCGTGCTCCACATCAATGGAGAGTCAACGCAGGGGCTCACCCATGCCCAGGTCGTGGAGAGGATTCGTGCAAGCGGCCCGCGGCTCTGTCTGGTGCTAAGCAGGCCTCCTAAGACCCACCCCGGCAAGCCTGAGGGCGTGGGAGGGTCCCGGAAAGAAGATGGTGGGTTTCCAGGGGAGAGGGGTCAGGGATCTGTGAGGGGAAGAAAAGGGTTCCAGGGTGGAGAGGCTGGGGTCCTGAGCAAGAAGGGTTTGGCATCCTCAGTGGGGAAGATTGGGGGCTTGGTGTCTGTGAGGGTCATGATAGTCTCAAAGTGGGGGGCAGAAAGAGTGGGGTCCCACGATAGGAAAAAGGATGGATTTCGGAGGGGAGGCTTTTGAAGTACCTGGAGGGAAGAGGAAGGAAGGGGTTTGGGGTAAAAGTGGGCGTTCAGGAGTTCCCATCATGGCGCAGCGGAAACGAATCCGACTAGGACCCGTGAGGTTTCGGGTTCGATCCCTGGCCTCACTCAGTGGGTTAAGGATCCAGTGTAGCCATGAGCTGTGCAGCTCAAGTTCGCAGACGCAGCTCAGATCTGGCATTGCTGTGGCTGTGACGTAGGCTGGCAATTGTAGCGCCAATTAGACCCCTAGCCTGGGAACCTCCATATGCCCTGGGTGCGGCCCTAAAAAGACCAAAAAAGAAAAAAGAAAAAAAAGGAAAAAAGAAAGAAAGAAAGAAAGAAAGAAAGAAAGAAAGAAAGAAAGAAAGAAAGAAAGAAAGAAAGAAAGAAAGAGAGAAAGGAAGAAAGAAAGAAAGAGGAGTTCCCATCGTGGCGCAGTGGTTAACGAATCCGACTAGGAACCATGAGGTTGCGGGTTCGGTCCCTGACCTTGCTCAGTGGGTTAACGATCCGGCATTGCCCTGAGCTGTGGTGTAGGTCGCAGACGCGGCTCGGATCCCGCGTTGCTGTGGCTCTGGCGTAGGCCGGTGGCTACAGCTCCGATTGAACCCCTAGCCGGGGGAACCTCCATATGCTGCAGGAGCGGCCCAAGAAATAGCAAAAAGACAAAAAAAAAAAAAAAAAAAAAAAAAAAAAAGAAAGAAAGAAAGAAAGAAAGAAGGAAAGAAAGAAAAAGAAAAGTGGGTGTTCAGCAAGAAAGGTTGTGGTCCTCAGATGGGAAGGCATTGTGAGTCTTAGAGGAGAGGGGATGGAACGGGGCTCCAGAAGGTAGGGGGGGGTCTAGTCCCAAAAGACAAAGGGTCCATCAGGGGAAGCGTTGGTAGTCGAGGAAGGGTGGATGAGCAAGGTTAGAATCTGGGATCCTAGATGGGAGGGGGTTGATTTCCTTTGGACTGTGTGGGAATTGATTTCTGATGGGAGTGTTCTGGATCCAGGAGGGGAAGAATTTCAGGAAAGAAAGTGTGAGGTCTTGGGTGGCCCCGGTTCCTGAAAAGCACATCCGTGCCTCGACTGGAGGTTTCTCTTAGTACCAGGATCTCGGTCTCCCGCAGCTCTTAGAGTTTTCCAGCCACTCTCAGCTAAGGGGCCCCATCTTCATCTCCCACCCTATCGCCCAGTCTAAACCACAGTCTTGCCATCCTCAGATCTCAGCCCAGATCCTGGGAGACCAGAGGTGATGAGGTCTCGCAGCGCCAGCACTTCCCCGCTTCAGCACCCTCGACCCCGTACGACTCCCCAAACCCGGGGCAGCGCGGAGCTTAGCCCAGCAGGAGCAGCCGACGGCCCCGCGGATCCTCCGCTTGAGCGCTGCACGGAGGACCCAGAAGACCAAACCCCAGATTCCCCCGGACCCTGGCTGGTGCCGAGCGAGGAACGGCTCTCGCGGGCCCTAGGGGTCCCGGGGGCAGCGCAGTTCGCCCTTGAGATGGCAGCCGGAAGGCGGAGGCACTGAGCGTGCATCAGACGGCTTACTTGGTAGTGCCCATCCCGGATGTAGCGCGCTCTGCCCATGCCTATTAGCATTGCGCGGAGAGCTTCCAGTTGGTCTGGTCTTCCAGCAGCTCAGTCGACCAGCCCGGGCTCCCCTCGCGGCGTCAGTGGTATGGCCCTCCTGGACCGGCTCGCCCTGCACTTCTAGATTGGGGGGGGGGAGATAATAAAATGGTTCGGTCCAGTCCTGACTTTCCAGGTGCTGTAGGCCGGGTGGGGCTCCCAAGTCCAACCCGTAAAGGGGGTGGGTCGATCTGGTCTCCAGGAGGGCCTCTTCTAGCAGCTGTTGACAAGCTTACTTCGTACTGTTTCTTTCTTGCCATTAAGAGACTTCTTTGCTTCTGCTGGCATGCTTTCTGCCCACTCCGTTCCCCTTGGCCAACTCCTGCTTCTCTCCCCATTCATTCATTTCACTTTTTTGGAGGTGTGTAGGGCTCACAGTTAATTATTGTGCACGGCGTGGAGAATGCAGAAGTGGGGCCTATTGTGTCGGAAGTGCACCAGTATACCCAGAGCCCAGTCGAGAATCGTCCAGATCCCCAGCGGGGGCTGAAATTGCAAGATTAGAACCAGGGCTGCTTCTTTCGCTGAGCGTCTGCGGTCTCTCACTTCCCCCTTGGTCGGCCAGCTTTCCCTAGCCTGTAGACTGCCACCCCCAGGGCACGAGCTGGGGCCCTGGAGCCCCCATCGGGGTGGAGCCAGAAGGTGTGAGTCAGCGGGCCGGGCTAAAAAAGGCTGTTAAAACCTTTGGGCCGCGCCCCCCCTCTTCCATAGATGGTGACGAAAGGCAGCTGGGCTTGTGTGCACAAGACACACGCTGGGCGTTCCCGGTCCCGGGAGAGGCCAGAGTCTCCTCTACCCTGGGAACAGAGCCCCAAAGTCAAGGCTTATATGACCAGCCAGACTCCAATCCATGTAGTCCCAAAGCGGGCGCTGACCGAAGCTAGAAATGTCTGGTCACCTCCGATGTCACCACATCCTGAACACCTGGTCTCATCCCCCCGAAGAAGGAAGCTGTGGTCTGGAGGGAATGGGCAGCTCTTACCCCTTTGGGGAGGGGCTGGAGAGGTGGGGAAGAGAAATGAAAGGACCAGATCGTGAGTGTCCATGGCGGCTCTGGGGAACAGAGAAGGATTGTAAAGCCAGGCTTGGCGCCAGGTGAAGAGGTGAAATCTTAAATAATTAGCGCTGTAGCCATTGTGGGGGAGTGTGCCCGGGCTTCTAGCTGACCCTGACTCAGAGCCTGGTAGAGGTGTGGCTCTAGGGAATTCAGGCAAGGGCTCTAGAGCCCCAGTCCTATAAACACAGTCACACCCAGGAGACTAAAATAATAGTAACCCCAGCCATCATTTACTTAGCCTTATCTGGGCTACAGGCTTTACCAGCACGATCTGGTTTTCTTTTCTTTTTTTCTTAATTTTTTTTTTTTGTCTTTTTGCCTTTATTAGGGCCGCTCCCGCAGCATATGGAGGTTCCCAGGCTAGGGGTCTAATCGGAGCTATAGCTGCCAGCCTATGCCAGAGCCACAGCAATGCCAGATCCGAGCCGTGTCTGCGATCTACACCACAGCTCACGGCAACGCCGGACCGTTTAACCCACTGAGCAAGCCAGGGATCGAACCCGCCACCTCATGGTTCTTAGTCGGATTCGTTAACCACTGCACCACAACGGGAACTCCTAAAAAATTTTTTTATTGTAGTTGATTTACAGTGTTCTGTCAATTTTTGCTGTAAAGTGACCCCGTTATACATATATTTTTTCTCACATGTTCCTTCACAAGTGATCAGATATAGTTCCCTATTTTCCCATCTAGTTAGTTACACACCAACTCAACAATCCTGATATGTCCATTTCACAGAAGACAGAAGTAAGGCCCAGTGAGTATAAATAGCCTGAGGAAGTTGGGGATGGAAGCAAGATTTAATCTTGCCTGATTCCCAAGCCTGTCCTCTTAATCTCACCTGCATTCAACAAGTATTAATTGAGCCCCAACTGTTTACCTTGCATTCAGAGGCAGTGGTGAGATGCTGTAGAAATGAAGCAAAGGTTTTTATCCTTATGCAGATGATGTAGTGGGGGAGGGGTAGACAGATGTCAGAAAAGAAAAGACAAGAATAAATAAAAGATCATTTCAGAGAGAAGCGAGAATTGTGAAGAAAGCCAAAGGTTATGGTGGGAGAGGTAATGATGGTGGCTGCTGGCCTCTTTGAAGACACAATATCTGAGCTGGGACCTGAATGATCAGAAGCCACATGTCTGGGGAGTTCCTGTCGTGGCTCAGCAGAAACGAATCGACTAGGAACCATGAGGATGCAGGTTCAATCCCTGGCTTGCTCAGTGGGTTAAGGATCCGGCATTGCTGTGAGCTGTGGTGTAGGTCGCAGGTGTGGCTCAGATCTCTCATTGCTGTGGCTGTGGTGTAGGCCGGCAGCCATAGCTCTGATTGGACCCCTAGCCTGGGACCTCCATATGCTGTGGGTGCGGCCCTAAAAAGACCAAAAAAAAAAAAAAAAAAAGAAGAAGAAGCTAGGTGTCTGAAGGGCTGGGAAAAGGATATTGACAGCTGTGGGGACAGCAAGTTCAAAGGCCCTGATGCAGAGCAGGGTTTGTTCTGTTCTAGAAACTCAGGCACGTCCTCAAAGAGTTGGAAAGCACACAGTTGGCTCTGGGAAGTGTGCTTCATGCCTTCCACTATCCAATCACTCTTCAGGCAACCTGGGCTGAAAGAGGGGAGCCCCTTCTGTGGTTGTGTGGGACTCCGGGTTGGGGACGGAAAGCAGACCGGCCTTGGTTGAACCATCCTGGCCTTCCAATGAGATGAGAATGAAAGCAACACCCACTCTGGAGGGTGTGCCCCTCAGCACATCTTGGGGGAGATCCTGATGCCCGTGACCAGGTGCATGTCGCAGATGCAGAAATTGAGGCTGAGTCAGGAGAAATTACTCGCTCAGGATAACACGCTCTTCAAATGTCATCAGCCTGTTCACCGAGCCTGGCACCCAAGAGCCTTGCCCTCATCTTGCCAAGCTCCCAGCAATAAATAAGCCTGTCCTCCTTCCCCATTCTTCATCTGGGACTGGGCTGACAGACCCTTTACTTAGAAGCAGGAAACAGAAGCTCAGCACTTAGGGCCAAGACCTCCCCAGAATTGCAGAACAGAGAATCATATCTTGGGCTCTGACACTATTAAAAAAGTCCACCCTCATCTACTCAGCAGCGTGATGCTCCACAGGCTCTGTTCTCTCTCTGTCTCGGGTCTGTGCACTGGCGAGGTCCCATTCCCATTGCTACTAAGAGGTTTATTCCACCGTCTATGACCTTTTGTCCACAATTCCAAAATCCAAAAAAACTCCAGAGACCCACAGTTTTCCCACAAAGTTGGGCACCATTTGGTTCATTTGGTTACAAAACTTGACTTAACCAGGAGTGATTTTTGGTCCTGGCTTATCCCACTTGCTGTGAACGGCCACACCATTCCATGAGGAAATAACGTGTTTGTTTGTTAGTTTTTAACCGGGCAGTCTCAGACACCGCTGAGAAAAGTCATATATCTTATATGCACTGGGAAAACTCTCTAAACCCCGAAATATGCTGAATTCTGAAAACGGACCTGAATTTAACCCTGGCTTTGGCCCTTTTTCCAGCTAAGGAAACTGAGGCACTCCCTCCCCAAAGCCAAAACATTTCTGAGTTGAGGCAGCCCCAGGCACATTTGTATTCTAAAAACGGGAAGGGTCGTCTCCTTTCAACACACGTTACGAGGAACTGCCGAGCCTCAGAAGCTGGTAGTTCCCCCCCCCGCCGCCCGAGATGGGGCGCCCCGGGGCGGGGTGGGGGGCGCTGTGCGCTGTGCGCTGGGCAAGGAGAATCCTTGGCGGGCGGGGCGAGGGGCTTCCGGGGCGGCAGCCACCTGGCCCAGCCCGCTCCGGCCCCGCCCGCTTCTGCTCCGCGCGGTGATTCACTCCCTCCTTCGCCCCGGGGCCCCCTTCCCGGCCAGACGGCGGGGAAGACGGTTGGGTGTGCAGCGTCCTCGAACCCGCAAGCAAGCGAGCAGCTCCTCGGCGCCCTTCGGGACTCAGGTCCACGCCATGGCGGATTCCGAGCGCCTCTCGGCCCCGGGCTGCTGGGCCGCCTGCACCAACTTCTCGCGCACCCGAAAGGGATTTGTCCTGTTGGCTGAGATTGTAAGTGTCCTGGGACTGGCTGGTGGGCAAAGGCGGGTGGAGTGGCTGGATCACGCGGACTGGGGCAGCCCCGGGGGAGGCAGGCTCGCGGCCGCGGGTGATCGGCAGTGGGGCGCGGGGTGGGTGGGTCGGTGACGGAGGCCCGAAACCAGGGGCACATGCAGGGCGAGTCAGTGAGGTTTGGAGAAGGTGGTCGGCAGCTGCTGGCCCATGGAGTCAGGCACGAGGCCCACAGGGCATACGGGCGACCCCGCGGAAGGAGACCCCGTAGATTCATTAGTGGACTCATAGAAGGGGTTCCCGGGGCTGGGTGGTGGGGGATCCTCCCGTGGCAGGGCGTGGCGCGGCCTGGGCAGTGGCGGGCGGGCTGGCAGAGCGCCCAGGGGCGGGACCTGTTGGGGTGGGGCCCCCGCGCGCGCTTGTCCCGCGGGGCAGGGCCACCCGTCCTACCCCAGTTCTTCCTCGCTCCTCTGTGACGGGGCGGGAGGTCCTTAGCTATTGGGGCCGCTCGGGAGCCTCGGTTTCCCACCCCCGGCAAAGGGGGTGCCTCCTTTGAGTCGCTCGTAAAAGAGGTGCGGCGCCTTTAACAGAGCCCTGCCCCTCCGGTGTCACTCGCACCGATTCCCAAAGGGGTTGCCCGGGGAACCGCACGTCCCGCCCCGTCAAAGCCCTGAAGCTGGCGCCAGCAGCGCTCACAAAAACCACCTGAAGGCACCACTCCCCTTGGGCTATCCTAGAAGGGAAAAGAGGGGAAACTGAGGCACCCAACCCTACCCCTCCCTAGCTAGGTGACCCTGGATAAGTTACCTCGTGTCTCTCTGTTCCTCTCTTTTCTCATCTATGACATAAAGGTATTAATAATAGTACCTGGCTCATTAGGTTGTTGCGATGATTGAGGGAATTAATACCTGTACAGCTCTTAGAACAATATCCCAAACACAGTATGCACACATTAAGTGTTTAGCTATTGGTCATCTTCCCAGTCCTGGTGGGCATCTGAGTTTGAGACCCTCCCCACCCCCAATTTAAACCCACGCCCTCAGCCCTTGGAGTCGATCGATCGAAGCCCCCTTTCGCCTATCTTTCCAGGTAGTGTGCCTGGTGATTCTGATCTGCTTCAGTGCCGCGACGTCAGGATTCTCTTTCCTGTCGGTGATAGAGATGATCTTTGCTGCTGTCTTCTTTGTCATCTACATGTGTGACCTGCACACCAAGATACAAATCATCAACTGGCCTTGGAGTGTGAGAAAGGGGCCACAATGACCAGGCTAGGGAGGGGCTTGGGGAGGGGGGGGATTTTGAATGCTGACTTTCCTCTTCTCCCTGCCCTTCACAGGATTTCTTCCGAACCCTCATAGCAGCCATCCTCTACCTGATCACCTCCATCCTTGTGCTCGTGGAGGGAGGACACAGCTCCAAAATTGCCGCAGGGGTAAAGGCTGTGGCTCTGAAGCACTGGGAGAGGGGTTTGAGGCTCCCGGGGCCATTTGTGTCTCTGCTTCTGTCAGAAAGTGTGTGACCCACAGGAGGTCACACCTGTCCTCAGGGCCTCCTGCAGAAAAGGCTGACTCAGGTCCTGGTTTTCCTCCCCCAAGTGTCATTGGCAATAAAGGGCCACAATTTGTCCAACACAGGGACTTGTGTGGGAAGCACAATGAGACGGCCCCTTTGTCAATACACTAGACTACCATCTGCTAGAGCTTTGTCTCCGTGTACAGTATGAATGGGGCCGCCTATATATGGGGCCACTCTGTGGCTGCACTGTGTTGAGAGGTACTAGGAAGGGGGAGGGTGGGGGTAGAGACTCATCTCTGGCCTTTCCCTGGGGCTCTCTGACTTCTCAACCTGGGGCTTTAGTCATCATCCCTGCGTGGGGTAGTCATTGAAGGTGGTAGGTACAAGGAAGTAAAAGAATGAGGAGTGTGACCTGCCCTAATCCAACCCACCTCCTTCTCATCACCCTCTCCAGGTACTGGGCCTACTGGCTGCATGCTTGTTTGGCTACGATGCCTACATTACTTTCCCCTTGAGGCAGCAAAGACATACAGCAGCCCCTACTGGTAAGTGTGTGGGTGTGTTGGGGGGGGGGGGCGGTGTGGTTAAGGGGACTGAGAAAGCAAGAGGTCTTCCAAGAGCACGAATGCGAACTCTGTCCCTTCTTGGTACTCAAGGCTTTAGTGCCAAAAAGTACCATAAGCTTCAGTATACTTATCGGTAAAATGGGCGTCTTAAAATCTGTAACAGGAACCTGCCAATGCTGTTTCTCTCTTCTCCTCATTTGTAGACCCTGCAGATGGCCCCGTGTAGGTGAACTCCCTTCGCGTGTCTCAGCAACCTGCAAATAACACCTCCATCGCAATAACTCCTTCCCGCCCCTACTGAAAGTGCCTTTACCGGGAGACCATGCCTTCCAGCCTGCCAATCAACCCTCCTGGGCGTGGCCACCCTTATGGGTCCGCCTAGGTCCACCTTCCTTCTGCAGTATCCAGAGACGCTAGTTCTGCCTGGACAATGCCCCCACCTAAAGCCACAGATTTCAGACTCCAGGCCCCAGGTTGTGACCCTCTCCAAATAACCTTTTCTGTGTGTGTTGGGTGGGAGGGGTTCCATGGAGGAATAAATACATAATAACCAGATTGTTAGAACATATGAGAATGAATAAATTAAGCCTTTGATCAAACGTAGATAAATCTCAAGCATCATCAGGAAGGGGGGAAAATTAGGCTGGAGCAAGGAAGTAAAGAAGCCAGGTCTGTTTTACAACAAATATTAAATTACTTCAGTAATACAAACAGGAGGGAGGAAGGAAGGGGATTTATGACTGAAGTTGGGGGGGGGTCGTCATCGACACTGACTTGAGAATGGAGACCCCCCTGGACTGTCTCTCCTTCAAGCTACGATGCAGTTCTTGTCCCTGGCCTGGCGAGACATCCCTGGGCGCGAGGTCCCGGGGAGCTGTGGAGATGGGGAGTTGGGGGTCTCAGCTGCAGTGTCCCGAGCAGGCACAGACCGGCACAGGTGTGGGGGCAGCGGGATGCGTTCCCCCAGGAAGAAGCCGTCGTCCTCTGAGGACTCGGAACTGGGGCTGGTGGACGAGCTGGAGCAAGAGCCTGAGTCTGACCCTGATCCTGAGTCACATTGATGGTGGCGACGTCTGCTCGAGTGGCGGCGGTGATGGTGATGGTGGTGGTGGTGATGATGATGGTGGTGGTGGCGGCGGTGGCGGCGGCGGGTGGGGGCCCTGGGCGGGGGACTGCGCGGCCTGCGGCGCTGGGCTGGGGGCGCACTCAGGGTCCGCCGTGGGCCTCCGTCAGACACCAGAGGGTCGCGGAAGCTGACGCGCGGGGCGCTCTGGCGACCGAAGGCTCCATCTTCCGGATGCGGGTCTGGCTGGCCGGGAGGCCCTGAGGGTGGTTCGGGGGCACTGCGGAGCCCCAGTTCGGGCATGGAGTGGCGGTGGGGGGCCCCTCTCAGAAAGCGGGCGGGCTCCTCCGGGCCTGCAGCTGGAAAAGAGAGAGATGGAGGGACTCCCTGTATCTCCCCCCCTACCCCCGACGCCCAGGGGAAGCCTTTGGAAGGGCCTTCTCTCTCCTTTCCCCCATCAGGACTGGGAAAGCGGGGGCCGGCGTCGGAGCAGGGCAGCGGGGAGAGTCCGGGAATTCTGAGGCCCGGGGCAGGCTCTGGGTGGGGAGGAGGAGGTGGTTGAAAGCGGGAGGAGCAGGGCTGGATGGGTGAATGGGGTGTGGCAGGGGTGGGGGCGTGACGTCTGGTGGAAGGGGCGTGGCCAAGGCTGGCGCCGACGTGGTTTGGGATGGAATGGGGGCGGAGGGCGAGGGGGTCAAAGATTTGGAGGAAAGGAGGTGGAACTTGGGCTCAAGCTGGGACAAGTGGAGGTAGGGGAAGGGCCCTGTACAGAAATGGGGCGGAACCAGGGTTCGCGTAGGGGTGTCGTCTGGGACGGAGACCAAGCCTGGAATGGTTTGGGGGCGGAGTCAGGGCTGAGGTGGGGGCGGGGCCAGGGATGCTGCAGGTGAAGGACCCGAAGGAGTCAAGGGGAGGGGACAGGGTTGAGTCGGGGGCACTGGAATGGCTGGGCATGGTTCGAGGATTAGCTCACCAGACGCTGGCTCAGTGCTGGTGCCTTTGGTGGTGGTCTCAGAGGCCCCCTCCACAGCAGAGAAGGAGGCTGTGGAGGCCGCGAGAGGTGTGGAGACGGTGCCTGCGCTCCAGCTGCGGCGGCCGGGCCCGGGAGCTGTGGGCTCAGACCCCAGGCTGCAGGCTCGAGAGCAGAAGATGAGACCACGACGCGGCAGGAATGGGCGGCCCAGGAGGGCTCGCCCACAGCGACTACAGCAGAAGCAGCGGTCTGAGGCATGCCAGTGCTGGCCCTCATAAGCCATCTGGCCCTGGTCTAGGCCTGCCGGGATGGACACGAGGAAGAAAACTGAGGCAGAGCCCCCAGGCACAGTCCCAACTCCTCCTGAATGGGGGCCCTTCTTGGGAAGAGGCAGGAAATCGGAGGCAGGGTACCCAGAGATGCCCTCTCTCCCCGCCTCTCCAGAATGGGTCCCTTCTCTGGAGAAAGCAGAAAACTCAAGGTTTTGTTCTCACCCCAGGGTTCCTCATCCTCCTTCCCTCCTGGAAACTGGCTGATAAACGTCTCTCTTGCCTCCCTTTCTTCCCCCACCCGGGGCGGGGGGTGGGGGGAGGCTTCCAGTGTGGGGGTGGGGCCCTGGACTCTAAGATGTGGGTCAGGCTTTGACATATAAGAGGTGGAAGGAGAGTGGAAGGTGGGCCTGAAGAACAGGCCCGGGTGGCAGTGGCAGGGCATAGTAGGAAGGGCATGGCATTGATGGGAAGGGAATGGGTTTTAGAGGGTAGGGCCTGGGTTAGAAGGTAGGGTTTACCTAGGCTGATGGAGGAGGGTCTTAGAGAATAAGGCATAGCTTGGAGTAGGGGCTAGGCTGAGAGGGTAGGAGGGTAGCTTTGGGGGGCTAGGAATTAGAGGGCACTCTGGAGGTGGGCCTAGATGTCTAGTGGTGCCTAGTGTTGGGTAGGTGGCATTTAGAAGTTATGGCATGGGAGTTCCCGTCGTGGCGCAGTGGTTAACGAATCCGACTAGGAACCATGAGGTTGCGGGTTCGGTCCCTGGCCTTGCTCAGTGGGTTAACGATCCGGCGTTGCCGTGAGCTGTGGTGTAGGTTGCAGACGCGGCTCGGATCCCGCGTTGCTGTGGCTCTGGCGTCGGCCGGTGGCTACAGCTCCGATTCAACCCCTAGCCTGGGAACCTCCATATGCCGCGGGAGCGGCCCAAGAAATAGCAACAACAACAACAATAATGCCGAGGGAGCGGCCCAAGAAATAGCAACAACAATAATAACAACAACAAAAAGACAAAAAAAAAAAAAAAAAAAAAAGAAGTTATGGCATGAAGGGGGACATTGGTAATGGGGTCGCAGTGAAGGGTATAGGGCTGTGGTTCTGGGGCTAGACTTAAAATATGGGGTCTAACGAGAGATGGGGCCTGGAAGATAGGAGGAATCCTGGGGGTGGGGCTGTGATCCAGCTGTCTATCCATCCCCCCTCCAGACCCATGTTCACCCACCAATGTGCTCCCCACAGCCATCACAATACTCCGCGTGGCGGGCCTCGTAGCAGGCGCAGCAGTGGGGGCGGCTCTGACGCATGACATAGCGCTGGCCTCCTAGCGACGCTTCACACTCGAAGCAGCAGAAGTGACCCATGTGCCAATGCCGGCCCTCAGCCTCCGTGCACTCAGGAGAGAAGATGATCTGGGGGACAGAGGCCATCAGTGGCCATCAGAAGGGCCCACCCCTGGCCTTGCCCCCCACTCCATTCGCACCCCCGGGAGAGGAGGGAGAGGCACGAACCTCATCACAGGCTTGGCAGCGGGGGCGCAGGCGTTCGGCATGGTGGCGACCACAGTAGACCTTGCCGGCGTGGTAGAAGTAGATGAGGTCCACCAGCAGCTCCCGGCACGTGGAGCACACGAAGCACTGGGGGTGCCAGCAGGCACCCAGGCCGGCACGGCTGGCAAACACAGCGATGTCCCCGCCTCCAATCTGCTTCCCGCACTGCCAAATGACAGATGGACGCCGTCACCATTACCAAGATGATCAGATGGATGGGGGTCAGCCATAGCGTGTCACACTGAGGCCTTTCCCCATGGCCTCTGTGACCAACCCCATTCTGGGGGTGACGTTGAGACAAGGCCCTGCCTACATGACCAGGGGTGGGGTTGGGAGAAAGTCCCTAGAAAGTCACCCTGTTCCTGGAAACCACAGAGACAGGCCCTATTCCTCCTGAATGGCCTTAAAGGAAAGTCTTGCCTTTAAGGCGTTGGGGACATAGAGACAGGCCAGGCCCAGTTGGGGGAGTTTAATAAGAGACCTCACATAACAGTAAGATCTAAAGTCTGGCTCCGCCCACAGGGTTTGGGGCTTACAGACAAATCCCAACCATGACCCAGCTCTCGAGACAGGCCCTGTCACTGTGCCTTGGCTTTTTTTTTTTTTTTTTTAAAGGCCACACCTATGGCATATGGAAGTTCCCAGGCTAGGGGTTGAATCGGAGCTGCAGCTGCCGGCATAGGCCACAGCCACAGCAACGCCAGATCCCTACCCCAATGATCAAGGCCAAGGATCAACCCCCAATCTGCAACTTCACGGTTCCTATTCGGATTCGTTTCCACTGTGCCACAACGGGAACTCCTGTGGGCTGGTTCTTAAAGACAAGTCTGGATCAAAAGAGGACCAGATAGCCCACACACCATATGCACGGCCTGAAAGGGAGGAAACTAATAGATAAGATCTACTAGGGCCTCTATTTTTTTTTTCTTTTTTTTTGCCTTTTGGGGCTGCACCGTGGCATATGGAGGTTCCCAGGCTAGGGAGCCAATCAGAGCTACAGCTGCCAGCCTGCACCACAGCCACAGCAATGTGGGGTGGGATCTGAGCTGTGCAGCATCTGTGACCTACACCACAGCTCACGGCAATGCCAGATTCTAAACCCACTGAGCAAGACCAGGGATTGAACCTAAAACCTCATGGTTACTAGCGGATTCGTTTACACTGTGCCACAACGGGAATTCCTACTAGGGCCTCTTTACAGGTAGACCAAACCTAACAGTGGGATCTAAGGGCACCCCCCCCGCCACCCCCGTCCACCAGGGGGGCCCTAGAGACAGACCTCGCTGGCCAGGGAGGCCTTAGAGAAGGTCCCACCTAATAATAAAACACAAGGGAAAGACACTAGACAGACCACCAGGGCTCAAGCGACAGGCCTCACCTTCCAGGGGCTGTAGAGACGGACCCTGCCCCCCAGGGCTTAGAGCAAAGGCACTGCCCCCTTCCCTGAGGCCCTCCATGGCTCACCTCCTCGCAGATGGCCCCAGTGATGGTCACGGGGAAGATGCGAACAGTACCACGTCCCAGATTCTCCCGCTTCCGCTGCTGGCTGAAGGCTCGGAGCTCTTTCTTCTCCTCCTCTTCCAAGGCTGTGCAGTACTGTACCTGGGGTAGTGCGGTCTTCCAGGCTCCTCCCTGATGCCTGCCCCCACCTCCCCCACCCCCAGGACCCTCTTCCCAATTTCATCCACGCTCAAATAAGTTTCCTTGTAATTTTTTTTTTCTTTTTGGCCATTTCTAGGGCTGCTCCCGCAGCATATGAAGGTTCCCAGGCTAGGGGTCTAATCGGAGCTGTAGCCACCGGCCGACACCAGAGCCACAGCAACGCAGGATCCAAGCCTCGTCTGCGACCTACAACACAGCTCACGGCAACGCCGGATCTTTAACCCACTAAGTGAGGCCAGGGATCGAACCCGCAACCTCATGGTTCCCAGTCAGATTCGTTTTTGCTAAGCCATGACGGTAACTCCCAATAAGTTTCCTTGTAAGCCCTTCCCTTATTCAAGATGGTGCTTCCTGTCTGAAATACTCCCCCCACCCTTTAACCTATCTCCCAAGACCCAGCTGCGGTTTTGCCAAGGAATATCCCCTGATTGGCTGTCCACACTGGTCGCCTCAGATCAGCTCACCTTTCCTCCTCTGCCCCTTACCTTTTTTTTTTTTTCCTTTTTAGGGCCACCCCCAAGGCATATGGAGATCCCCAGGCTAGGGGTAGAATCGTAGCTACAGCTGCTAGCCTACACCACAGCCACAGCAACGCGCCAGATCCAAGCCACGTCTGCAACCTACACCACAGCTCATGGCGACGCCGGATCCTTAACCCCCTGAGCAAGGCCAGGGATTGAACCTGCAACCTCATGGTTCCTAGTTAGATTCATTTCCACTGAGCCACAACAGGAACTCCTGCCCCTGCTCCTTTCGTTCCAGCTGCCCAGCATCTATCCAGGCTGCGCCCCTCTACTGGGTCTGCCCTTCCCAGCTCCTCTCTCCTCACCTCACTGTCGTGTGGGGGCAGCTGGTGCAACAGCTGCTTGATCCTGTATTTCTCCCCAGGACTGTTGACATAGGGGACCTTGTCCTCTGGGAGGCAGCTGAAAAATTGGTACACCTGGGAGGACATGGAAATGGAAGAAAACAATTGAGACTAGGGGTGAGACAAGATGCAGAGGGATTGGGGGGTCCCTACTTCTCTGAGAAAATGAAAGTCATCAGGAGGGAATTTAAAATGACCCCAGGCCATTTCTGCCACCTCCCCCCGCCAAATGCTGAGGGTTCCCTCATGCCGTGACCCCACGTTTCCCTCTGGCGACTTTTCTTTCTTTTTTTGTCTTTTTAGGGCCGCAACCACAGCATATGGAGGTTCCCAGGCTAGGGGTCTAATCGGAGCTGTAGACTCTGGCCTATGCCAGAGCCACAGCAACACCAGACCCGAGCCGAGTTTGTGACCTACACCACAGCTCACAGCAACACCGGATCCTTAACTCACTGAGCAAGGCCAGGGATCAAACCTACAACCTCATGGTTCCTAGTCGGATTCGTTTCCACTGTACCACGATGGGAGCTCCATATATCTTTTCGGATGGTTTTGAAAACCTAGGCAGAACACTTTTTGACATAAATTGTAGAAATACCTTTTTTTTTCGCTTTTTAGGGTTGCACCCACAGCATATGGAGGTTCCCAGGCTAGGGGTCTAATCGAAGCTATTGCTTCGGCCTACCCCACAGCCACAGCAACGCGGGATCCGAGCCGTGTCTGCAACCTATACCACAGCTCATGGCAACGCCGGATCCTTAACCCACTGAGTGAGGCCAGGAATCGAACCTGAAAACTCATGGTCCCTAGTTGGATTTGTTTCTGCCGCGCCATGATGGGAACTCCGGCTCCTCTTTTCTATTCCCCTTTCCGGCAAAATTTCTCAAAAGAGTCGTGTGCCCTTGCTGTCTCCACTTGGTCTCCAGACCCCATTCCAGTCAGGCCTCCCTGCTCTTTCATCCCTGCCCCGCCCCAAGCTGTTCCTGTCACAGGCAGCAGTGACATCCACATGGCTAAACTCATTGTTCAGGTCTCAGTCTTCATCTAACTTTTTTTTTTTTTTTTGTCTTTTTGCCATTTTCTAGGGCTGCTTCCTGTGGCACATGGAGGTTCCAGGCCAGGGGTCGAATCGGAGCTGCAGCGGCTGGCCTACCCCAGAGCCATAGCAACGCGGGATCTGAGCCACGTCTGCAACCCACACCACAGCTCATGGCAATGCTGGATCCCCAACCCACTGAGCAAGGCCAGGGATCGAACCCTCAACCTCATCGTTCTTAGTCAGATTTGTTAACCACTGAGCCACGACCAGAACTCCAGTCTTCATCCAACTTGACTTGCTAGTAGCACTGGACGCAGTTCATCCCCTCACTCTTCCTGGAAACACTGTTCCTTGAGCTTCCAGACCACCACATGCTCCTGGCTTCATTTCCTTCTACCTCATTGACTGCCTCTTCTCTGCCCCTCTTTTGGTTCCTCCTCAACCAGCCGACCCCTAAAGGTGGGAGGGTCCCCAGGCTCAGTCCCTGGTCCTCTTGCCACTGTCTACCTTCATTCCCTTGGGAATCGCATCCAGCTTCATGGCTATAAATACCTTCTCGTGGCTAATGTCTCTCCAGCACATACCTCCAGCCCTGTGACCTCCTACTTGAGTTCCAGACAATGTGACCACTCAGATGTCCAACCCACATCTCAAACTCTAGATAGCCCAAACCAGATTTATGCACTTAACCTTCAAACTTGCTCCTGCTTTGGCCTGCTGGCATCAGTCAATCCCCGAAGTTATCTTTGACCCCCCCACACCCTTCTCACACACCCACAAGCAAATCCTCTCAGCTCTACTTTCAGTACAACCAGGTGTTCCCATTGTGACTCAGTGGTAATGAATCCAGCTAGTATCCATGAGGATGCAGGTTCGATCCCTGGCCTTGCTTGGGGGGTTAAGGATCCGACATTGCCATGAGCTGTGGTGTAGGTCGCAGACACGGCTCGGATCCTGTGTTTCTGTGGCTGTGGTGTAGGCCGGCAGCTACAGCTCCAATTCGACCCCTAGCCTAAGAGTTTCTATATACTGTGGGTGTATCCACGAGGACCTGGGTTTGATCCCTGGCCTCTCTCAGTGCCTTAAAGATCCAGCATTGCTGTGAGCTGTGGTGTAGAGCTCAGATGCAGCTTGGATCCTGTGTTGCTGTGGCTGTGGCTGTGGCCAGCAGCTGCAGCTCTGATTCAACCCCTAGCCTGGAAATTTCCATATGCCAGAGGTGCGGCCCTAAAACAAACAAACAAACAAAAAAAAAACCAGACAAAACAGAATCTGATCACAGCTCGCTGCTTCCACTGCCAGTACCCGCATCAATCATCTGGACTACTGCAGTAGCCTCTCTCTCACTGGTCCCCTGCTGTCACTCACTCCGATAGTCCATTTTATACTCAGCAGACAGAGGGATCCTGTGAAATCCTAAGACAAATTACATACCTTCTCTGCTCACAAGCCATTTGTGCCTCCTCCCTCATCCAGAATATTTGTGCCTCCTCCCTCATCCAGAATAGAAGTCAAATTTCTCCCCAAGGCCCCTGTCATCTCTCTGACCTCACGTCCAACCACTCCCCACATTGCTCACTGTGTTCCAGATACACTGGTCTCCTCACTGTTTCTCACACATGCCAAGCACACTCCTGCCTCATGGCCTTTGCATTAGCTCTCCCCCTAGCCTGGATGGTTCTAAGCTTGGATATCTGTGTGGCTCACATCCTCACCTTCAGGAAGCTCAAATATCAGAGGCTGAGCTGGGCACCCTATTCACAATTTTTTTCCCCATTTTTGGCAGCCCCAGGGCATATGGAGCTCCCGGGCCAGGGATTAGATCTGAACTGCAGCCTTGACCTAAGCCACAGCTGCGGCAACGCTGGATCCTTAACCCACTGTGCCAGGCTGGGAATTAAAACCCAAATCCCACAGCTCCCAAGAAGCTGCCAATCCTGTTGTACCTCAGTGAGAGCTCCCCTATTTACAGTTCTAACCTCTCTCTTTCCCCCACTTCTCTGCTCTTTTTATTCCATAGCCCTTACACCATCTGACCTATTTTTACAGGTTTGCTTATTGGCTCTTGCTCCCTTGGGGAATATAACGTCCATGTGCGCAGACATATTTTTGTGTGTTTTGTTCACTGCTGTGTTCTCACTGTCTGGGTGTCTGACGCACCTGAGGTAAGGGGAGGAGTGGAGTGAACAGGCCCCAAGAAACTGGCTCAGTGATGGATAAGGGTTCCTTGCGAGTTGTGGGGAGCTGGGCAACCCCTCCTAGATCACAGAGGGATCAGAGGGTCTTTGAAGTCTAACCACACACCCTAGCATTTCCCTGGAAATGACTTCCCACCTGAGTGGTGTGTGTGTGTGTGTGTGTGTGTGCGTGCGCGCGTGTGCACCCACTAGTGAGCAAGAGTGGCTAGTGGGGTCTGGTCACCTGCTCAGGCTTGAGACCAGGCGGCACCCAGGCGTACTCCTCTGAGGCACAGCCGGAGTCGTCGTCAGAGATGGAGTGGCGCTGGAAGTCTGAGATTAGCCGGCACATGATGCGTTCCAGGTCCACAGGCACTGCGTGCACGGCGTGCTCCTCTCGCGGGCATTTGCAGTGCTGGCAGATCTTTCTGAGCGGTCCACGAAGGGGGTCAATTACTAAGGGATAGCCCACTTGGACCCCCTTGGCATTCCAAGCAGTCCAACTGAGGAGCAGGGACAGGGCCCGAGAGATGGTGCTGAGCGGAGGTGAGGCTGTGAGCCAGATCGCAGTTTGGGAGTGGGCGGGGGCTGTGAGGGGCGGAGCGGAAATCTGGGGGCGTGGCTGTGGGCTGGAGGGTGGGGCTTTGGGCCTAGGACGTGAAGACCACGGCGGCGTGGGGTGGGGACCTCAAGGCCATCTGTGACTTAGGTCAGACTCTCCGGGCAGCCGGCCTGAGGAGGGGCAGGGCTCTGAGTCTGAGAATAGAGTTATAAGTCCAAGGGCTTCCCCTCAGGATTTTGGACACTGTGGGGCTAACTTTCCCTAGGGGCGGACTCCGGCTAGCACAGAGGCTCCGAACCTGTGGGCGGCTGGGGCTCTGAGCCTGTGGGTACGGCTCTGCCTGTGCTATTTTACAAAACTTTTTTTTTTTTTGTCTTTTTACCTTTTCTGGGGCCACTCCGAGGCATATGGAGGTTCCCAGGCTAGGGGTCGAATCGGAGCTGTAGCCGCCGGCCTATACCAGAGCCACAGCAACGCCAGATCCTTAACCCACTGAGCAAGGCCAGGGATCGAACCCGCAACCTCATGGTTCCTAGTCGGATTCGTTAACCACTGAGCCACGACGGGAACTCCCACGAAACGTTTTGAGTACAGGGTTCCACGAAGAGGATAGGACCCTGCATCTAGGGGAGGAGTTCTGAGCCCAAGAAAGGGGGTGGGGGTCAGTAGGCGGTGCTCAGAGCCCGGGACAGACAAGCTCCCTAGAGATGGGACTCGGAAGCCAGGGGAGAACACTTCTGAGGGCGGGACGGTAGAGGGGGCGGAGCTCTCCTGGGAACTGGACAATTGGGAAGGAGTCAGGGGAGGGGCTCTGAATCCGAGCTTTCTTGCCAGACCCGGCTCAAGCCTGGGGGCGTGGCTTGACTTACTCTGGAGGTTCCCCTGAGGGTAGGACCCTGACGAAGGCAAGGCCCTGGGAGAGTCACCTACCTCCAACCGTGCAGCAGGAAGCCGGGACACTGCTCCCTGCAGGAGTTGCAGGGCTGGCCGCGGTCCGGGTCCTCGGCCTCTGGAGGCTGTAGTGGGCGGAGGCACAAGCAGGATCCGGCGAGGTGCGCGGGGGAGGGAGAGGGAAGTCAACGCCCGCCTCTCCACTCCAAGGCCAGCAGCAGCACGCCGGGGCCTGTCCCACCAGGGCAACGCCGGGCAGGCTGGGACAGCGCCCAGAGCGCGGGGGAGGGGGGACACAACCGAGGCGGAGGCGGGGGAGCTGAGGCCACCTCTCTATATGCCCCCCTTTCAGGGAATTCCCCTCCCCAGGCCAGCCTAGGACGCCCCTCACCCAGCCTGACACCTCCCCCAGAACTCAGAGTACTCTCCCCACCAGCACAGAGTACCTAATCTGGGGTGTCTCCTCCCTGGCCTCTTCTGGGCCCCTTCTCCACCTATGAAGCCAGCAGCACTCCAATTCCACAGAGTAGGAGTCTCAGACCCTGTCCTTACTTGGGATAAGTACACAAATCCTGCCCCTCCTTTCAGAAGCTCAAGACCCCCTCCCCCAAATCCCACCTTCACCCTTTCATATCTAAGGACCCGAAACGCTCCTCTAGGATCTCAGGAGGCCCCTGAGCCATTCAGAAACCCACACCCCAAAAAGTCTTCTCTCTTGGATCTGAGGGCTATTCACTCCTTCTCTGGACCACCAAAACCCAGAGCCCACCCAGACAGCCCCTCCAAAGGAAAAAAGAGAAGCCCACCTATCTAGGAAGTCAAAAGCTCCTTGCCTTAGAGTTCCCGTTGTGGCTCAGTGGTAACGAACCCGACCAGGATCCATGAGGACTCGGGTTCCATCCCTGGCCTCACTCAGTGGGTTAAGGATCTGGCGTTGCCATGAGTCGTGGTGCAGGTCGCAGAGGCGGCTCAGATCTGGCGTGGCTGTGGCTGTGGTGTAGGCCAGCAGCCGTAGCTTGGATTTGACCCCCATCCTGGGAACTTCCATATACCTCGGGTGCGGCCCTAAAAAGAAAAAGAAAGAAAGAAAGAAAAAAGCTCCCCTGCTTCATTCAAGCGGAGGCCTGGCAGCCCTCTTGCCCCCAATCCAAACTACCGGACTCTCTTGGTATTTGGGCACCCCAGGAGTGCAGGGCTCCAGGACACAGTCTTCTGGTTCTCAGAATCCCGTCCTATAATTCACTCCAGAGGGGAGGTCCCTGGAGTGCTGATAAAGGTGAGCGCAGAGGTGATAAGGCAGCAAGGGCCACCAGATTTCCTTCCTTCATCCACACGCTTCCAGGCCCTCTGGTCAGGAATCCTGGGGCTGGGGATTCCCGGATCCTCTGTGGAGCACCTCCTCGCTCTCCCTATCCCCTGCTCCGGCTCCTGAGCCTCAGTTTACCCCGACCCCATAATTTCGCTCACCGCGCGCCCAGAGCGGCGCCTCCGGGACCCACGCGCGAACATGGCGCGTCCGGGCAGGGTCAAGCCGGCCGGGCCAGGCGAATGGAATCCTTGTGGCCGTCTGGCCACCGCGCGTCGGGCAGGGGAGCTCGCTGTTCCGTAAACCTGACACCGGCGTGGGAGGAGCGCGCCCAGTAGGGTCCGCCCCTGGGCCTCGCAGTCTCTCCCGGGCCGAGGCGCCCTCTGCCTAGAGGCGAGGGGCTCGCAGCCCGGGAGCGCGGTGCGCGCAAGCTCTTCTGCCCTCCTGCCCCGGCGGGAGCTGGGTCTCTGAAGGCAAGGCCTCCAGAACCCCAAGGTGCCACATGGTGTCTCATACATTCTAGGGCCTGAGGACTTGGAAGTGGCGATCTGACTCCATGGGGTGTACGCTACGGTACTTGGGTATTTGTATTGATGTTTGGAGTGGATTTATTTTGGATGTTTATCCGGGGGATGGGTTAAAGCACCTCGTGGCTCCCTTCCCATTGGTAATGTTCTGAGAATCTCTTTCTCTTGGATGAATGTGGCAAGAATGGTCCTCAACCCCATGGCAGCCCCTGCTGACTCTCCCTCGCCCCCGTCAGAGAGCTAGGTCTTATACCACCACCATCCCCACCACGCCCCAACTCCTATCCCCTTTTATTTTATTTTTTTTTTCAATTTTTTTAAAAGGAAACGCTTTTCTTTCTTTCTTTTTCTTTTTTTTGTTTTTTGCCTTTTTTGTCCTTTCAGGGCCGCACCTTTGGCATATGGAGGTTCCCAGGCTAGGGGTCTAATCGGAGCTGTAGCCACCGGCCTATGCCACAGCCACAGCCACAGCCACGCAGGACCCAAGCCGCGTCTTCAACCTACACCACAGCTCACGGCAACGCCGGATCCTTAACCCACTGAGCGAGGTCAGGGATCGAACCCGCAACCTCATGGTTCCTAGTCGGGTTCGTTTCCGCTGCGCTAGGACGGGAACTCCTCCTATCCCCTTTTAGAGCCAGGGTTATTTGAGATTTATGGGAAGTGGGTTAAAGTTACTGGCCAGGTGCTGAGGCCCCCCTCTTCCCTGCTTGCTCCCCATCTTTACAGGCCCAGCTGTGGTGCCCCCTAAGTCCTGAAAAATAGATTTTAAAGCTTTCCTTGCCCTGCTCTTGCTTTTCGCTCGCCAGTTATTCTTTCCCTGAGCTCTTTCCTAGGGCTAGGAGTCTCTCCTTCGTGCTCTCAATGCCTCAGCCTGGGAGGAGGGGTCCTCCGTCCACAGTCAGAACTCCGGTGCCTGGCTGGAGTCTCTAATTAGGCACCGCGGTGCTGGCGGTCAGCCAGGCCTTTCAGCGTGGGGGCCAGGGACCTCACTCCCCCCCCCACACACACACATCCTCCCCCTGACGCAATCTTGGTCACGTCCCAGCTCCAGGGAGGAGCCCAGGACAGATTACAGGGAATGAACGAAAGAACTAACGAGTCACCTTGGCTTCCTGCCTCCCGACCCTGCAGCCTAGTCGGCCTCCTGGTTCTCCAGCTTGAGTGGCGGCAAGGAAATGGAGCGATGCCAGGGTATGAAGAATGCGAGGAGGGTGGCTAGGGGTAAGTCTCTCTGTGAGCCATGTGGTTCCTATTTGAATCCTTTGGGGATTCAAGGACAGGGCTCACAGGGGCTGGAAAGGGGTTAAGGCTAAGGGACCAGAATTAGAACCGAATCCTAGAAAGAGTGGGTATTCCGCGGCCCGTAGTGGGGCAGTGGGCAGGGCTACTCAGAGTGTGATTTAGAATGATCAGCGGAGGCGGCTTCACAGAGGATGGGGCTGCACAAAACACTGTTGGAGGGGCCAAAACCAGCGGGGTGACTCCAACGGTGTACAGCAGGTCGGGGGCGGAGCTTCCTCTTGTCTCCTCTTCCTAATCTTTCCCTTCACCTCCATCCCCCAACAAAAAAGACGCACTGAGAAGTCAGAGCCGTGTGCACTAGGTGGTTGAGGACTTTATTTAGGGGAGGAGAAGTAATCGTATTTGTTCTTCCTCGGGGAGGGAGTCTTCAAACAATACCGAAGGGCAAGGGAAAGGGGGGGTGTGGCCTGGAGGGACGGGGGGCGGGGCCACAGCCAGACAAAATGGCAACACACAATCACAGGCACTACCGACATCACAGACACAGCAGAGGGTGCAGGACGGGGGCTCCAGACCGGGTTTCCAACCACCCCGAAACGGATGGGGGTGTGGAGGGAGAGAGGGAGGAGACAAGGGAAGGGGAGAGGGGGGAGGTCGGCCCCACAGACCCTTTGCCTCTGTCCTCTGATTACCTAGCTGTCGCATCGCAGGGTGGACAAGGGTACGGGGGGGGGGGGGGGGGGAATTGCCTCTCTCTGGATCCCACCTTTCACCCTCCGAACCTTACCTCTCAGCTCTTCCCAGGTCACCTCAGTCCCCAGCCACCTCAATCCCCAGCCTTGTCGTCCCCCCACCACCACCCTTAACAAGACCCATGCTGTCGCAGCCCCTAGCCAAGCCTCTCGCCCCGCCCTTCCCACTGCCGAACCCACTCACTCTAACACCTTGTCTTCACTGCTCCATTGCTGGGGTGGGGCTGCCTCCTTTGAAACCCCCAGGCGTGTCCCACTCCAAGCCCCGAACTTTCTAGAACCCGGACTCCGACCTCATGCCAACTTTGACCCATTCCTGAGTCGCTCTTCTTGCCTTGCCCAAGATCTCTGCCCCCTTCAGAATCACATTCGGTCTCCCGAATGTTCCAGGCCACACCTCTTCCATAGATTCTGGTCCCAATGCAAAACCTGCCCACTCTGGAGTCTCACTCCACTATACAGTTCAAGCCCCCCCCCTTCTAGCACCAGACCCTCAGTGTTTTTTGAAAACCCAGTCCCCAGGTCCCAAATCACTCCTTCCCTAGGACCCTGTCATACTCCAACCTCCGCCCACTCTGGGCCCCCCTGCTGCCTCCCTCAGGGCTCCACCCCTTCTCGAACCACACTCTTTCCAAGCTTCCTTCCAAGCCCCAGTCTAGAATGCTCCAGAGTACCCCTCTTCTTGAGACTCCAGCTCCAGTATGTCTGGAACCCAATGCTCCTCCTGCTTACTGGTCTCCTCCACTCCAGAGCTCCTCGCCAAGACCACCTCGGGTCCCAAGCTCCCCTAGTCTCTTTCTCTCTCCCCCTCTCAGGGTTGAATTTTCCCTAATGGCCCTTGTTCAGGCATTGCTGGAAGAATCAAGGCCAGTTGGGTAGAGGCGAGGGAGAGGGGGAGAGAGTCTGAAGTTGCACCCACCCTCCTGACACAGCCTTCGGTCTCCTCCCTGTCCCCCTTTCAGAGTCCCCCTACTCCAGGGCACAGGGCCAGGGGACAGAGAGGGGCCAATGGATGAAGGGGAAGGGGTAGGGGTAAGAGAGGGGCCCACTCAAGATCGGGCCCCTATTGCATGAGGAGAGCGGAGTGGGGGCAGGGCTCAGACAGATAAATAGATATTTATATATAATATATATATATATAAACAGCAAAGACAGTTAAGGGTCTCCTGGCTTGAGGGATGGAGACCTGGGGTGTAGGAGTGGGAAGGGGGGCAGGCTTTCTCCTGAGCTCTTGCCTACCCATGGGATCCTCTCGGGCTGCACTGTCCTGTGGAGACAAAAGACACAAAAAGAAGAGGGAGGAGTTCCCTGGTGGCCTAGCAGGTTAAGGGTCTGGTGTTGTCACTACTGTGATGAGGGTTTGATCCCTGGTCCAGGAACTTCCACATGCCACAGGTGTGGCCAAATTTTTTTCTTTTTCTTTTTAGGGCCACACCCATGGCATATGGAGGTTCCCAGGCTAGGGGTCGAATCAGAGCTATGACGCAGCCACAGCAACGCAGGATCCGAGCCGCGTCTGCGACCTATACCACAGCTCACGGCAACGCCGGATCCTTAACAGCCTGAGCAAGGCCAGGGACCGAACCTGCAACCTCATGGTTCCTAGTCAGATTCATATCCGCTGTGCCGCGACGGGAACTCCCCCCTCCCATTTTTTTTTAATTAAAAAAAAAATAGGAGGGAATTCCCGTCGTGGCGCAGTGGTTAACAAATCCGACTAGGAACCATGAGGTTGCGGGTTCGGTCCCTGCCCTTGCTCAGTGGGTTAACGATCCGGCGTTGCCGTGAGCTGTGGTGTAGGTCGCAGACGCAGCTCCGATCCCACGTTGCTGTGGCTGTGGTGTAGGCCGGCGGCTACAGCTCCGATTCGACCCCTAGCCTGGGAACCTCCATATGCCGCGGGAGCAGCCCAAGAAATAGCAAAAAGACAAAATAATAATAATAATAATAATAGGAGAGGGGAGTTCCCATTTTAGCTCAATGGGTTACAAACCCATTTTTTTTTAATTAAAAAAAAATAGGAGAGGGGAGTTCCCATTTTAGCTCAATGGGTTACAAACCCAACCAGTATCCATGAAGATGTGGGTTTGATCTCTGGCCTCGCTCAGTCGGTTAAGGATCCGGCGTTGCTATGGCTGTGGCATAGGTTAGAAGCCCCATCTCCAATTTGACCCCTAGCCTGGGAACCTCCATATGCTGCATGTGTGGCCCTAAAAAAAGCAAAAAAAGCAAAAAAAAAAAAAAAAAAGGAGAGAGAGAGAGAGGGAGTTCAGACATAAGGGGTGCCTTCGGGGAAGGGCTGGGCTGCTATGCCTCTGCCCAGGCTTTACCCTTCACCTGCCATGTCTTTTCTTCCTTCCTTCTTCCTTTACTTAGAGTCTTGGGGTCAGCTTCATCCCAGCTGCCCCTACTGGGAAGATATACCTTGCCCTCACTAGACTATGTACCAAAGAAATTATGATCCCCCCTCCAACAACCCAGTAAAGTCTGTTAACAGGCACTGTTCTCATTGGTGATAAACTATATTGAGCAAAGCAACGATCCTCATTTTTGTGAAGCTTACACTGCAGCAGGGGAGACAGATTTCAATGACCTTGATGTATAAGTGAGATATCTAGTATGATGTATGGTGATAATAAGTAAAATGGAAAAACAAGGAGTTCCCGTCGTGGTGCAGTGGTTAGCAAATCCGACCAGGAACCATGAGGTTGTGGGTTCGATCCCTCGCCTTGCTCAGTGGGTTAAGGATCCGGCGTTGCCATGAGCTGTGGTATGGGTCACAGACGTGGCTTGGATCCTGTGTTGCTGTGGCTCTGGCGTAGGCCAGTGGCTACAGCTCCAATTAGACCCCTAGCCTGGGAACCTCCCTATGCCACGGAAGCGGCCCTGGAAAAGGCAAAAAGACAAAAAAAAAAAAAAGAAAAAGAAAAAGAAAAGTAGACTAGTGAAGAAGTTCCCTGGTGGCTCAGCGGGTTAAGGATCTGGCATTGTTGTGGGTGTTCCCCCCCCCCAAAAAAAAGGAAGAAAGGGGACTTGTAAGGAGCTGGCCAGGAAAGGTAATCAGTGTGTGTGGGTGTGACACTCCAGAGGGAAAGCAAGTTCCAAGACTGTGCAGTTGAGCTGTGCCTGGCACATCGAGGTAGCCAGTATGGCTGGAATAGGGTGTGTGTCTATGGGGTGGGGGTAGCAGTTGGAGGTGAAAGGTCAGAGAAGTGAGGGGTGGGCCATAATGAAGGCTTTGGCTTTTAATCAGAGTGAGATGGAGTCCCCATCTGAGCTCTGTGCATAGAAAGGTCATGGCTTGATTTAGGATTTAACAGGATTGCTCCCCACGCTGTGAGTAGAATATATCGGGAATAGGGGTGGAGGTCCAAGGGCACAGTGGGAAAATTATGGGTATATTTTCAAGGTAGAGCCAACAGGATTTTTTAATGAATTAGATCTGAGATGCCTAATACACTCCTCCCTGCCCTTTCCATCCTGGCCAAGTGCCGGAAGCTACATCCACTCACGTGTAGCCACCTCCTTGCCTTTCCCATCTCAAGTCCTCCACCTGCTTCTCCCCATCTTCCCATCTCAAATGTGCGGAAAATCTCACTTCTCTTTTGAGGCCCAACCAGAAGCCCTCACTCTGCCCCGCCCCTTTCCCTCTTTGAAATTCCATGCCACCTCCCTCATCTCCAGGGTTGCGAAGAGGTGGCGGATCTATCACCTCTTTCCGAATTGGTGAGTTTGTGTGACCTTCATGATCCTCACTGTGTTGGCTTTATCCTAACATATTGGCTAAGACACCCCCGCCTCCTCTTCCTTCCTAGGTTCCTGCGCCCGACCGATCCCCCACCACTCAAGTCCTTCTGCTACTCCCTCTACTCCACGGTTGTTCTACTCGCTTCGCTCTCAACTCCCTTCCCTCAAAGCAGCCCTTCTACCTCTCTCCCATTGGCTCTTCATTCTGCCCATTTTCAAGCACCACTCTCCTACTCTCCATCATTGGCTAGTTTTTCCGCCCTTAGCATGTAGCTCCGCCTCTCCATTGGCTCCTTCAAACTCCCATCCTTATTTGTCCGGTCAGTGTCCTACGTACCATTTAATCTTGACTCTCATTGGTTCATTGACCCGCCCGTCTACTTTCATGAGCCGTCCTTGGCCGCACCGCCCGCCCGTCACTCACCAGACTACATCTGATTGGAGAAGGAGGTGGGCGCACCCTGAGGGCCGTAGCCTTGCTGCCCGTAGTCGCCCTGAGGCCCGTAGCCACCGCCACCGCCGCTGGCTGGCTGCCCGTAGTCAGGCTGATAGCCGCCCTGGGGCCCGTAGGAGTCCTGGGGCCCATAGCCGCCCGGGCCCTGCCCGTAGCCTGCCTCGCCGTAGGCATCACCGGGCGCCGGTTGCTTCTCGGGGGCGCCGGGAGGAGCGCGCAGGAATGGGGCAGCCCAGCCTGTCTCCTTGAACACGAACCACAGGTTGCCGACCCAGAGCACCAGGTTCAGGAAGCCGAACACCTGTGGGAAGCAAAGCTCGGCTGTCGTCCTGCACCCATTGCCCTGCCGGCCCCGGGGGACGTCGAGGCCGCTTGCGTCAGGCTTGGATTTGCAGGTTCCCAGAGGGTAGTGGTTTCTGAAACCCTAGACCCTCTGAGTCCCAGCGCATGAATGTCTATGTGCAGAAGAAAATCACCTTGGCGGGGAGTGGGGTGCGTGGCGTGTTAGAATTCAGCTTCCCAGAGATGTCGAGATATATCAGTATTACTTATGTGTTTATATATTTGCATATATATAGTTTATATATGTATAAAATATGGTAAACGAATCCTAAATTGTAATATATAGTAAAATGTTAAGCACACATTTTTATTAAATATGTAGATATGCCACTACTAAATGCACATATGCACATATGTATATACAAATATATAAATACACATGTATAAAGTATATAATTATATACTTTTATATTAAAACAAATATATGGAATTTGTATAGATATATACAACGTAATTCAATTTGGTGACGGGAAGTAATATTTCCACTTTACAGCTGAGGAAACTGAGGCCCAGAGAGGCTAAGCTGCACAAGATCTCACAGCCAACAACTGACCAAAAAAAAAAAAAAAAAAAAAGGAGTTGGAATCCTAGCATCTTGTATTCCACTTACCATGTGCCAGGCCCTTTTTTAAGCGCTTTGTATGTTATTCGTGAAATACTCAACTTCGGAGCAGGACCTCTTATTTTCAAGTTATATGCTCAAATTGAGGCCTGACAGGCTGAGTAATTAGCTTTAGGTCACAGAGCTTGCAAGTGGCAGAGCTGGGATTTGAGCTTATCTGATTCTGGCCAGTAGGGGGCGTCCAGATGGGCAACATTTCAAGTTAAATGCTTTCATTTTGCTTATGAGGAAACAGGTCCCAAGAGGGTACTTACTGAGTCGCCAGCGATTCTGCATGACTAGGCTGGGCCTAGGATCCAGGTCTCCCACACCTAATTGGACAGACGATCTCACGTTCCCCTCTCGGGGACAGTCTGGTGTCACAGGGGTTGCAGTTGCTATCTCATCCTTCAAGTCTCTTGTTGGCATGCCTCCTCCAGGGGGTCCTCTTGAATTTCCTCTGAATTTTTCCCTCGTTCTCTCTCTCCACCACTCCCCATGTCAGACTTAAGTTTCCCAGCCACCCTCCCCAGCTGGTCAGGCCAGCTTCCTAGGGCTTACCACCGAGGTGTTGAGGCCAGAGGTCACAGGGTCCCTCAGCTCCTTGCAGGTATTCCCAGGCTGGTGGCAGACATCCATCTCATTGATAATGTTCTCTGGGTCCGTGGCCATCTTCACATCTGACAGCCCCTTGGCCCAGGCTGATGAGCTAACCAGCCACATGAAGGCGAACACTGCGGTGGCCAGAAAGTCCTAGGATGGGTAGGGGAGCACCGTGAGTGGGCTGCTTCCTGCCGGGCTGTGGGGCCTCCTCAGATCACAGGCTTTCTTGGGAGGAGGGATCCCCCCAAAGAAGCTTGTCTCTCCCCTGTCTTTCGAGCTCTTGAAGCCCTCAACACTCACTTGAAGGTGGCCCTCCTAGCCTTGTGTGTGTGACACAGAGGATGTGGGAGTGTGATTGCGGCATGTGGTGTGGGTGGGTAGAGGAGGATTCTATGGGATGGTTGTGGAATCCGTGGAATGCAGTGCGTCTTTCCACTTTCATCTCAATGTGGGAATTTGTGTCATTTTGTGTCTGAGATGGGGCTGAATGAATACAGCTGTGTAGGAATCAGTGTGTCTGTGTGGCATGATGACAAGCCTGACTGTCACAACGAACCTCTGTGTGCTCCTTTCTTTCATCTAGACTGTGTGGTTTTGTGAGAGGTGGCAAGTTTCCAGGTGTCTGGGATTCTGCGTGGGCTGCAGACGTGTCCCTGTCACTCTACGATTTGGTGTCTGTGATGCTTATAGCAGCAGCAGCAGCAGCAGCAGGAACGTGTGTGGTTATCAGCGCCAATTGCATGTGGGCCTGTCTGGGATTTGGCGTGGCCTCTGAACATGGCCGTGTCCCCGAGGATCCAGGGCCCCTGGCCCCTGCATGCAGGTGAGTGGCTGGGGGGTGGGGTGGGGTGGCGGGAGCTCACCAGCATGGGCCCTTTGTTGTTCTCTCGGTACTTGTTCTGCAGGAAGATGTAGGTAGCCAGAGCCCCCATGGAGTAGAGGAAGGCAAAGACGGCCACGGTGACAAAGAATTCAGCCGATGAGGAGTAGTTCCCCACAAGGAAGACTTTTTTAGTGCCCGCTTGGCAGGTGGGTGCCTCAAAGTACACTTCGTGCAGCCTGCAGAGAAAGGTGGGTGGGTGTGGCCCAGGCCCTAAGAACTCCCTGCGCCTCCCGATTGCCCAGCCACGGGTCCCCCAGATTCTGACAAGGTCCCAGGAATAGGAGGGAATAATCACGCACGAGCACCTACTGTGTACCAGTCACATCTTATTGATTGCGGACAGCATCCTGGTGAAATAGGTGTTATCCATCCCTCACTCCAGCCTGGATGCTTTGGCCCCTTTGTTATTCATAGAACATACCAGGCACCCTCCCATACTAGAATCTTTGCACTGGAATGCTAAGTCTCCTAGATATCTTCGTGGCTTACCCACTTGATCTTTTTTTTCTTTTTCTTTTTACAGCTGCACCCGAGGCATATGGAAGTTCCCGGGCCTGGGGTCGAATTGGAGCTGCAGCTGCCAGCCTGCACCACAGCCACGGCAACACAGGATCCAAGCCTCATCTACAACCGATGCCATAGCTTAAGGTGACGCAGGATCCTTAACCCATTGAGCAAGGCCAGGAATCAAACCCGCATCCTCACAGAGACAACGTCAGGTCCTTAACCCCCAAGCCATAACGGGAACTCCCCACTTGATCTTTTTCAAGTTTGTCACCTTCTCCGTGAGGCCTTCCCTGATCTCAGTCATTCAAATTAAATCTAACCATTCCCTCCCAGCACTCTTTATTCCCTTTCTTTGCTCCATTTTTCACTATAGCTGTGACACCCCCATCTGACATACCATGTATTTTACTTTTTTGCTTGACTGTTGCCATAACTACAGGAGGGTAGGGCTTTTTCCTTTGTTTCATTGCCGGTGGTCCCCTTAAGGCCTGGAACAGTGCTGCCACAAAGTAGGCGCTCAATACATGTTTATTAAATGAAGTAGACAGAGACAGGAGGAGTTCCCGTCGTGGCTCAGTGGTTAACGAATCCGACTAGGAACCATGAGGTTGTGGGTTCGATCCCTGGCCTTGCTCAGTGGGTTAAGGATCCAGCGTTGCCGTGAGCTGTGGGGTAGGTTGCAGAGGTGGCTTAGATCCCAAGTTGTTGTGGCTCTGGCATAGGGCAGCGGCTACAGCTCCAATTAGACCCCTGGCCTGGGAACCTCCACATGCTGCGGGAGCGGCCCTAGAAAAGGAAAAAAGAAAAAAAAAAGTAGACAGAGACAGAGGCTCTGAGAGATGCACTAACTTGCCTAGAGTCACACAGCTGGCACGGGAATGACAGAGTTGGGATCTGAACCCCGTGTTTTTCCCACATTGACTCTTCTTCCCACTTCCCTTCAGGTCCCCAAGAGAAAGACAAATGTGTACTTAGCAGAGGAAGGCCCAGAGACTACAAAATAGGAGGAGACAGACAGACAGAAAGACAGGCAGGTAGAAGGGATGCTGGAACAGGGTGCATGTATGTGAGGTGTGGGTGGGGGGTGGGCAGGCAGATTGAGAAGCATCTGGGGCTAAGGCCTTTCCTATGGTGTGATGGAAGAGGGGTCATCAGGAGTGTGTGCAGGGAGGGAACTCCGTCGTGGCTCAGCAGGCTAAGAATCAATCTAACTAGTATCTATGAGGTTGTGGGTTCGATCCCTGGCCTTGCTCGGTGGGTTAAGGATCCGGCGTTGCCATGAGCTGTGGTGTGGGTCGCAGATGCAGCTTGGATCTGGCATGACTGTGGCTGTGGCGTAGGCCAGCAGCTGCAGCTCCGATTGGACTCCTAGCCTGGGAACTTCCATATGCTGCAGGTGCAGCCCTAAAAAGGAAAATAAATAAATAAATAAAAATTAAAAAAAATAAAATAAAGGAGGGTGTGAGAGGCGACAAAGACTAGGGTGAGGTCCCAGAGCTCTGGCCTCAGGTCAGCGAGGGGAGGAGAGGCAGGATCCTGAGATGAGCAAATGGGGCCAAGGGCCCTTGTGTAGCAAAGGGCCTAAGGGAAGGGCTTGCACTTATTTATTTATTTTTTTTGGTCTTTTGTCTTTTTAGGGCTGCACCCATGGCATATGGAGGTTCCCAGGCTGGGGGTCCAATCGGAGCTACAGCTGCCGGCCTACGCCACGGCCACAGCAACGCCAGATCGGAGCCGCATCTGTGACCTACACTACAGCTCACGGCAACGCCGGATCCTTCACCCACTGAGCCAGGCCGGGGATCGAACCCTCATCCTCATGGATACTAGTCGGGGTTTGTTAGCCACTGAGCCACGATGGGAACTCCAGGGCTTCCACTTATTGATGACCTCTAAGCATTTCACACAACTGCCTCATTTAATGACCCTCCCCCACAAAAAGCAGGCATTCCTATACCTGTTTTATAGATGCACAAACCAGGCTCAGCAAGGTTATGTTACTTGCCCAGGGCTATATGGCTGCTAAATGGTGGTGCTAGGAGTTGGATCTGGGTTTGAGTTTCCAAGTTTCTAGGGGGAATAAGGGGCCTTTGGGGGGATTATTGAGGCAGTGGTAGGGTTAGTCATGGGGACAGAGGGCAAAGTATTTTTTTTCTGGGAGACTCGTGGGTAAAGGGAAGATCCTCAGGACCTGAGGTCCCAGGCTTGGGAGGTGTTGGATTGGGGGGGGGTCCACAGATTTCTGTAGTCTTCTGGGTCCCCAAAGGGCCTGCTCTTGGCATTATCCCATGCTTCAACGCCTGCTCCTTTCCTAATCTCTCTTGGCTTCTGTGAACCTGTGGATCCCCCGTTGCCACAAGCCCCTCAGCCTCTCAGACCACGCCTCCTTGGCACCCTTTTTTCTGTCTTTCTTTCTTTTTGGTTTTGCAGGAGTTCCCATCATGGTGCAGCAGAAACAAATCTGTCTGGGAACCATGAAGTTGCGAGTTCAATCCCTGGCCTTGCTCAGTGGGTTAAGGATCTGGCATTGCTGTGGCTGTGGTGAAGGCCGGCAGCTGTAGCTCCGATTAGACCCCTAGCTTGGGAGCCTTCATATGCCGTGGGTGTGGCCCTAAAAAGCAAAATAAATAAATAAATAAATAATAAATAAATAAAATAAATAAATATTTTTCAGCTGCACCCACAGCATATGGAAGTTCCTGGACCAGGGATGGAATCTGAGCCAGAACTGTGACCTATGCCACAGCTGTGGCAATGCCAGGCCCTTAACCCACCGAGCCACAGTGGGAACTCTGGTACCCCCCTTTTTTTTTCGTTATTGCTCAGGGCCTGTGCTGGCTTTTCCTCTCTTCAGTCTTCCTTCTCATCCTATATTTACACCTAGTGCTCAAAAATCCCTTCTTTCGGGAGTTCCCATCCTAGTTCAGTGGTAATGAACCTGACTAGTATCCATGAGGAAGCGGGTTCGATCCCTGGCCTCACTCAGTGGGTTAAGGAGCTACAGCTCCGATTAGACCCCTAGCCTGGGAACTTGCATAAGCCGAGGGTGTGGCCCTAAAAAGACAAAAAAAAAATCCCTACTTTCCAGTTCAATCGCTGACCTCTTCCCTGAGTCCCTTAAACGTATTTATTTTTCTTATATATTAACAAATGTTTATGGAGCACATATTGTGGGCCTGACACTGTGCTAAGCATTTTACAAGTATTAATTCATTTACTATGTATCATAAGTCTGTAAAGTGTTTTTTTTTGTTTTTTTTTGTTTTTTTTTTTGTTTTTTTGCCTTTTCTAGGGCCGCTCCTGTGGCATATGGAGGTTCCCAGGCTAGGGGTCGAATCGCAGCTGTAGCCACCGGCCTATACCAGAGCCACAGCAACGTGGGATCTGAGCTGCATCTGCAACCTACACCACAGTTCAGGGCAATGCTGGATCCCCAACCCACTGAGCAAGGCCAGGGATTGAACCCACAACCTCATGGTTCCTAGTCGGATTCAGATTCGTTAACCACTGCACCACGACGGGAACTCCTGTAAAGTGGTTATTATCCCCTCTTACAGATGAGGACAATGAGACCCAGAGCAGTTATGCAATTTGTCCTAGTAGTGGAAGCGCCTCAGGAGCCTCTGATGAAATTGTATCTGTGGATCTCTGTCTCCCCACTCCTAGGAGGTATGCGTCTATCTGCATGAGGGCAATGACCTTGCCTGCTTGTGCTCACTCTCAAATACCTAGCATCCAGGGTCTGGTCTGAGCTTGAGAACTCTCAGAAGTGCTGGATTGGGTTTCATCCTTCCTTAGAGCTAAGCAGCACCCCTCATTTTTCCCCATCATAAAACCCCGCATGAGGAGCCCCTGCTTGGATTTCTCCTAACCTGCAGTTTGTTTATTTGTTATCATGCTGGCTCCAGGAGAGTAAGGAGCTTGGTCTGTTTTGTTCACTGTTATATCCCTAGCACTTTGAGCAATACCTGACATATAATAGGTTCTCAAAAAATGTGTATGGAATGAATGAATGGTATTTAAGTAATGATATTAGTTACCATTAATTGAGCACCTACTGTGTTAAGTATATATATATATATCTCCTTGTGTGTGTGTTTAAAATTTTGAATCTTGTTTATTGCCAGTCTCCTGCCCCTCCCCTTCACTAGAACATAGCCCCAGAGGGCAAGAGCCTATGCCTGTCTTGGTCGCCACATATTCTAAATGTCCAGAGCAGTGCCAGGCACAAGGTAGGTGCTCAGTGCATGTGCAGTGAACTGAGTGGGTGTGGTCTCCTGCGGTGGGGGCTGGTCAGGAGCCCCTGGGGAGAAGGTGCTGGCGGGTCCCCCCCTCCCCCACTTACGCTCCCCCCCCAGTCTGTCAGGATCCCAGGGGTGGGTTAGGGCGGGGGGGGGGGGCGCACACCTGAAGGGGTACTCGAATTCGACCTTGATGTTGAGGTCACTCTTGGTCTTGTTGGCACATTCCACACTCAGCTGGAACTCCCCACTGTAACTGCCGCATGTGGCAAAGGCGAAGATGGCAAAGACCTTGGGCAGCAGGGACGGGGATGACCATGGTGAGCCTGTGTGCACCCGGACAGGGATGCCCTCCTCTGGACAGATGGGGGCCCAGCATAGGCAGCAGCAGATGGACTCGTCCCCACCCCCATCCCCTAATCAGGGCTCCTCAGTCCCAAGGACAAGCTGATTAGAGGGGTGTGGCTACCTCTTCCAGTCTTTCTCCTGGTGTCTCTCTTGGTCTCTTGCCTCTCAATGCCCTGACCCCTTTCTTCTGCCTTGGTCTCTCGGCTCCTCTGTCTGCCTCTGTATCTCTATCTGTTTTCTACCTATCTCTGCTATTCTCTGTGTCTCTATTTCTTTCGGTATCTCTGGCTCTGTTTCTTGATGTGTCTGTGTCTTTCTCAGATGTCTCTCGTCTCTCTGTATCTCTGCTTGTCTCTGCCTCTCTGGTAGCTAAGTCTGTCTCTTTCTGCCTCTTCTCTCTGTCTGAATGTGCGCGTGTCTGTCTGTCTGTCTTTCCGTTTCTTGGTCTCTCTCTATCTCCCTGGTCTGTCTCTGACTCATTCTCTCTATGGTGCGCGCTCTCTCCCTCCCTCCTGCCTCTTTGTGTTTATCGGTTTCTCTTTTCCTGGAGGGTCTCTTCTTTCGCTCTCCCTCACCCCATGTCTCTTCCTCTCTTCCTAGGTCTGGTTTCTCTTGGCTTCTTCTTTTCTCTGTGCATCCTTCTCTGTCTCCCTTTTCTTTGTCTCTTTCTGTTTGTCTCTCTCTCATCTCTGTATCTCTTTTTTTCTTGGTATTTCTATCTCTGTCGCCATCATTTCTGTTCTCCCATCCTCCCTGTCTCCTTTACTGTCTCTGGGCTTCTCTGGTTTTGCATCTCTCCCTACAGCAACCACCTTCGGGCTCCATCTCCCCTGCCCCTTTCTCACCTCCGGAGAGGAGGAAGTAGGACGCCACAGTCTTCCGCTTCACAATGGGGGTACCCTTGGCCTTATGTTATATCACAGCACAGCCTGTCCATTCTCTGGTCCCAACCCTCTGGGACTTCACCTTGGAACCCAATTTCCCCATCCCCCTTCAGCCCCCCCATTCCCCCTCCCCATCCCTTCTCCACCCCTGCTCTTCCAGACCCCACTACCTCCCTCTTTCTCCCTACAGCCCAGGCCACACTCACCCATTGCAGCACCTTCACGAAGCCGAGGGGCTCCTTGACCACCCGGAACTGACCCCCGGCCACCAGCTGAAGAGACAAACGGTGGGGAGGGGTGGGGTTGTTTGGGATGGAGAAGGAGGTGAGGGGCAAGGCCACCAGGCAATGACCCCTGGGGATAAGGCATATGACCTCGGGGACGGAGTGACGTTGGGAGAGGAGGTGAAAAGGAGAAAGTGACACTTTGGGGAAGGTGTGAGCTCAGGGTCTCTGAGAGAAGATTCCCTAGGATTCAGGGCTGGTGGGGAGGTCTGGGGGGTTGGTGAGATAAACGGCAGAGGGGGTCAGGGGTGAAAAAGGTGAGGATGGAGTCAGGACTAGTTAGGGAAGGGGAGAAGGTCCGAAACGGTAAAGGTGAGACAGATGGTGAAAGGGATTGGGTGGAGAAAGTGAGGAAGGATTTGGGGTTCACTAGGGTGGGGGAGGGGGGTCTTGGGTGGCGAAGGTGAGTCACACCAGGGAGGGAGTCGGGTTGGCTAGGGTGGGGGAGGGGTCTGCAGCGGTAAAGGTGAGTCAGATGATGGTCGCGGGGTGTCTGAGGTGATGAAGGTGGGAGGGGTTAGTCCTGGTTAGAGATGGGCGAGGTTCTGAGGTGGTGAAGAAGAGTGCAATGGCAGAGAGGGTCTGGACCGATTAAGGAGGAGGAGGGCTGGGACATGGCTTCACTGCATACGTGCCGGGGGAAGGGAGAATAGGGGTTTCGGAGAAGCGAAACCAATCGTCTTCCCCCTTGGTCTGCTCTGGGGGACGAGGTGGTCGTCCACCAGGGTACCGTCTCTGTTTAGAAGGGGCAGGTGTCAGCCCTCGCTTCCATCCCCGCCCCCACGCCTTCTGTCGCTCTATTTCCTAGCTCATCCGCAGCACCCCCCATCTTTCTTCCACCCTCCCCTCCCCTCCCTCCTTGCCTATACCCTAGCTCCCAGACCCCTCTCCTTCCCGGTCTCCTGTAAGGAACTGGCTTCTGGCGGCCCCCGCTGCGGCAGTGAGGTCGGCCCTCGCTGCGGCAAAGGGCGCACCCCTTCTTTTCTCCACCTCCCCCTTCTTCCCCTCGCCTGCCGCAGACCCCATCCCCAGAGCCAGGGACCAGTGGTCCGCTGCTTGGATTCTGGCCACCACCTCTTAGAGTCCGCGGATTCGCTGCGACCGGGCGAGGAGGCCGGGCAGCGGCGGGCTCTGTCCGCGGTGCTGGAACGCGTACCTGATTCACCACGTCCATGTCGGCCAGCAGCAGCATCAGCAATGCGGGGGGCGGGAGGCGCCTGCCAGCAAGGGCGGGCGCGGGGCGCGGGGGGGGGCGGTGCGCGATCGTCGGAACAGCCCAGGCGGCCGTAGCTCCGCCTCCCGCGCCCCCTTCTCTCTCTCCGCGCGCGCCTGCGCACAACAACGGTCCCTAAATCTCCCTGCCGCCATTCCAGCCCGGAGCCTGGAACCGTGAGAATGGTCCCCCATCATTATCTTTGAAAACACAGCTAGAGATCTGGGGCGAGGTGCACCGTTCGGCCCTCCAGTAAGACAGTTTGCCAGACCCTTTACTTAATTTGTTGACCGTATTCACTTATTTAATCTTTAGGACAGCCCTATGTGGTAGGGACTATTGGCCTCATTTTTACAGGTAAGGAAAATGAGTCCCCAGAGAGGTTAAGCGACGTGTACAAGGTCGCTCAGCAGGTTATCGGCAGTGCCCAAAGTCCCTGCAATTTAAACATAGGTCAGGATCCTGAGGGTTTCTTCTCGTCTGCATTTTAAGCACAGTTAGAAAAAACCCTCCCCCTCCAACCATCTCCTCTGTTTCTCTCTTCCTTAGTAAAAGTGTTGCCTTTTCCGACTCTGCACTTTGTATCCTGTTCATTCCTCAGTCCTCTCTTAATTGGACTACCCCTCCTTCATGCTACTAAGACCCACCAAGGTCAATGGCAGTTGCCGTGTTGCAAAATCCAGCAGATAAACACAATTGGAATTTAAGATGCTCAACCTCACTCATGCTAAAAGAAATGCCTATAAAATCTAAGACACTGTTTTTCACCTTTGAGGGTGATGAATATAAAAAAAGTTTGGTAATGCTCCATAGTAGCAAGTTGGCCAGAAACAGGCATTCTTTTTTTTTTTTTTTGTCTTTTTGCCATTTCTTTGGGCTGCTCCCGCGGCATATGGAGTTTCCCAGGCTAGGGGTCGAATCGGAGCTGTAGCCACTGGCCTACGCCAGAGCCACAGCAACTCGGGATCCGAGCCACGTCTGCAACCTACATCACAGCTCATGGCAACGCCAGATCGTTAACCCACTGAGCAAAGGCAAGGACCAACCCGCAACCTCATGGTTCCTAGTCGGATTCGTTAACCACTGCGCCACGACGGGAACTCCAGAAACAGGCATTCTCATAAATTGCCAGTGGAAGTTAAATTGGTAGAACGTTTATAGAGGGTAATTTGGCAAAATATAGCAAACTAAAAAATACATATATGTGGCTCAGCATTTACACTTCTATGGATTTATCTTACAGATAAATTCATACATGTGCTAAAAGAGTTATGTATAAGATAATACGCTGTGTGCTGTATGGACACTCCTTAAGTGCTCATTACTGGTGGCCTGTTTAAAAACAATCTCAGAGCCTCAGAATGGACTGCTATGTAGCTGTCATTACTAATAATATGGAGCTGTGTAATTACTACCAAGATAGTTGAGTAAGACATGCAAACTTATTTAACTCTCTGGGAATTGTATACAAAGAGAAGGGGGTTCCTGCTGTGGCTCAGTGGTTGACGAACCTGACTGGTAACCATGGGGTTGCAGATTCGATCCCTGGCCTTGCTCAGTGGGTTAAGGATCCTGTGTTGCTCTGAGGTGTGGTGTAGGGTGCAGACGCGGCTGGGATACTGTGTTGCTGTGACTGTGGTGTAGGCTGGCAGCTACAGCTCTGATTCGACCCCTAGCCTGGGAACTTCCATGTGCCGTGGGTGTGGCCCTAAAAAAGACAAAAAAAAAAAAAAAAAAAAAAGAGAAGGGAAGAATTATAATTATAGAGAGAATAGCTGCCATTTTAAATTGTGGCTATTCTATGAGCTTCACATATACTACTCATTTAAATCCTCACAATGACCCTATGATCAGGTACTACTACTATCTTCATTTTACTGCTGAGTAAACTAAGGTGCAGAGAGGTGAAGGAATTTTCCTGAGGTCACACAGCTGGTAAGTGGTTGAACTAGGATTTGCACAGCTGGTACGTGGCAGAACTAGGATTTGAAACCAGGAAGTCTGGCTCTGGCACCTGTGACTTGCAGCCACTGTGCTAACATCAGAACAGCATCCTATACGTGTATAAAAGATATCTGATAACACTGGTTGCCTCCAGATGGAAACTTTGCCTTTATATACCTTTGTACCTTTGAATTTTGAACCATCTGAATGTATTACCCATTTTTAAAAAATTTTAATGGTAGTTGATTTACAATGTTGCGTTAGTTTCAGGTGTACAGCAAAGTGATTCAGTTATACATATACCTGTTCTTTTTTTCAGATTTTTCCCCATATAGATTGTTACAGAATATTGAGTAGAGTTCCCTGTGCTATACAGTAGGCCCTTGTTGATTATCTATTTTATATATTGTATGTCTATTTTTTAAAAACACACACTCAAATTCACACAAATATGTAATGGGTACTTTCCAGTTATTGCCCTTTTGGGGGAAGAGCATGGGTTTTGACATTCAGTTGCTTGAATGTGAATCCTACCTCTAATATTTGTTCCTGTGTGACTTGGGACAGGTAAGATACTTGAAAATGGTACTTACAGGATTGTTGCGCTGATGAAACATGATATCACTGTAATACATTTAGCACCGGGCACAATACATGGTTCATTTTATCTTCTACACATCTCCGGAATCTACTCACTTCTCACCATCTCCTCTGCCACCTCCCCTGGCTAAGGCGACCATCATTCCTGCCAATTTTAGCACCTCCAGTCTCTTCCCCTCCCTTCTGTTTTCAGCACAGCCGTCAGAGCGTCTATTTAAAATTCAGAGTTAACTATGTCACCACCCTGCTCAAATCCCTCCCGTGGCTTCCCTACTGCTTTCAGGAAAAATTCCAGGGGTCGGAGCCTGGCATTCAAGGGTCCACATCCTCTGGCCTCAGGTGGCTTGTCCCACCCTATCCCTCAACAATCTCCTTTTTTTGCTCTTGTTTCCATGCCCATGACTTACTTTCCCCTGTACACCAGCCCAACCACTCCGAGCCTTTGTTTCCAGACCCAGCACAACTCTATATATTCCGAGTCCTAGTCTCCAATTCTGGCTTCCCTCAAATTTCAGCCCTGGCTCGATTGATACCCATTGTTACCAGTGAGAAACCCCGGCTCGGAGAGCTGGGAGGAGACCTTAGGTCAGATCCTCCCCAGGGAGGGCCCCATCCGGTGCCACTTCCAACACTACTTCCAATTCCTTTGGAGTGGGGATGGCCACCACTTCTTCTTTTTATTTATTTTTTTATTTTTGTCTTTTTAAGGCCACACCCGTGGCATGTGGAAGTTCCTAGGCTAGGGGTTGAACCGGAGCTGCAGCTGCCAGCCTACACCACAACCTCCACCAGCAGCACACGGCAACGCCGGATCCTTAACCCACAGAGCGAGGCCAGGGATCAAACTTGCATCCTCATGGATCCTAGGTGGGTTCATAACCTGCTGAGCCACAACAGGAACTCCCCTGACTACCACTTTGGACAAGCCCTATCACATGTCTAAGCCAGCTCCATTTGTGCGGAGGGAAAGCCAGAATAGCGCCTGGCACAAAATAAATGCCTGGAGTTCCTGTCGTGGCTCAGTGGTAACGAACCCGACTGGGATCCATGAGGAAGCAGGTTCAATCCCTGGCCTCGCTCAGTGGGTTAAGGATCCAGCGTTGCCATGAGCTCTGGTGTAGGTTGCAGATGAAGCTCAGATCCCACATTTCTGTGGCTGCGGCAAGGGCCAGCAGCTGTGGCTCCAATTCAGCCGCTAGCCAGGGAACCTCCATATGCTGAGGGGATGGCCCTAAAAAGACAAATAAAATAAAATAAAAATAAAATAAAATAAAATAAAGTAAAAATAAATGCTTGAAAAACTTGCACTAAATGAATGAGATCCCAAAGGTTGGGTGATGACTAAGGTGGGGCAAGAAACAGAAAGAGGATCTCTGGGGTCTCGGGGCTGGGGTAGTTGGTCTTCGGAGAGCCAGCTGGGCCCTGAGTGGGTTCCTACAGGCTAAGAGCCTTGCCCTTTGCTGTCACCCATGTCGTCTACCCACAGATTCAGATTTCCTTTTTGTCAGGCAGAAGCAGGGAGGTAGGAGACAGGGTGATCCCTTCGTAGCCTCCCTGACATTCCTGAAGCTGTCAGAGGACCTCTCTGCTTAAGACACATCACATGCCAGACTAATTCTAACCTCCAGGCCTTTCTACTGGCAAGATTCTCCTGGAGGTTTCCTTGTCCTTTCCCTTCCAGCCATCTGCCCTGCCTCAGTCTGATCTGCCTGACCCCTAAGTGGAATCTCTGCCTTTCCCCCAAGCCCCTATCCAAGCCCCCACGCATCCTCTCTCTCCACGGTCTTTCATCTCTGTCCAGTACCCTCCCTTCCCCCACCACCTCCACTCTGTCTCCAGCTTTTTTTTGGCTGCTGTCTCTTCCTCCTCCTCCTCCTCCTCCCTCCTTCCCTGACGCTGAATAATCAGGCCTGGCTGTCCTGGTTTCTGGAAATACCCATGTGTGGGCAGTGGCTCAGGGCTGAAACAGGGGATGGATGGATGGATGGATGGGTGGATGGATCGGGGCTGCTGGGTGGTCCATGCCTGTCTCCAGGGGTGTGGTCCATGCCTGTCTCCTTCCAAGGAAGGAGGGTTGGAGGTTTACTGAGCAGTAGGGGAGAGGTGGGAATTCAGAGGGCATGGACACAGGCCATCTCGTCTCCCAGGTCCTCCTCATCAAAGCGGGAGAGGATGGACTCCTCATCACTATAAAGGGAGCTGGTCCCCTGTGCCAGCAGGTCACTGGCAGCACTGTCCATCTCGTCCAGTGTCAGGCGACATGCATCTGCAATCTCCTGCTTGGCCAGAGCCACGAAACGTGGGTCGCGGGCAAAGAGGCCCAGTCCCTCGGAGATGAGCACCTGGGGGGCACAGAGGAGGTCAATGTTGACAGAGGGCCCAGCATGGAGTTGCTGCAGCATGTGAACAGGGGTCCGTGTGGATGAATGATGAACCCATGAGGACATGCAGGGAGGTCAGTGGAAGCACACATCATGCTGAGCAGAAGTCGCCGAGCAAAGTGATGGCTATGCGTGCAGCACAGACTGGAGACCCCTTTCCCTGCCTTCCCAAGCTCCCCTCTCCCCGCTTTCTCTCCCATCCCTCCTGCCCCCTCCCTCTCTGGACTTACGGCCTCCACCAGGCTGTCAGCGCTGCCCCTTTTGCCATGGCCGGGGTCCGGGTGGGTTCCAGGCACGGGCAGACAGGTGAAAGTGCGAAGTGGACCACTGGATTTGCCGAGGTATCCTTCTCCGGCTGCACCCTCCTCCACCAATAACAGTGGGGCATATAGAAGCCGGCCCCGCTGAGGAGGGGTGGCCCAGGAGCCCTGGACCAAAATAAACATCAGGGACATAGTGATTGAAAGGGTCAGGTATGAGGATCCAGGACTCACTCCCCTGTCTCCCTCTTACCCCTCCCCCAAACACACCTATAATTAAGTCCAATGGGTATAAATCAGACTTGAGTTTATTTCAGAGCAGAGAAGATCTGGGTTTATTTATTTTTTCTTTTTTGGCTGCCCCGCAGCATATGGAGCTCCCAGGCCAGGGATCAGATCTGAGCCAAAGGTGAGACCTGAGCCACCGCTGTGGCAACATCAGATCCTTAACCCACTGTGCTGGGCCAGGGATTGACCTTGTGTCCCAGCGCTCCTAAGACGTGGCCATAGCGGGAACTCTGAGAAGGCCTGCGTTTAAATCTCATCTCTGCCACTTACTAGCTGCGTGATCTTGGGTAAGCCTCTCTGGGTCTCAGTTTCCTCATCTGTCAACTGGGGCTAATAACAGTACCCACGTCACAGGTCCAGTGATGATTGTGTGAATGCCTATGTGCCCCTTTTTCAGAAAAGCCAGACTTGTAGTGTATTTGATAAATTCAGCCTAAGCTGCCCTCGCCCCTCCAGGCCTCAGCCCCCCTTTCCCACCTCACCTGTGCCCTGCTGGGCCCCGAGTTGCGCCCACGATAATAGGTGCCCGGGATGGGTAAATCCTCACAGCTGCCCTGTCGCCGCAGACACTGGATGGTGAAGGAAGGCTTTCGACCTTGGGGCACCGGGGACAAAGACAAATGTCAGTGCCTCCCAAGCCCTCTGCCCTGATGGCCCTTGGTTGCGGGGTGGGGTGGGGGGGTCCCCAGGACCCATGCCCACTCTTTTTTTTTTTTTGTCTTTTTGCCATTTCTAGGGCTGCACTCGCAGCATATGGAGGTCCCCAGGCTAGGAGTCAAATCAGAGCTACAGCGGCTGGCCTACACCACAGTCACAGCAACGCGGGATCCAAGCCGCATCTGCAATCTACACCACAGCTCACGGCAACGCCAGATCCTTAACCCACTGAGCAAGGCCAGGGATTGTATCCGCAACCTCATGGTTCCTAGTCAGACTCGTTAACCACTGAGCCACGAAGGGGAACTCCCCATGCCCACTCTTACCTGCCGGTGTTGGGGGTAATAGACGACGTCGTGGTGCTTGGTGCCCATCCATGTATCTCTGGGGTCTGTGAGGTGGCACAAGGATGGGGCGTGGGGGAGTCCCTGCCTGCTCATCTAGGTACGAGAGGCTGTTCGGAAGGGAGGGCTGGGGTGAGCTCAGACCTGGGCATGCACAGTGGGATGCCATCAGTCCTCCCCTCCCGCACATGGTTCATGGGCTCATCCTACGTGTCGTGGCCAGAGTGCTGGCTGGGGACTTCCTCTTGTTCATCCTGTTTCTCCTGCCCTTTGCTTCCTTTGGGCTGAGAACTTTCCTCTTCCGGAATGGTGAAAATGAGAACCCCAGAGCTTCTCCTGGGGAAAGTGGGGCAAGTTAGGTAGACCAGATCCCCCCCCCAGTATATGGCCCTGCACCCCCGGTTACCTCTCATCCCATGCTCCACCTTCAACAGAAACACTGGGCTTTAAGTGTTTTTTTTTTTTTTAATTGGGAAAATTCAGATAACAAAAATAACCTGTTATCATTCTAAAGCAGACATGGGCTTTATTATTATTAGTTTTTGGCCACACCTGCAGCTTGTGGAAGTTCCCGGGTCAGGGGTGGAACCTGCACCATGGCAGTGGCTGGAGCCGCTGCCAGTGTCAATGCTGGGTCCTTAACCCCCTTCGCCACAAGGGAACTCCTACATGGGCTTTCTCTTAATATGTGTTTGTCTCATTGGAAGCACCCAAAGTTTTAAAAAAAATCAAAGTTGGCCTGTTGAGGAGACACAGAAACTGAGAGTGTGTTGGGTGGTGGTGGTGAGGGGGTTGGCTGTAAAAGCTAGGTGTGACTTCATTTCATCTTCCCATCACCCTTTCACTGGTGAGGAAATTGAGGACCATGGAAACTAAGTGACCAGCCCGAGGTCACCTAGAAAATGGCAGAGCTGGGATTTGAACTTAACCCCCCCCGGAGTTCCCTTGGGGTGCAAAGGTTAAGGATCTGGCATTGTCACTGTAGGGGCTCAGGTCACTGTTGTGGCAAGGGTTCGTCCTCTGGCCCAGGAACTTCCACATGCTGCAGGCGTGGCCAAAAAAATTAAAATATTAAAAATTTTTTAAAAATGAACTTGGAGTTCCTGTCGTGGCTCAGTGGTTAATGAATCCAACTAGGAACCATGAGGTGGCAGGTTTGATCCCTGGCCTCGCTCAGTGGGTTAAGGATTCGGTGTTGCCGTGAGCTGTGGTGTAGGTTGCAGATGCGGCTCTGATCCTGCATTGCTGTGGCTGTGATGTAGGTTGGTGGCTACAGCTCTGATTCGATCCCTAGCCTGGGAACCTCCATATGCTGGGGGTTCAGCCCTAAAAAGACAAAAGACAAAAAAAAAATGAACTTACCCCCCCCCATTTACCTCCACATTGTGTGTGTGTGTGTGTTTGCCGCACCTGCAGCCTGTGTTAGTTCCTGGGCCAGGGATCAAATCTGAGTCACAGCTGTAATCTGAGCTACAGCAGTGACAACGCTGGGTCTTTAACCGCTAGGCCACCTGGGAACTCCATCATGTGCTTTCTTTTTCTTTTTCGCCTTTTAGGGCCGCACCAGTAGCATATGGAGGTTCCCAGGCTAGGGGTCGAATCGGAGCTACAGCTGCCAGCCACAGCCACAGCCATAGCAACACCAGATCCAGCTGCATCTGCAACCTACACCACAGCTCACAGCAATGCCGGATCCTTAATTCACTGAGCGAGGCCAGGGGTCGAACCCGCAACCTCAAGGTTCCTAGTCGGATTCGTTTCCGCTGTGCCACAACTCCATCCTCATGTGCTTTTTTTTTGCATTAAGCTTTGCACTGCCTTTCTCATATCAATCTCTTATTATTCTCTGTTCCCACCCGAGCCCTTGAACCCCCTCCATCCTTCCCAAATTTTGAAGGCCCTCTTATGCTCCCCCAACCGCCCCCTGAAGTACCCGCATCCCTGTTTTCCCCCAGACCATCGGCCATACCTGTGGGCATGGGACCCAGCCTGGGGCACACTGGGCTGTCTGGAGTTGAGAGCCCCCCCATCATCATCACTGGGTCCAAGGGAGAGTGAATCTGGAGGTTTGTCCCCGGCAGGCAGAGACACAGAAATCACAGAGCTCCGGCGGGATGGGGGCTGGGAGCCCACGGAGGCCTGTGGAAATCACAGGGCTGAGCTTTGCATCCAGGTTATATCTAAGTCACTTGGTCAAATGGTGTGTCTCCAGTGAGCTCCCCAGGGGCTGACTCTGGGCCTTACCCTCCAACGGGGGGGGGGGGGGGGGAGGTGCCCAACAAACACTTGTTTGTTGGAGTTCCTGTTGTGCTCAGCAGTAACAAGCCCAACAGGGATCCATGAGAACGCAGGTTGGATCCCTAGCCTCACTCAGTGGGTTAAGGATCTGGCGTTGCCATGAGCTGTGGTGTATGTCGCAGACGCGGCTCGAATCCCAGCAGCTGTAGCACGGATTGGACCTCTAGCCTGGGAACTTCCATATGCTACGAGTGTGGCCTTAAAAAGCCACCAACCAACCAAAAACCCACTTGCAGGGGCAGTATGGAAGTCGCTTGGGAGTTGAGGGGGGCTATTTTACAATCAAAAGTTCCTTGGGGAGGAGTTCCCGTCATAGCTCAGTGGTTAACGAATCCAACTAGGAACCATGAGGTTGTGGGTTCGCTCCCTAGCCTTGCTCAGCGGGTTAAGGATCCGGCGTTGCCTTGAGCTGTGGTGTAGGTTGCAGACACAGCTCAGATCTGGCGGTGCTGTGGCTGTGGTGTAGGCTGGCGGCTACAGCTCGGATTAGACCCTTAGCCTGGGAACCTCCATATGCCATGGGAGTGGCCCTAGAAAAGGCAAAAATACAAAAAAAAAAAAAAAAAAAAAAAAAAGAGTTCCTGGGCGAGTGAAAGCTTATTGTCCTTACTTTGTACGTTTCTGGGTCCTTCTCCTCTTCCTCCTCCTCTCCTTCCCGTCCCTCTTCCCCCTCCTCCTCATCTGTGTCACAAGTGAGGGCCTGCCGGATCTCAGGACCCAGGTCTTGCAGGCTCCTCAGACCAGCCTGTGGGGAGGCGGGGGTGGAAAAACGGGGGAGCGGGCATCTCAGGGTCTAAAACTTTTCTGGCCCTGAGTAGGAGTGTGGGGTGGTGGAAGGCGCCCCACAGCCACCCCTGACCCTCTGGTGGGTCCTGCGGCCTCAGTTTCCTCATCTGTGACATGGGCTCCATGAGCTCGAGCAGGCAGTCAGCCTCAGCCACAGCGCTCCCACATACCCCCCACCCATCCCAGGCCCTGCTCCCAGGACCTGAAGGGCAGAGGACGTGCTTGGGGGGGCCTCCGTGCCTAGCAGCCCCTTTTCTTTCCTCCGCCGGAATTTGCGGAAATAGTCCTGGATCAGGAATGTGGCGTAGAATTTGCCCACGGTAACCTCCTCCTCTGGGGGCAAGGGAGAGGAGGCAAGGTCACTCAGGAGTCCTTGGCTTCCCCCCCTCTCCCCCACCCAACCCTCGGCACGGACTCCGCCTCCCCGCTCCCCTCCCTCTCCAGCTCGTGCTGGTTTGGCAATGGTGAGCAATCATCGACATTCAGAGGCGGGCTTAAGGACCTGGGGTGGGGCTAGCTCACCGTCAGCCGGCGGGATGACCTCATCGAGCAGCTTTTGCTTCATCCGCTTCCAGATCTTTTTGATGACAATCCGCAGCTCCTGATTGGCTTGCTCCAGGTTCCCTGCATTGGGAGAGGATGTAAGGCATGAGCCAATGGGAAGAGCCCTTCACGGTCACGCCCTCACTGTCGGAGGGGGCTTACCAAGCTTCTACCGCAGCCACACACCGGCCCCACTGGACCGATGGGAAAACAAGCCTGGAGAAGACAAAGTCACCTAGGTTGGGGTCCAGAGCCAGGAGTGGGACCCATCCCTTAGTTGATTTGCTCCTGGCATTTTCCCCAGGGACGTCCCACTCCGGCCCCTCCCCCTCCTCCCCCGCACACCTTCGGTCTTGATCTTCAGGGATGTCCGAACCAGGGCAAAGAGTGTGGCGTTGAATGTAACTGTCCCATCTGAGTTGAGAGGCATGTTCATCGCCACGAGTCTCTGCGCACATCGGGGACAGAAGACCCACTTTGGGCAAAGGCTGGGGATGCAGGCACGAATGCCCAAGGGCAGAAACCTTTGAGGATTGCCACCAAACACCCCTCCCCACCCAAGGCAAGGTTCCTGCCCACCCCCGCTGGTTCCTGCCCACGTCCTTTCAGAGGCGGTGGTGGGCAGGTGCACAGACCTTGCAGGCCACTCGGTGTGGGCATAGCTTCCCGAATCCCAGTGGGGGTTGGATGCGTCTCAGCAGGGCAACCACATCCAGGTGTTTGATGCGGCCTCTGGGGAAGGTGGGGGTGGACTGGGTTGGAGGTACCCCCTCGAGTCCTTTCTCAAGGCCCTACCAGATCATCCCTCCCTTCCCCCTCCAACACCCCCAGAGCCTGCCAGGGAAGGGCATCTACTGACTGGGTAACGAGAGGCACGGGTCAGGTTCTGGGGTTAGAGGACCATGTGAGGCAATGCACGATCCTCTGGAATCCCAGGGATGGGGTTAGAGGGCGTACTTGGCCCCAGGGTCATATTCAGACCAGATCCTCTTGAATTCATCAAGGTGATGGGGGCCCAGGATGGACCAGTCTCTGGTCAGATAATCAAAGTTGTCCATAATCACAGCCACAAAGAGGTTTATGATCTGTGGGCCAGCAAGTAGGGGAGGTTAGGCGAAGGGCACAGCAGGGTGTGGGGGTTGGTAGGAGGACGAAGGAAGCTTATATGGGCACCGAGTCCCAAGTCCCTGGTTTGATCTGGTCATCAGGCCAGCCCTGTCAACCACTCTGAAGATCTGGGGCCCTGCCCTCATCCCCAGACCCCAAAGGGCCAGCCCCCAGGGCAGTGGGGGTGGTTGCGGGGAAATGGTCCTTACCAGGAAGGCACAGAGCATGAAGAAGCTGATAAAATAGGCGATGGCAAAATTGCTACCACAGCTAAACTCCTCACCAGGGCCATAGTCAGATTCGGGGTCACACCGGCTCCCAGGAAGGCTGGCAAGCATTATCTCCTGCCATGCCTCACCAGTAGCACACCTAGGGGTCATACAGGGGTGCCATCGTGGAGTGGAGGCTATAAAGTCATGACAAAGGACATTATGGGGGCTGGGAGGGTGAGGAGATGACCTGCTTCTTGCCAGGGGCTACACCTGGCAAAGATAGCATTTCAAGATTTTTTTTTTTTTTTTGTCTTTTTCTAGGGCCGCACCTGCAGCACATGGAGGTTCCCAGGCTAGGGGTCTAATCGGAGCTGTAGCCGCTGGCCTACACCACAGCCACAGCCACACGGGATCTGAGCTGCGTCTACGACCTATACCACAGATCATGGCAATGCCGGATCCTTAACCCACTGAGAGAGGCCAGGAATTGAACCCGAAACCTCATGGGTCCTGGTCAGATTTGTTAACCACTAAGCCATGATAAGAACTCCACATTTCAATATTTTAAAAGCTGGCATGTGGAATTTCTGTCGTGGCTCAGTGGTTAACAAACGCAACTAGCATCCATGAGGATGTGTGTTCGATCCCTGGCCTCGCTCAGTGGGTTAAGGATCTGGCATTGCCGTGAGCTGTGGTGTAGGTCATGGACGTGACCTGGATCCCACGTGGCTGTGGCTGTGGCATAGGCCAGTGGCTATAGCTCTGATTGGACCCCTAGCCTGGGAGCCTCCATATGCCACGGGTGTGGGCCTAAAAAGACAAAAGACAAAAGACAAAAAAAAAAAAAAAAAAGCTGGTATGACCGTGTTGATGATAGTAATGTTTGAGTTTTATAGATGGGATGTTGAGCCCTATGAAAGGGATACATCTTGCAGCCAGAAAAAGGATGGCTGAAGATAGAATATTCTTTTGTCTTTTTCTCTTTTTTTGGGGTCTTTTTCCAGGGCTCTACCCACGGCATATGGAGGTTCCCAGGCTAGGAGTCCAATCGGAGCTGTAGCCACCGGCCTACACCACAGCCACAGCCATTCGGGATCTGAGCCGCGTCTGCGACCTACACCACAGCTCACGGCAATGCCGGATCCTTAACCCACTGAGCCAGGTCAGGGATCGAACCCGCCACCTCATGATTCCTAGTCGGATTTGTTAACCACTGAGCCATGATGGGAACTCCAAGGATAGAATATTCTGAAAGAACACAGCCAGAAAATGTCTCAGGCAATATGGCACTGCATGCTTTTTTTTTTTTTTTAGGGCCAAACCCATGGCATTTGGAAGTTCCCAGGCTAGGAGTCGAATCGGAGCTGCAGCTGCCAGCCTACACCACAGCTCACGGCAATGCTGGATCCTTAACCCACTGAGCAAGGCCAGGGATCAAACCCACACCCTCATGGATACTAGTCGGGTTCTTAACCACTAAGCCAGGACAGGAGCTCTATATACCAGCTTTTAAAATATTGAAATGCTATCTTTGCTGGGTGAAGCCCCTGGCAAGAAGCAGGTCATCTCGTCACCCTCACCAGCCCCCATAATGTCACCAGCCCCATGGATACTTGTCAGGTTAGTAACCCACTGAGCCATGGTGGGAACTCCCTAGAGCCCCACGCTGCCCTATTATTTCCTCAGCTCAGGCACTGTGGAACACAGAGAGGATGTGTGGGCACCCAAGAGCATGCTGGGGATCGAAGTAGCAGGGGAGAAGGACATAGGTCACCTGAACAAAAGCAGAACAGCCTGTGGAAAGGTCTGGAAATTGTTGTTTCGGTTGATTTGTGTGCCATCCTGAAGAGCCACTTTGCCGAACATCTGTGGGCACATGGAGCTGTGTCAGAGGGGTGAACCTGTGCCTCTCCAGGTTCCTCCCCATTTCATAACATCTATCACCCAGAGGAGCCTCACAACACTGACAGGTAGGCATGGCTGACCCCATTTCACAGACGTATGGACTGACTCAGGGTCATCCAGCTTGTCTGAGTGTCTGTCTTTCCACCTCTACTTTGGGTGCATTTCCTACCTAACCCCATTCAGCAGAGGAGGGCCTGAGGGATGCTCCCTAGGGTCCCTACTTGCCTGCATCCCAATGACTGCATAAATGAAGAATATCATTGCGATGAGAAGAGCCACATAGGGCAAGGCCTATGGGGGTGGAGAGGAGGATAGATATTCAGGTCCAGGCAGAGAACTGTCAGCCCCAGAATGCACTGCTCTCTCAAGCCTGGGCCGGTGAAGAGCTGTGGTCCATTCCCAAAGTGCCCATGACTTGCCAAGTTCTCCCAAACGTGGGCATAGTATTATATACAATAGAGTAAGGTCAACAAGGCCAAGACATGTTGGGAATTGAAAGCCCAGAAACGAGAGAAAACTGGAAATGATAAGATGTGGATGGGTATGGCATGCTGGAAGATGTAGTTCTGGGGGTGGTAGAAGGAGACACTAAGAGGTATGAGGTGGGGGTGAGGGGTGGACAAAGGAGTAGAGGGGGGTTTACCTGAAAGGACTTGATGAATGTCCAGAGTAACGTGCGAATCCCTTCCCCCTTACTGAGAAGCTTGACCAGCCGCATGACTCGGAAGAGGCGAAAGAAGGTGATGGAAATGCGGGAACTATCCTCAGAACTCTGGGGTTGGGTGGGTATGCTCAGTCCACATTTGCTCCCAGCCACTTCCCTGTCTCATGCTTTGTACCCCCCCCCACTGCCCCCAAATCCCTCAGAACCCAGGCCCCAGGGTGGTCAGGGAGCATTTCTAAGGAAGAAAGGAAAGGGGGGTAGGGGAGGAAAGAAGCAGAGAGTCCCTGTTGTAAGGTGAGGGGGCTACCTCGCCAAGGTGGCCACCGTTCTGAGGGGGATATTGCCAAAACAGAAGTGATGGAAGAGTTGATGAGATCACAGGCCCAAATGAACAAGGGGAGGAACGATGGAGCAGATGGAGGGGGACAGTGAATGGTAGAGTTATCATCCAAGGGATGATGAGGAAGGGTATGGATCAGGATAGATGAGGCAAATGTTGGTAATGAGAGTCATAGGGAGAGGAGAGGGCACAGGAGATGATGGAGGAGAGATATTGGAGTCAGTGGAGGAAATGATGGAGCCAGTGGTTTCGTGAAGATGAGAGAACCGATGGAGGACCAAATGGAGAAGCCATTGATGGAGATATGGAACCAGCAGCATTGTCCATTGAGAACATGTAGTACCCAATGAAGGAGATGATGGAGTCAACGGTGCAGTCAGTGTTGATGAAGACCCAGGGTTGGAGACGATGGTGTCGGTGGAGGAACCAAAGCCAATGAAGGAGTCAGAAGAGGTGATGGAGCCAAAGGAGCAGTTGGTATAGATGATGGGGCCCATGGAGGAGGATGAAGAGGCAATGAAGGAAATGATAAGAAATAATAGGAGAGTCATTTTAGGAGATGGTGGAGCCAGAGGATACCTTGCAAATGAATGAGGGGGAACTGGTAGAAGGGGGCTTTGGCTGAACCCAACAGAGACTCAGAAGGGATAGAGTTAGAGGAAGGAGCTCTGAGTCTCCAGGAGTGGGGTGGATGTGAGTGGGAACCACCTACATGTGTGAAAGAAATCCCTGGGGCTGAGGTGGGGGAAGGTGGTTAGAGGGAGAGTGGGTTAGTGAAGAGGCCAGTTCTTACGTTGACTTCAGTAACAGCAATGTCCACTACGCTGCCCACCACGATAAGAGCATCAAATGTGTTCCAGGCATCAGTAAAGTAATGCTGTAAATGGGAGGAAAGGAGTGCCCTGTCTTCTCAGAGCTAGCAAGCTAGGCTATGGGTCCAGGAGTTGGGGTGGGGACCACTGGGGAGGCAGGGCCTGGCTCAGACCACAGGATAGGGCTGCATCCTGAAGGTCCCTCTCCTCTCCCATGATTTCCTGGTTGCTGTTCCCGCCCCCAAACTCTGCAATGAGCTCCACCCTAAGGAATAGGTCCCAGGCTGGAGAGGTACCTTGGGTTTGAAGGCGATGATTTTGAGCACCATCTCAACAGTGAAGAGGCCAGTGAAGACCATGTTGAGGATGTCCATGGCATAGTTGAAGGGAGCAGTCTGCTCATAGTGCTGGGGGAGAAACTCAGGTGTGGGGAATGTCCTGAAGCTGAGGCGACCCCTCCCCACCAAAGATTCTCTAGCTTGGACTGAGGTGAGTCTGAGCATGTGATAGCATTATGAGTTGGCCCAACCTCTCACACTCTCTGTCTCCCATTATGGATATTTAAAAGCCCAGTTCTTGAGTTCCTAATTTTCCTTGCAGCTAGTACTGACCAATGAGGCAGAAACATAAGTCTGCTGCTCCTTGGGCAGCTTCTGTGAAAAATATTTTTGGTTTCCAATAAAAGGCTCAAACAAAGAAAGTCCCTTGGTGTAGCCTTCCCTCCTTTTTTCCTGCCTTGAATGTGGTTTTGATGCCTGGAGCTGTGGCAGCCACTTTGTGACCATGAAGCAACAATCATGCGAATGAAGCCAACTTGCTAAGAATAGTGGAGCAGAAAGACAGATCCAAGATCCCTGATGAGCAATGAGCAAATAACCTACCTCTGTACTGCTTGTTATATGAGGTAACTATCATATGTCATTGACTCCAGGATGCACATATTTTCACATTTTAGAATCTCTGAAATTGAGGTGCATCTCACAGTCAGTGGCAATTTACGACTGCCCCCTGCTGATTTTTTTCATATTCTTCCATCTCTGAAATCAGGAGGCAACTTATGATTATTGGCCTTAGATTTAAAGAAATATGGCAGATGCCTTTAACGCTTACGTCTATGTCAGTTGTGGTTTAGTTACTTGCAGCCTAAAGAATTCCTGATGGGTCCCAAGGAGGTGTGTGGACAAAATAGGGTCAGGTGTACGAAAGGGGTCAGGGTGGGGTGTTCAGACCTGCATGGCTAGAGCAACCGTGTTGAGCAGGATGAGCAGGAACATGAGATACTCGAAGGCAGCAGAGTTCACAGAGGCCCACACGCGATACTGATGTGGGTTCTTGGGGATGTAGCGGCGGAGTGGCTGGGCCTTGAGGGCATACTCTACGCATTGGCGCTGCATATGGGTACGAGGCAAGCGTGAGTGGTGGGGTCCCCAGGCAAGAGGGTGGGTGGGTGGGGGTTGGAGCTTCGGGGCTCAGGGGTCACCTGGTTCTTGTCTAGCTCACAGTCTTGGTATTCCTGCTCGCCCTGGGCACGGAAGGTGATGATGACGAAGCCCACAAAGATGTTCATCATGAAGAAGGCAATGATGATGATATAGACAATGAAGAACACTGAGATCTCCACGTGGTAGTTGTAGATGGGGCCCTTGTCCTCTGCATGTGCATCAATGGCCTTGTAGAGCAGCCTGAGGAGCCAGTGGGGGCAAGCGAGGGGGTATTCCAGACCTCTCACACCTGCCCCCAGAGATCTTAGACACCCCCAGAATTTTCCCCAAAGATCCCCAAATCCACCTGAGACCTCCACACCTACCTCAAGAGATCCCCATCAGGCCCTCAAAGACCTCCAAATCCCTTACATTCCCAGAGACCCTCTGTTCTCCTCCAGCCATCCTGAAATTCCCAGGCAGCTCCCTGGAAGTCCCCTGAGATCTCTAACTCTCCCATCCCATCAACTTGAATTCCTTGCTCCATCACTCCCAAATGTCTTCAGCTGGTACTCTCAAAGATGTGGGCAGCCGTCTGCAAATCCCTGAATCTCCAGCTCCATCTCCTCTGAGACCTCCACCCAGTCCTCCTAGACGTCCATCTATTTTTTTTTTTTTTGGTCTTTTTGTCTTTTTAGGGCCACACCCGTGGCATATGGAGGTTCCCAGGCTAGGGGTCAAATCAGAGCTGTAGCCACCAGCCTACACCAGAGCCACAGAAATGCCAGATTCGAGCCGCTTTTGCGACCTACACCACAGCTCACGGCAACTCCGGATCCTTGACCCACTGAGCGAGGCCAGGGATCCAACCCGCCACCTCATGGTTCCTAGTCGGATTCCTTAACCACTGAGCCACGACGGGAACTCCTAGACTTCCATCTATTACCTCAGAGACCTCGACCCAATTCTTGGAGGCTCCCCAACCCAGGTCACCAAAGCACCCCCAGCCAACTTCTGGGAGAGATCCCCACCTAGTCCTCTGATACACCCACCCGTCCCCAGAGACCCCTATCCAGTCTCCAGAGACCTTGGTCACATCCCAAGATACCCTTCCACCCATCCTCAGGATAACCCAAACCAATCCTCTAGCGACTCCTGCCCAGTCCCCTGCCCATCCCCGGGGCCCTTGCCCTCACGCAGGCCAGCCTTCGAAGGTGGAGACCGTGAACAGGGCCATCATGGCTGAAAGGACATTGTCAAAGTTGAAATCGCTGTTGACCCAGAGCCGCTCCCGGACCAGGGGCCGTGACACATCTCCATCGGGGTACACCAGGAAGGAGCCCCTGTGGATGTTGCAGACATGCGGGGTGGGTGAGGAGGGGTGGGGAGCTGAGGAAAGGGGACTGGTTGTCTCCGGTATGGGCATAGTGGTGGAGGGCATCGTGATGGAGCTAGAGAGCCTGGGTTCCAATCCTGCCCTTCCATTTACTGGCCGGGTGACCTTGGGCATTTAATCTTTGTGCTTCAGGGTTTTTTTTTTTTCCATTTATGAAATAAGGATAATGACAGAATGCATTTCCTGCCTTGTTATAGGGATGAATTTTTTTCTGTCTTTTTGTCTTTTTAGGGCCGCACCCACAGCATATGGAGGTTCCCAGGCTAGGGGTCCAATCGGAGCTGCAACCTCTGGGCTAAGGCCACAGCCACAGAAACTTGGGATTTGAGCCGTGTCTGTTACCTACACCACAGCTCACGGCAAAGTCGGATCCTCAACCCACTGAGTGAGGCCAGGGATTGAACCCGCATCCTCATGGTGCTAGTCAGGTTCGTTAACTGCTGAGCCACGATGGGAACTCCTATAAGGATCAACTTTATCGGTCATTGAGAATGGTGTCTGGCACATTGTTGGTACCATATATGTTAGCTAGCATCAGCATCCGCATCATCATTGCCCTCCAGGAAAACGTAATGCCTTTATTTATTTATTTATTTATTTATCTATTATTTGGTTTTTCTGGGCCACACCCTCGGCACATGGAGGTTCCCAGGCTAGGGGTTGAATCAGAGCTATAGCTGCTGGTCTATACCACAGCCACAGCAATGCCAGATCCGAGCCGATCTGTGACCTATAGCAAGGCTCACGGCAACGCTGGATCCTTAACCCACTGAGTGAGGTCAGAGACCAAACCAGTGTCCTCTTCGATACTAGTTGGGTTCCATACTGCTGAGCCACAATGGGCATTTCCGAAAAAGTAATGCTAATAAAAGCCAACATTTACCAGCACCAAGCATATGCCAGGCACTGAGCTAGGCTTTATAGGTAGTAATTTTACATTGTAGTATGTGCTCCGTGTAGTAACTCATTTACTCCTCCCAACAACTTTGCAAGGTCCACACTCTTTTTACCCCCTTTTTTCTTTTTGTCTTTTTAGGGCCGCACCCAAGGTATGTGGAAGTTCCCAGGCTAGGGATCAAATCAGAGCTACAGCTGTTGGCCTACACCACAGCCACAGCAATGTCAGATCCTTAACCCACTGAATGAGGCCAGGGATCGAACCCGCAACCTCGTGGTTCCTAGTCGGATTGTTTCCGCTGTGCCGTGACAGGAACTCCACCACCCACTTATCAACTGAGGAAAGTGGGGTTCAGCAAGGTGAAACATCTCTGGTCTCGAGAGATGAATTTCAACCAGGAACATCTGATTTCAGTTAACTATTACCCTCTACAGGCATCTCAAGATGGAAGCTGGGGACTTAGTGGGTGGGATGGGAATTTCTGGGGAGTCTGGAGTGTAGAGAGGGGGTTTGGGGAGGTATCAGGGGACCTATTAGGGACTGATGAGATTTGAGGTTCTTTGCAGTTCTTGGGAGAGTTCTGGGGGTGTATTTTGGGAACTTGAGAAATTCTGGCGTCTTGGGGGGCGGGGCTTGATAAAATCTAGGGGGTTCTACAGTTCTTGGGCGAAAGCTCTAGGGGGTTTTGGAGGCCTGGGTGACATCTAGGGGCCTCTTGGGACTTTTGGGAGAGGTCCTGGGCTCCGTGGAGGGCGGGGTTTCGGGCACTCACTTGCATTCTTGGGGTGTGTGTTTGGCCTCATCGGTGCAACTGTAGAATTTCCCCTGCAGGAAGGATATTTGTCAAGCAGCACGCTGTTCATCCCCCTGCCCCCACCCCGGCCTTGACTCATGCCTGGGCCTCCCGCCAGGGTTTCCTCCTACCTTGAAGAGCTGCACGCCAATGCAGGCGAACATGAATTGCAGGAGTGTGGTCACGATCATGATATTCCCGATGGTCCTGATGGCTACGAACACACACTGCACCACGTGCTGCAGGCACCCACACATACGGCTCCTGGATACCGCCCGCAGGCCATGGCGGCCCCGGGGCAGGGACTCGGGGCAGGGACTCTGGGCAGGGAGAGCGCTCAGGGACTTGGATTGGGAATATGTGGTCTTGGCTGAGGGACTATGTGTGGTCAGGGACACGTGGTCATGGGGCAGGGGTGTGGGCACCAACCAGAAATAAGTGTTTGCCAGGCAGGGGTCTGTGGCCACATGTGACGTGGATCCCACAAGTGTGTGGCCTTTGCTAAAGAATGTGTGGTCACTTGTAAGGAACACGGGATCAGGCCACGTGGCCAGTGGTCAGGGGCCATGTGGTTATATATTGGATCTAAGCTCTGCGGTCATGCGTCACCGCACGTGGCCGATCTGATCTGGGATCCGGGCCCCCGGGGCGGGGCGGGGTCTGGGTCCTGAGGATTTGGGTGGAGCGGGGTTACCTTGAGTCCTTTGGCTCTGTTGATGGCTCGGAGGGGCCGCAGTACTCGGAGTACTCGCAGAATCTTCACCACCGAGATGGCGCTGGAGCTGGGGAGGGGGCAGTCCTCAGGCCATGGCCCGGGGCCTGGCTTTGGCTCTGGGAGGAATGGGGTGGGCAGGGCCTCACTCACTGGATGCCAAAGGAGATGAGGGACACGCTGACCACTAGCAGATCCAACAGATTGAACCAGCTACGGCAGAAGGAGCCACGGTGCAGGAAAGCCCCGAACACTGTCATCTGGGGGTGGGGTGGGAGAAGGACATCGGGTGAGATAGATCCCAGAGCCAGGGATAGAGAGGGGAGTTGGCGGTGGATACAGGAGAGGTGGGCTGCAGCGGGGTGGGGAGTAGGTTGGGACAACTGGGAGTATGATGAGGGGGGTGCCCACTAGTCACCTTCAGTAGAATCTCCACAGTGAAAATGGAGGTGAAGGCATAATCGAAGTACCCCAGAATCTGGGGAAAGAGAAAGAGCCATCGAGTCATGGCTGAGGGGGATCCTAGGTGTGGGTACGGCTCACTAAGTTTTGCTGCGCCTCTCTTCCCCCCCTCCTCCCCTCCCTGTCTCTCTTTCTCTCTCTCTCATCACCATCAAAGATTTCTCTACAAGGCAAAAAAGCCTTGGCCATCAGAAGGACAAAGCCTGAGGAGTTCCCACTGTGGCTCAGCAGGTTACGAACTCAACTAGTATCCATGAGGATGAGGGTTCGATCCCTGGCCCTGCTCAGAGGGTTAAGGATCTGGTGTTGCCGTGAGCGCAGCGTAGGTCACAGATGCGGCTCAGATCACATGTTGCTAGGAACTGTGGCGTAGGCCGGCAGCTGTAGCTCTGATTCGACCCCTAGCCTGGAAACTTCCATGTGCCACAGGTGCAGCCTTAAGAAAGCAAAAAATAAGAAGGAGCAGGAGCTGGAGCAGAAGCAGAAGAACAAGAAAAAGAAGAAGAAGAATGGGGACGGGAGGAGGGGGAGAGGGAGGGGGGAGGAGGGGGAGGGGATGGGGGGAGGAAGAAGAAGAAGAAGAAGAAGAAGAAAGGAAGACAAAGCTTGAGATTTGGGCTCCTCTGCCTTTACCCAGCTACATGGGTATCCTTCCTCTGTTCAACCTCTGAGCACAGACAGCTTCCTCCTCGGCCAGATACTGACCACCTCCCCAAGCGTGTTGCACACACAGTAAAGGCTTGCGCTGCAGCAGCTGCCCTTATCGCGCCTCTCTCTCTCTGCCCGACTAGGGGTCTTCTCCCTGCATCCACCCTGGCCCAGCCTGTGCCCAGTCGGACACCCCTGGGAGTGTCCCCCAAGCCCCTAGCCCAAAACTCACATGGTTGCGGAAAGAGTGGGCTCGGATGGGGTCCTCAGCGGCCAGGGACACACTGCTGAGGATGATGAACACCAGGATGAGATTGGTGAAGACGTGATGGTGGATGAGGGTGTGGCAGGCCTTCCTCAGCCTGGGGAGTGGACAATGGGCCATGGTCAGAACTCGGGGCCACAGAGTGGACCCAGGGAGCCCAAGGATACATCATGGGCCCTGTGGCATCAGGCCATGCCCCCCACCCTGGATCTCCCCGCCGACCCCAGCACCTCATGCGCCCCCCCCCCCATATTCCCAGCACTCACGGGTTGGTTTGGCTGAGGCAGAAGAAGGCGCTGCCCTCAGGGATGGGTACCACCTTCTCCTTGGGTACAACTTCCTGCAGGAGTTCCACATGTCCTGCACCCCCTTCCTCCTCTTCCTCTTCCTCCTCCTCCTCCTCCTCTTCTTCCTCTTCCTCCATGCCTGGCAGCCGTAGATCCAAAGAGGGAGAAGTAACTGAGAAAATGCATAGGAGTTCCCGTCGTGGCTCAGTGGTTAATGAATCCGACTAGGAACCATGAGGTGGCGGGTTCGATTCCTGGACTCGCTCAGTGGGTGAAGGATCCGGCGTTGCCGGGAACTGTGGTGTAGGTCACAGACGCGGCTCCGATCCCGTGTTGCTGTGGCTGTGGCATAGGACGGCGGCAACAGCTCCGATTAGACCCCTAGCCTGGGAATCTACATCGGCCACGGGAGCAGCCCAAGATAATGGCAAAAAAACCAAAGGGGAAAAAAAAAAGAAAATGCATATAAAGCCCCTAGAACAGGGCTTGTCAAATGGTAAATTCTCATCTCCCTCTAGAATGTCAGCTCCTCAGAGAAGAGTTTAGTCTCTTTTGCTCACTGTTGTGTCCTCAGCACTAGAACAGGGCCTGGGCCACAGTAGGGACTCAATCAATGTGTGTTGCATGACCACCGCCGTCCTCACAGTCATAGATACACTATTTTATTATTTTATCTATTATTTTTTCTTTTTTTGGCCACACCCACAGCATATGGACGTTCCCTGGCCAGGGATCAAATCCAAGCTGCAGCTGCGACCTAGGCCACAGCTGCAGCAATGCTGGATCCTTAGCTCCCTGGGCCACAGTGGGAACTCTGATGCACTATTTTATTTATTTTATTTATTTATTTTATTTTTATTTTTTTGCTTTTTAGGGCCATTCCTGCGGCACATGGAGGTTCCCAGGCCAGGGGTCGACTCGGAGCTACAGCTACCAGCCTACACCACAGCCACAGCAACGCCAGATCCAAGCCGCATCTGCCACCTACACCACAGCTCATGGCAATGCTGGATCCTTAACCCCCTGAGCGAGGCCAGGGATCAAACCTGCAACCTCATAGTTCCTAGTCGAATTCATTTCTGCTGCTCCATGACTGGAATTCCTGACACACTGTTTTATAATTAAAGGCTCTGAGAAGCTCTGCAGTAAAACACAACATCTGTTTCTCTTCTTTAATTTCAGTGTCACAAATGTTGCTGGCCACACACCAAGCCCATTATTTTCAAGATGATCTCCGAGAAGGCTGCTCCCCAGACTGGAGGGTCTCAGGGGTCAAGAGCTCTGCCTAGGTGATGTCCCCAAGGTCCCACACTTCCTCTGTCTGGCCCTGCCCACTTGCCTGCTCCCTCATTCTTTGCACCTTCCTCTTCCTCATTCTCCCCACCAGGCACCTGGGGACAGGAAGAGGGCAGTCAATGAAGTCATTCAGGAGACGCCAGGGGATGGACATGGGAGAGGCATGGAAGGGTCGCAATGAAGAAGGAATGAATAGTTCGAGGATGGGGGTTAAAGACACACACACATCAATGGAGTTCCTGTTGTGGCTCAGTGGTTAACGAATCCGACTAGGAACCATGAGGTTGTGGGTTCCATCCCTGGCCTTGCTCTGTGGGTGAAGGATCCGGCGTTGCCGTGAGCTGTGGTGTAGGTGGCAGATGTGGCTCGGATCCCACGTTGCTGTGGCTCTGGTGTAGGCCAGTGGCTACAGCTCCAATGAGACCCCTGGCCTTGGAACCTCCATATGCCGCAGGAGCGGCCCAAGAGAATGGCAAAAAAAAAAAAAAAAAAAAAGACACACACACATCGACAGGGATTGGGAGGTGGAGACGGCGCCCAGGCTCCTAACTCACCAATGCTCCATTCTCCTTTGGAGTTTCCTCTGTGCTCTTCTCCCTGTGCGGGGAGATTGGGGGGTGGGTAGTGACTGTTCAGCATCAAAGCAGATAGGTGAGGCTGAGCATTGCGGGGGGGGGTGGTGTCACTGCAGTCAGAACAGACCTTTCTTATTTTATTTTATTTTTATTTTTATTTTTTTTTGTCTTTTGTCTTTTTGTTGTTGTTGTTGTTATTGTTGCTATTTCTTGGGCCGCTCCCGCGGCATATGGAGGTTCCCAGGCTAGGGGTCGAATCGGAGCTGTCGCCACCGGCCTACGCCAGAGCCACAGCAACGCGGGATCCGAGCCGTGTCTGCAACCTACACCACAGCTCACGGCAACGCCGGATCGTTAACCCACTGAGCAAGGGCAGGGATCGAACCCGCAACCTCATGGTTCCTAGTCGGATTCGTTAACCACTGCGCCACGACGGGAACTCCTTATTTTATTTTTAAAACTTTATTTTTGGTCTCTTTTTGCCTTGTCTAGGTCCACTCCCGCGCATGGAGGTTCCCAGGCCAGGGGTCTCATTGGAGCTGTAACCACTGGCCTACACCAGAGCCACAGCAACGTGGGATCTGAGCTGAGTCTGCCACCTACACCACAGCTCACGGCAACGCCGGATCCTTCACCCACTGAGCAAGGCCAGGGATGGAACCCGCAACCCCATGGTTCCTAGTTGGGTTCGTTAACCACTGAGCCACGACGGGAACTCCAGAACAGACCTTCCTTAGATCCCATAGGACGTCTTTGCTTCCTCCCTTATCCCCATAGTCTAGTCTTACAGCAGCAGCAGGAGGAATCCTGTTAAATCCTAAGTCTGGGAGTTCCCTTTGTGGCTCAACTTTAAGTTAATGATCCCGACTAGCATCCATGAGGATGCAGATTTGAACCCTGGCCTCTCTCAGTGGGTTAAGGATCTGGCATTGCCCCGAGCTGTGGTGTAGGCTGCAGACGCAGCTCAGACCCCACATTGCTCTGGCTCTGGCATAGGCCAGCGGCTACAGCTCTGTTTGGGCCCCTAGCCTGGGAACCTCCATATGCTGGGGGTGTGGTCCTGAAGAGACAAAACAAACAAACAAATCCAAAGTCTGGCACATTCCTCCTCTGCTCACACCCCTCCCATGGCTCCCCCTCACTCAGAGCAAAACCCAAAGTCCTCACCATGGCCCAGGATGCCCTTGACCTGGCTTCCCTATTTCCCCCATTTGATATTAACCTCCTACCACTCTCCTTGCTCATGCCACTCCATGGCATCTGTGTTATCTGGCTGGTGGTTTTTTTTTTTTTTTTTTTTTTTTTTTTTTTGCTTTTAAGGGCCGCACCTGCGGCATATGGAGATTCCCAGGCTAGGGGTCAAATTGGAGCTGTAGCCACAGGCCTCCACCACAGCCACAGCCATGCTAGATCTGAGCCGCATCTGCAACCTACACCAAAGCTCACAGCCACGTTGGATCCTTAACCCACTGAGCGAGGCCAGGGATTGAACCCGCATCCTCATGGATATTAGTCAGGTTCATTACCACTGAGCCATGATGGGAACTCCCATGGAGGTTTTTTTTTTTTTTAATGTGCCAAGAGTATTATCACCTCAGGACCTTTGCACTTGCTGTCTTCTTGCCTTGAACACCCTTTCTCCAGATATTTGCATGGCTCATTTTCCCACTTCAATCAAGTCTCTCTATTCAACTGTTACCTCCTCTTAGAGGCCTTCCTTGATCACCTAACCAAAACAGCAATCTTTATTTCTCTCTAGTCTCTGATCCTGCTTTCTTTTCCTTCATTACATATTATTAACATATTTAATTAAATTATGTTATTATGTATTCATTTGTTTGTGTTTTGCTTGCCTTCGTCAACTAGAATGTCAGCTCCCCGAAGTCAAGGACTCTCTCTACCTTGACCCCTGCTGTCTCCTCAGCATCTAGAGCAGGGCCTGGTAAAAAATAGGTGCTCAATAAATGCATGTCACAGAGTTCCCGTCGTGGCGCAGTGGTTAACGAATCCGACTAGGAACCATGAGGTTGTGGGTTTGGTCCCTGGCCTTGCTCAGTGGGTGAAGGATCTGGTGTTGCCGTGAGCTGTGGTGTAGGTCGCAGATGTGGCTCCGATCCCGTGTTGCTATGGCTCTGGTTTAGGCTGGTGGCTACAGCTCTGATTTGACCCCTAGCCTGGGAACCTGCATATGCCACAAGAGCGGCCCTAGAAAAGGCAAAAAGACAAATAAACAAATAAATAAATGCATGTCACATGAATGAGGACGGGCGAGTTGGATCTGCAGATGTGGGTTGCCAGGGTGACCAAGGCATCTCTGGGGATGTGGGATGTGTGTGTGGGGGGTCTCAGACAGGGATCCCAGGGAGAGTCCTGGAGGCAGAGCCAGATCTCACCTGCCCTTGTCCTTGTCAGTGCCTGCATCTCCGCTGGCAAGGTTGTCCACAGCGATGGCAAGAAACACATTCAACAGGATGTCTGTGGTGAGCTCAGGCTACAAAGGATGGAGAAACAGCCTACCTGTGGAGTTCCCTGGTCCTCCTTCTCCTCCCTCAATCCTGCCACGATCCAGCCTCCCAAGGCTCTAAGGATACAGTTGCCGCAGATGAAGAGGATGATGAAATACACACACACCAGCATCCCAGGGAAGAAGGGGCCACCATAGGCCATGATACCATCATACATGACCACATTCCAGTCCTCACCCGTCAGGATCTGGGGGTGGGAGGTCACCGTGAAGCTCCCTGCAATCGTGGGCACCCCCACCCCCACCCGTCCCATGATCGCCAGGTCCCACCTGAAAGACAGTGAGGAGGGCTTGGGGGAAGGTGTCAAAGGTACTTCTCTTGGTGTGGGTCTGGTCGAAGTTGAACTTGCCCCCAAACAGCTGCATGCCAAGCAGGGAGAAGATGATGATAAAGAGGAAGAGGAGAAGTAGCAAGGATGCAATGGATTTCATTGAATTGAGCAGGGACGCCACTAAATTGCTCAGAGATGCCCAGTGCCTGCAGCAGAGATGGAAGGGTAGGGGTCGACATGTCCAATGGTGAGTCAGGAGCCAGGACGGGACTCCAGCTTGGGATGCACTGGGGCGAGTTGGGTTGGGATGAACTTGGACGTTAGCACTGGGGCGAGGTGAGAATAAGAAGTAAGGGGGAGGTTGTGTTTGGGACTATGGTTGGCGTTAGAGGTGCATGGGAGATGAGGTTAGTATGGAGGGTGTATGGAAATGGGTGAAACCAAAATTGGATTTCAGATGGGACCTGGGTCTGGGGTTGGAGTTAGGGATTGGAGCTGGGGCTAGGGTCGGGGAATATTTGGAGGTGTAGATGACTGAGTCGGGGATAAAGTTGTGATTGAAGGTGGAGATAGAGGAGAGGATGGATTGGGATGAGATCTAGACAGGGACTGGGGACGAGTTTGCCGTTGGAGATAGGCTGATGGTGATGGGTTTGGGATGTGCGCGTTGTGGTTAGTGATGGGGCTGGGGCTGGGAGTTAGGAATGAGGTTGGAGGTAGGCCTGGGCTTGGCCGTGGGTGTCAGGGGTGTAATTGGGCTTGTGGATGAGAAGCGCTTGCCGTTAGAGATGGGGTTACGGGTGGGGTGGGGGATGGGGTTTGGGGTGGAGATGAGTGTGGAGCTGAGTTTGGAGATGGGACTGGGAGTAATGTTCTGGCTGAACCCGAGGTGGAGGGAGGGGATGGAAGTGGAGTAGACACCCTCCCCAATGGACTTTAACTTGCACAAAGGCAGGAACGTGTGTCTGCTTCGATTCCTGGTGTTACCCTAGGGCTTAGAAGGGCGCCTTGTATGCAGTAGGCACTCGATGGATATTTGATTAATGAATGGTGATACAGATACAGTCGTCATTGGAGCTTGGGCGGTGCTGCTGGGACTGTGTTTGGGGCTCCAGTCCTCTCCCCCATCACACACACACACACACACACACACACACACACACACACCTGGTGACCTTGAAGATCCTGAGGAGACGCACACATCGGAGCACTGAGATGCCCAGGGGCTGCATGGCGCCCACCTCCACCAGGGTGGTCTCCAGGATGCCCCCACAGACCACGAAGCAGTCAAAGCGGTTGAAGAAGGAGGAGACATAGACAGAGGGCCCCAGACCATAGAGCTTGAGAAGCATCTCCACAGTGAATAGACAGAGCAACACTTTGTTGGCATACTCTGCAGAGAGAGGGGCAGGGGGTGACTGGGCTAGCCAGTTTCTGTGGTGACACGAGGGAGCTTGGGGCCATGGGATGATCTGGAGTAGCTAGTATTGGGTCAGGCACAGGCTGGTGATGTGTTTAGGATTAGGGATCAGGTGAGGGTTTGTTTGTTTGAGCTTTTTAGGGCCGCACCTGCGGCATATGGAAATTCCCAGGCTAGGGGTTGAATTGGAGATGCAGCCACCGGCCTACACCACAGCCACAGCAACGCCAGATCTGAGCCGCATCTGCAACCTACACCACAGCTCACAGCAATGCCGGATCCTTAACCCATGGAGCAAGGCCAGGGATCGAACCCGCAATCTCATGGATACTAGTCAGATTCGTTAGGATTTGTTACCGCTGAGCCACGACAGAAACTCTGGGATCGGGTGAGTTGATAAGTCCGAGTGGGAGAGGTTTTGAGAGGCTTCGAGCTGGGGCAAGAGGCAGAGCTAGGACGGACCTCGGCCAGCCTCTATGAATATAGAAAAACTCCAAGGGGAGGGTTAGAGCCCATGGTTTAGTTGGGAACGGGGCTGGTTTGAGGGTAGGGTTAGAAGTGTGTTCAGTATTCAGGCTGGGGGTCAAGATTAAAATGAATAACAGTAACATGTATAAAGTATTAGCTTTATGTGGGCTGGGCAATGCTGTAAGCATTTTTGACCTTAACTCATTTAATCCTCCCAACCACCCCGTGACGTGCATAACATTATTACTCCCATTTTGTAGATGGGGAAATTGAGGCACAGAGGGTTTTAACTTGTCCAGACAGTGTGGTGCTAAGAGCCTGGACTCTGGGGAGTTCCTGTTGTGGCTCAGCGGCAACAAACCCAACTAGGATCCATGAGGATGTGGGTTCAATCCCTGGCCTCCCTTAGTGGGTCAAGGATCTGATGCTGCCGTGTAGGTCTCAGATGAGGCTCAGATCTTGCGTGGCTGTGGCTGTGGTATAGGCTGGCAGCTGTAGCTCCGATTGGACCCCTCGCCTGGGAACTTCCATATGCCCGTGGGTGTGGCCCTTAAAAAAAGAAAAAAGAAACACACACACAGAAACAAAAGAGCCTGGACTCTGGAGCCAGACTGCTTGGGTTTGCCACTCACTGAGCCCTGGGATTAGGTACTTAACTCTTCAGCATCTTGGTGCTCAGGCACTAATTAAGCCTTTGGACTTCATTCACATAAAGCTGCAGTGATGGGAACGTGAGTACATGTAAAGGGCGGAACACAGCTTGAGGCACACGGGGCAAGAGCTGTGTTAAGTGTAAGCTACAAGGTAGGATGGGACCGGCTCAGGTTTCTGCATTTACCCGGGTGGGAGGGCGGGGTCTGGGGGGCGGGGCGGGGGGGGCACCTGAGAGATCCTGGATTGGAGCATCTGCAGTGGAAAGAATTAGGGCCTGGGGGGGCGCACGCACCCTGGATCTGGGTGAGCCATACAGGCTGCCCGTGGTGCTCCGAGGCGATAGTCAGCGTGTTGAGGAAGACCAGCAGCAGCACGGCCCAGTAGCAGGCCGTGGACTTGACAGCTCGCCGGCAGCTTGCCCGAAGGCCCCGGTTGGCTCTGCGGAGGCGGCGACTGCGGGGATGAGGAGCCCCCTGGCTGAGATCCCCTATCTAAGCCTGCCCTGGGTCGGGGGCGGGGCTCAGGTGGGGGAGCTCGGTGGTCATGGGGGTGGGGGTTGGAGGTGGGGGGCTCATGACGTCATGGGCTCCAGGAATCACACACATTCCCCAACTCACCAGACCCTGGTTTTCATGATCTTGTTCCTGGAAAAGAGGGGCATGGGAGGTGGGGCTGAGGGGCACTCAGCGGCTGGGGTTGGAGGTCAGGGCTGAGGTCAAGGTTTGAGGCTAAAGGAAGGACTGGGATCAGGGTCTGGACTGGCTTCTGGGCTGGGTCAGGAGTCAAGGGCTGGGGGCCCCTCACAGGCAGCGTGTACAGCTGGCCAGAGGCCCCTCTTCCTCTTCTTCATCCCCTGGGGTCTCTGCCATCGAACCAGTGTCACTGGCTGGGAGGCTGGCTGTGGGCAGGGCGGGAAGAGAGGTCAGCGCATGAAGACCCCAGGCTTCTGCCTTTGGTGTTCTCCTCTGCATCCCACCCCCTCCTCAACTGGGCTGGACCCCCACCGTGGCTGCTGGTGGAGTGTGTGGAGCGGGTGGAGTGACTGAACCAACGCAGCCGTCCTCGTCTCCTACTGATCAGCTCTGCCAGTTGGGGCCCTGTGGGGACAGGGAGGGTGGTTGTGGAGCACAGCTTGGGGTAAAGTTAGAGCCCTGCGTGTGTGTGGGGGGGGGGCGGGGGGTGTGTGTCGGGGGGGGAGGGGTTATTTGGGTTTTTCTTTTGGTCTTGCTTTTTAGGGCTGCGCCTGCAGTAAATGGAAGTTCCCAGGCGAGGGCTCCAATCGGAGCTGTAGCTGCCGGCCTACACCACAGCCACAGCAATGCGGGATCCGAGCCGCATCGGCGACCTACACCACAGCTCACAGCAATGCTGGAGCCTGAACCCACTGAGCGAGGCCAGGGACCGAACCTGTGTCCTCATGGTACTATTCAGGTTCATTACTGCTGAGCCACCATGGGAACTCCGGGGCGGGGGTTGTTATTTAGAGTTTTTCCGGGTACAGTCTGGGAAGGGTATCCTGGTCTGGGTTGTGTGTCCCAGGCCATAACTGGAGGCTGGGCCTAGAGCTTGCTGCAGGATGGGGCTGGATCTCAGGAGGGCAGCCCACATCTGAGGCTTGCATGGAGCAGGGAATGGGCCAGGTTGGGATTGCCTACGGTGGCCGGCCCGGCCCTCTTCAGCCACAGAACCAAAGTTGCCATCAGCTGAGGGATCGTCCACATCCAGCTCCTCCGCCTGTGTGATCCAGTCCAGGTAGCCCCGCAGGTCCTCCTCCAGCTGCTGCTTCTCCCGAAGCTTCTGGAAGTCCCCTCGTGCTTTTGCCTTCTCTCGCTCCTTGGAGAACTCCCTGAGGAAGGATAGAGGGTTAGGTGGGGGAAGCATCCTGGCCCCTTGCCTTCACCATCCCAGCCACACTCACCCCCTTGCTGTTCTTTGAATATGCTAAGCACGTTCTAGCTCTGGAGCCTTCTCCATGGCTGCTGCTCCCTTTGCTTGGAACATTATTCTTTTGTTTTGTTTTGTTTTGTTTTGTTTGTTCTTTTGTCTTTTTAGGGCCGCTCCTGAGGCATATGGAAGTTCCCAGGCTAGCCGGTCCAATTGGAGCTGTAGCCTCTGGCCTACACCACAGCCACAGCAACGCCAGATCCAAGTCGCACCTGCGACCTACACCACAGATCACACAAAGCTGGATGCTTAAGCCAAAGAGCCAGGGCAGGGATCGAACCCTCATCCTCGTGGATGCTAGCTGGGTTTGTTAACCAGTGAGCCACAATGGGAACTTCCCCTCTTTCTTTCTTTCCATAGCACACATTCCATGTAAGGTACTACAGGTATGTGTGTGTACCATACTTGTAGGTACACACACACACACACACACACACACACACACACACACATTTATTGTATATCTTGCTATTGTCTTTCTCTCCCCACCGGAATGTAACATCCAGGAAGGCAGAGTTTCCTCTTCTTTTTTTTTCTTTGCCAATAGAAGTTCCCAGGCTAGGGATTGAATCCAAGCCCCAGCAACAGCTGTGGCAATGCTAGATCCTTTAACCCATTGTGCTGGGCTAGGGAATAAAACCCGTACCTCTGCAGCAGCCTAAGCTGCTGCAGTCAGATTCTTAACCCACTGCACCACAGCAGGAACTCCACAAAAGCAGAAATTTGTGTCTCGCGCTCCACTTCTAAAACAGTGTCTCACGGAATCCCCGTTGTGGCTCAGCGGAAACAAATCTCACTAGCATCCATGAGGATGCAGGTTCAATCCCTGGCCTCACTCAGTGGCTTAAGGATCCAGTGTTGCCATGAGCTGTCGTGGATGTGGCTTGGATCCCACCTTGCTGTGGCTGTGGTGTAGGCCGGCGGCTACACCTCCGACTGGACCCATAGCCTGGAAACCTCCATGTGCCTAGGGTGCATCCCTCAAAACAAAACAAAACACCCCGTGCCTCATACATAGCAGATGCTCAGTGTTGATTGGATGAATGAAGGGGTATTTTAGACGGGTTTTGAAGGATGCCTAGCAGTTTGCCAGGAACAAAATATAGGGGCCGAGGGGCAGGAAGGCAGGGTAGGTGTCCAGGTTCCTCACCCACTCAGGACGCCAAGCACAAGGTTGAGGACGAAAAAGGATCCAAAGATGACGAGACTCACGAAATATACCCAGGGCAGCTCATACCCCATGGCATCCTGCATCTAGGGAGAGAGAGGTGGGGGGCATGTATCCTTCAGGGTACTGCAGATACTCCTTCCTGAGCGAGCGGAGGAAAGGCAGGTGCAGGAGGAAAGGACTGCATGCCCGCTGTCCACCTCACCCAGTAGAGCACGTCGGTCCAGCCTTCCATGGTGATGCACTGGAAGACCGTCAGCATGGCGAAGAAGAAGTTGTCGAAGTTGGTGATGCCTCCGTTGGGCCCTGCCCAGCGTCCACGGCACTCGGTCTGGTTCAGCGTGCAGGCTCGCCCTGATCCCGACGATGCACAGGGCGAGGGGTCCTCCTCCGCCTCTACGTCTGTAGGAAGACTAGAACTGTGGAACGCCAAGCACGCCCACCCATGGTCGTTGCCGCCTTGGAGGCCCACCCACCTGGGAAGCTGGGCTCAGGGTTCTTGATTCTTCTAAATCAAAGACAACCCTTAGCCCTTGACTCTGCTGGGTCAAGATTCTGAACCACCTGGGAAGCTGTGAGTCTCAACCACAGGGATCTGGGGTGTGGGATTGTAAATCTCAGGGCAGAATCTTGGGAATAACCATGAAGCGTGAGCCTGGGAGAGGAGCTTTGTGAATTTGAGAGGGTCTCTTAAAAAAAAAGGGTTGGGGGTATGGAGTTCCCGTCGTGGCTCAGTGGTTAACGAATCCGACTAGGAATCATGAGGTTGCAGGTTCGATCCCTGGCCTTGCTCAGTGGGTTAGGGATCTGGCATTGCCGTGAGCTGTGGTGTAGGTCGCAGACTCGGCTCGGATCCCACGTTGCTGTGGCTCTGGTGTAGGCCAGTGGCTATAGCTCCAATTCGACCCCTGGCCTGGGAACCTCCATGTGCCACGGGAGTGGCCCTGAAAAGGCAAAAAGACAAAAAAAAAAAAAAAAAAAGCGTTGGAGGCAAGGCTTGGGTTGGGGTCTGGATGAAAAAGGCCTGACTATATGGGACCAGTCCTGAAAGATGGCGCCTTAGGTGTGGGACAGGGCCTTGACCAGGGGATGGAATCTTGAGATAGGGCGGAGCTATTCGTTAGGGGAGGGGGTTGTGGTCTGGGATTGGAGGGCGGAGTCTTGAAGAGGGGGGAGGGGCTTGTTTGTCGGGGGAAGAGCCTGACCCTGGGGGCGGAGTCTTGTGCATTGGAGAGTGTTTCCGGGAGAAGAGGGTGGGGCTTAGGTGTCAGTGGAGGGGGCGTGGCCTGTCCCAGAACGGGTGGGCTTGCTGACCAGATCCCAGGAAGTAGCACGTCTTATGCATGCGTCCGAGGAACAGCTCGAGTCCAATGATGGCATAAATGATAATGACGAAGAGCACGAGAAGTGCGATGTGCAGCAGGGGCACCAGCGCCTTCATGATAGAATTGAGCACTATGTGCAGGCCTGTGGGGAGTGAGGAGTGAGCAAAGTAGGGGAGGGACCAGCCCAGCTACGCTCCGGATCCTGTCCATCACCTCCGAGCCCGGGACGGGGAGGGGGCGGCGTGCCACTCACTCGGGACCCCAGACACCAGCCTCAGTGGCCGCAGCACCCGAAACGCCCGCAACGCCTTCACATCGAAGCCCCCCGGCTTCCCTCCGGTATGCGGGGCATCCCCCGGGCGTCCGGACCCCTGCTCCAGCAGCACGCTGAACAGCCTGATGGGGCAGCAAGGGACAAAGAGGCGGCGGTCAGGCCTTGGGACCCCCCCCGCCCCCCACCCCCTTCCCCTCTTGGACAAGTACAAGTTCCTGTAACTGGAAGGGCAACTGGCTTAAAATATGTTCCCATTCCTGATTCTGGCTGCCTGGCAAGGGGGGGCAGTCTGAAGCAGGCGCTTCCCTGAGCCCCGAATCGCGCGGGCCTGGGGTGGGGGTGCCCCCCGCAGATGCGCACCCCACCACGACGATGATGAAGTCGAGCAGGTTCCAGCCGTTGCGGATGTAGGCGCTGGGGTGGAGCACCAGCCCGTAGGCCACGATCTTGAGCACGGTCTCCACCGTGAAAATCACCAAGAACACGTACTCTACCTGCTCCTGGGGGCGGAGCCGGGGGCGGGGCGGGAGATGGGGAAATTACCAGGGAGCGAGGTTTGACGTGGGTAGGGGAAGGGGACGGTAGCGGAGCGGGGCTGGGCAGGAGAGGGTCTTCTGGGTTAAGAGAGGGGCAGAGCCTGCCTGGAAGGCTTGAGGGGCCTCTCTCGTGGGTCTGTATCTAGCTGAGGGCAAGAGGTCTCTCCCCCCCGCCCCGCCCCCCGCGTGCCCCCCTACATGTCTCACCAGGTTGTGGTTGGCAGTGTTGGAGTCGTCCTCTGGGAAGGGGATATAGACCCCCAGGGCCACGCAGTTGGCAAAGATGGTCAGCAGGATGAGGATGTCGAAGGGTCTCAGGTGGGCACAGTCAAGGACCCAGGCAGAGTGGCCTCAGAACCCCACATTCCCTTGGGGCCCTCCCCACTCAATGCTGACCCTTGACCTTAAGGTGCCCAACCCTGACATTCCCAGCCCTTGTCCTGGCCAAGGCCTTGACTCTGACCCCCCTGGAAAGCTTAGCCATCCTCAACTCTTGCTGAGATTTAGTCCACCCCCACCCCGACCCCCATCGTGACCACCACTGTTCTCAACTTCCTCTTGATCCATTTCTTGACCCTTGATCCCCGGTGACCTCAGCCCTCTTCCATTTCAGCCCTGGCACAATCCTTGCCTCTTGGTACCCTGGGCGACCTTCACCCATGAGCCCTGCCCCTAGCCTTCCAGGATGCTTCCATTCCACGATGCTGATGCAGGAGCGCCTCAGGGGGTTAGCCAGGGTGAGGCAGAAGAGTGCCCGGGGTGACCGCTGGGCACTGGCTACTGCCACTGTCTTGTGCTTACTGTGCTGAGTTCTTCGCTTAGGGGTCCCCGGGCCGGATGCTCCACCAATTTCACCACCTGTTGCCGGGGGCCCAGGGCATAGCCCCCATTCGGGCCCAGGGCCTGTCCCATTGGCTGGACTGGGCTCTGGGGTGGTATCTGTGTGAAAAAACCAAGTCGGAGGTGGGCAGTGGGGGACAAACCTGATCCTGATCCTCTGTCTGAGGGAAGGAGAGAGGAGAATGTAAAATTAGGGAGAGCTGAGGGTACTTGAGTTAAGGATTGGGGAAGAAGAGTTGGTATTGGAATGGATTGAGTGTAGAGTTAGAATTTATAGGAGAGCGAGGGCAAGATTTTGTTTCTAATTGAAGTAGGGTTTGGTGTTAGATGTGGGGGGGTAGAGCTTAAGCTGGCATGGGGTAGGATTAAATTTACAGCTGGAAGCAAATTTAGGGTTACATTTGAGTGGTAGATTTGGGGTGGGGTTTAATTACAGGTGGGAGTGCACTGTGCCGGAGATAGGATTTAGGGTTAGGACTGGATATTTGAATGAGTTGGGATTAGAATTGGGATCAAGGAGTTCCCATCGTTGCACAGTGGTTAACAAATCCGACTAGGAACCATGAGGTTGTGGGTTCGATCCCTGGCCTCGCTCAGTGGGTTAAGGATCCGGCGTTGCCGGGAGCTGTGGTGTAGGTCGCAGACGCGGCTCAGATCCTGCGTTGCTGTGGCTCTGGCATAGGCCGGTGGCTACAGCTCTGATTAGACCCCTAGCCTGGGAACCTCCATGTGCCGCGGGAGTGGCCCTGGAAAAGGCAAAAAGACAAAAACAAAACAAACAAAAAGAAGAATTGGGATCAAAGATTAGGGTTTAAATTGAGTTTGAGTGGGATCTGAGTTGTCCATTGGGGTCTTCTGATAAAGCCCTTCCCAATTCCCATGGACTTGTTTCAGGCTCTGAGAGGCAGTGGGTTGGCCTGGTTGAGACACCCAGCTTTGGGAGTTCCTGTTGTGGCACATCGGAAATGAATCTGACTAGTAAACATGAGGACACAGGTTCGATCCATTCAGTGGGTTAAGGATCTGGCTTTGCTGTGAAGTGTGGTGTAGACTGGCAGCTGCAGCTCCCATTTGACCCCTAGCCTGGGAACCTCCATATGCTGTGGGTACGACCCTAAAAAGACCGAAAAAAAAAAAAAAAAAAAAGATGCCCAGCTTTGGAGGAAACAAAGCTGTCTGAGTTTAAATCCTGGCTCTTCTTGGTAGCTGTGTGTGGCCTTGAGCAAATTATGTAACCTCTCTGAGCTTCAATTTCCTTATCTGTATAATGAGATGACAAAAAGAGTGCCTACAGGGTTGTTGTGAGAATTAAATGAGCTCAGCATTTAAAGAATGTCTGAGACATGGAATTATTCCCATTTTGCTGGTAGGAAATTGATGCAGAAAGAGAGGTTAAGTGATTTGATGAAGCAGCTGAATTGGGAGTCCAACCCAGGCAGCCTCTGACTCTAAGCCTTCGTGACTTACTAACTACTACCATTAAGTGTGTATTCTCTCTCTCTGGTCCTTAAAAATGGGTCTGCAGTCTTTCCGGAAAGTCAGAGACCCACTTTGATATCCAGGGGTTGGGGTTGAGTTTCAGTTACTTTAGAGCTCATGGTAAGGTCTGAATCCATGTGGGGGTTTGGAGTCTACCAGGGGTTGTCCTCTAGTAGGTAAAGTCTGTGTTAGGATTAAGCTTAGGGGTTGGCACTGGTGTTGAAATTGGGGTGGGCACTGGGACAGGGGATCAGGGCCAGGATTGGAGTTGGATTTCAGTTGGGATCTAAGGCTGTCTTTGGGGCTGGCTGGGATGGGAACAGGGTGATGTAGTTCTGTTCCCCTAAAGGCTCTCCAGGGGTGGGGTGTCCTTCTGGGTAGTGGGTGGGTCAGAGGGGCTGAGGATGGAGCAGAGCCCAGGCTGGTTCCAAGGGTCTGCAGGGGTGGAAGGCTGCTCTCACCTTTCCCGCCTTCAGATGCCGACATCCTCCTTTCAAGGTTGAAGAGCCATCTGCACACGGCCCCCCTCTCTTCCCCCAGCTTTGGAGGGATTAAGGTCACAGGGCGGGGCCATAACAGGGTCCCATGGGAGGGTGAGCAGGAATGAAGATGCGACACTTGTGGTCCAGATCCTGGCGATAGAAAAGGCACCGATTTAAATTTTTTTTTTTACAATATATATTCCAGTACCAGTGTCAGAAACTAAAATAAAAAAAATGATAATCATTTCCCAGCAGTATCTGGAATTTGAAGTATGTACGAATAGACCTAATGTAACATGTGGAAAATCTCCATGAGAAAAAAATGATCAAATATTATCAAGTGATTAAAGGGGAACTAAATAAATGGGGAGATACTTTAAATTTACTAATACATAATTGAAATAGTCGATATTGTTTTTTGTTTTTGTTTTGCTTTTTAGGGCGGCACCCGCAGCATAGGGAGGTTCCCATGCTAGGGGTCAAATCTGAACTGTAGCTGCTGGCCTATGCCACAGCAACGAAGGATCCAAGCTGCGTCTGCAACCTACACCATAGCTCACGGCAACGCTGGATCCTTAACCCACTGAGCAAGGCCAGGGATCAAACCAGCATCCTCATGGATACTAGTCGTGTTCCTTATTGCTGAGCCACAGTGGGAACTCCGTGGGTGGTCTTTTTAATGAACGGTGGTTACGTGGATGTTTACTATGTAATTATTTTTTGGAGTGTACACATGTGTATAACATTAAAATAAAGCATTTATTGAATGCGTGAATACTAGTAACTGTAACTCACATAATACTTTTTATTGTCTTATGTATCAGGCACATAGTACAACAGTGCTTTAGACGAATTAATTGTTTTAATCCTAGGAAGCAGGTACTATTAATAGTTCCATTTTACAGGCGAGGAAACTAAGACACAGGGAAGTTATGTAACCTGCTCACAGTGGCACATTTAGCAAGTTGCAGAGCTGAGACTCAAATCCTAGTCGCTTTGTGCGAAAGCCCCTGCCCCTGACTTGTTTCTTTTTGCAATCTGGGAGTTGAATGACGCCTGAAATGAATGAGTCGAGAAACCACCCTCTGTCCCGCCCCTTCCCTCTTCTCGCACACGCGCGCGCGCGCGCGGTAGAGTCCGTTGCTCACTTGGAAGAGCGCACTGCGCTGCGGGTAAAAAAACAAAAAACAAAAAAACAACCAAAAAAAAACCCCAACAAACCCTACAACTCCCAGCAGCCATTGCGCGTCTCAAGCCTGCGCGCGCCCATTCACACCGAGGCGACAGGCATCCGGCTTGCGCCGAACTCTCTCTCTCGGAACTACATTTCCCGGCTGTCCCCGCGCAGCCCGTGACACTCCTTGAACTGCGAGCTCGGAGCGGGCTTTCCACAGCTGCGCCTATCCTGCTCGGACCCGGCCCTGGACCCAGCCTCGGACTCGAACACGGCTCCACCATGGAGGAGGCGGACCGAATCCTCATCCATTCCCTGCGCCAGGCCGGCACGTAAGGACACAGCCCCCGCCCACCCCGGAATGCCCGCATCCGGGACTCCAAAACTCCGGACCCAGTCACCCGGGAACATTAAAACCCCGGACCTTGACATTCAGGGCTCCAACTTCCAGAACCCTAGGATCCTCCCTTCTCTTTACACACACAAACGCGCGCGCGCGCGCGCGCGCACACACACACACACACACACACACACACGGCCTCCCAAACCCTTTGACCCTGACACTTGGGAAACCCCAAACTCCAGGACCTAGACACTTTAAAACCTTGGAACCTTAAGACCTGGGGTTCTGAGACCTGTGGATTTGACGTCAATACCCTGGGACCCTGTTACCTGGAGATTCTAAGATACCTGTAACCTGATAACCAGGGAACTTAAAACCTTTGGGACCCTGGCACTCAGGGACTCCAAAAACCCCTGGCACTGGCTGCTTAGGAACCTTCGAACCCTATTTCCCAATACCTGGGGCTTTTAAATTCCCAGGACTCTGAAATCTGGTGGTCTTAATGCTTGGTTACCCCAACACATAAGGACTCCAACATCTAGGAGCCTAATTTCTGGATTGCTTGAACTAGGTGTTCTTGCGATCCAGGGACTCTGACATTTGGAACTCCTGAAAACCCCAGCCTCCCAGCATCTAGTCTCAAAACCCTAGCAGCTCAATATCTAGGGACCACTGACCTGCAGGAAACATGATCTCTGGGGCTGCAGAAAACCAGAGACCATTCCACCTGGGCTCCTAGCCCTTCCTGGACTCCAGAATTTTGGGGCTTTTAGGCATAGGGAAAGTTGAGATTTTCTTTTGAACTCAGATCCCTTCCATCCACCATTCTACACCAAGGTCTTAGGACCTGAGGATTCCGCCAGGTCTTAGTTTGCCCAATGGAAGTCAGCCAGCAGCACCCATGACCTGTCTGAACTGTGGCCGTCCTCCCCACCCACATCCCAGTAACTAGGGCTTCCAGCCTCATCCCTGTTTCCTGGCTGCTCCCCCTCATTGAGCCTGCCCCCTTCTTCTTCAGGGCAGTTCCTCCAGATGTGCAGACCCTGCGAGCCTTCACCACTGAGCTGGTTGTAGAAGCTGTGGTCCGCTGCCTGCGTGTAATCAACCCTGCTGTGGGCTCCGGCCTCAGCCCCCTGCTGCCTCTTGCCATGTCTGCCCGGTTCCGTCTGGCCATGAGCTTGGCTCAGGCCTGCATGGTGAGTGCCTTCCTTTCAATACACACAGCCTCTTCCTTCCTCCTTCAGAGTCACCAAGCTCCTTTGAAACTCTTGCCTTTCCTCTCTGCCAGCTTCCCTTGTGGCTTAATGTTCATTAGTGGTTAAGACTGCTGACTGGTAAAACTGCTTGAGTAGTTCAGACCCTGGCTAACTGTAAGACCCTAACCCTTGTGGGCCTCAGCCTCCTCATCTGTGACACTGAGATGATAAAAGTAGGGTTGTTATGAGCACTAAATGAGTTGATCCAGTTTGTGCCCGGGCTGCCTCTGGCTCCTGTGTCTTGAGTTTAGCACCAAGAACTTTTCCCCATACAATATTCCATTTCCCAGTTCCTGAAAAGGCCCTGTTTGGCTCACATGCTCAGGCTGAAATTAACCATCTGTGCTCTGATTGGCCAACCTGGATCACATGGTCATCCCTATAGGGCACTGGGATTGGCTGCTCCTTCAGGATCACATGGAGTCGGGGGAAGGAGGGTTACACAAGGGAAAATACGCTGGTTAACTAAAAAGCAGTGTCTCTGCACTAAAACTTCACTCTGCCCTGTGGCAGCCACACTCAGCCTGCCTCTCATGGGGATAATTCCTATATTGTCTCTGTCATAGATAAGTGCCTTCTGGTGAAGCACTTACACCTCCCCAGTACAGACTTGTGTCCAGTTACTGTATCCAAAGGCTCTGGGTAAATGTCATTGCTCCTGGCTCACTAGCTCTGGGACTTTAGGCTAGTCTCTTAACCTCTTTGGGCCTCAGTTTTCTCACGTGGAAAATGGGTTGTATCTACCACATAGGGTTGCTATGAGGATTCAAAATGAGTTCGGAGTTCCCGTCGTGGCTCAGTGGTTAACGAACCCGACTGGGAACTGTGAGGTTTCGGGTTCGATCCCTGGCCTTGCTCAGTGGGTTAAGGATCCAGTGTTGCCGTGAGCTGTGGTGTAGGTCACAGACACGGCTTGGATCCAGCGTTGCTGTGGCTGTGGTGTAGGCCGGCGGCTATAGCTCTGATTCGACCCCTGGCCTGGGAACCTCCATATGCTGCAGGAGCGGACCTAGAAAAGGCAAAAAGACAAAAAAAAAACACCAAAAAAACAAAACCAAACCAAAAACAAAAAACAAAAAAACCCAAAATGAGTTCATAGGGAGTTTCCTGGTGGCTCAGCATGTTAAGGATCCAGCATTGTCACTGCTGTAGCTCGGGTTGCTGCTGTGGTGTGGGATTGATCCCTGGCCCCAGAACTTCCACATGCCATGGTGTGGCCAAAAAAAAAAAAAAATAGTTCATACGTGGAAAACTGGATATAATAAGCTTTGTGCAAATGGTATTAATATCATTGGATTAATTGCTTACATTGCTTACCATTGCTTACATTCCTGCAACCTCTGGCTACGTAATGGATGTCAGCATGGCCAACATATTCAATACATGGTGGTAGAGGGACAAGAGAGAAACTGCAGTGAACCCTTCTGCTTATCCCCAGGGGGCAGGTTTCTTGAATGTGTAGCTTGCTTGTCCAGTTTCTATCTCTTAGAAATAGGCCTCAGACTCTGCCTCACCCATCCAGGTTCACCTAGCTCTCAGGAGTTCTCAGGTTCTTCTGTCCGGGGCTCTTGGTAGCCCTCGAGGCAGACAGTCTGTCCCCTGGCCCGAGGCTGTCTTCTCAAGGATGACACTTTATGCAGGGGAGTCCTCTGTTTGGCAAGGAGGGTGCACAGTGGGAGGTATTCAGTGGGGGGCCGAGGGGTCAGGCTTCCCCCAGTTCTCAGTTCCTCTTTCTCTCAGTGCTGTTGCCCAGTGGATTGGGTGGTGACCTACTTTTGCTCACACAAACTTTAGCCAAGGGCAGAGAGTATGGCTTTCTCAGTGAGTAAGACTTTCTGGGAGTTCCCGTTGTGGCTCAGTGGTTAACAAACCCGACTAGTATCCATGAGGATGCGGGTTCCATCCCTGGCCTCACTCAGTGCATTAAGGATCCGGCGTTGTTGTGAGCTGTGGTGTAGTTCACAGATGTGTCTCAGATCCTGCGTTATTGTGGCTGTGGTGTACGCCGGCAGCTATAGCTCTTATTAGACCCCTAGCCTGAGAACTTCCATATGCTGCGGGTGCGGCCCTAAAAAAGACAAAAAAAAAAAAAAAAAAAAAAGGACTTTCTGGTCCCAGAGCCTTGGTTTGTTCTAAGCAGGTAGAACAGGTCTCTCAGTAGCATATGGAGGGTTCCCAGGCTAGGGGTCCAATCGGAGCTACAGCTGCTGTCCTACACCACAGCCACAGCAACACTGGATCCGAGCTATGTCTGTGACCTCACTGCAATGCCAGATACTTAACCCACTGAGTGAGGCCAGGGATCGAACCTGCAACCTCAGGGTTCCTAGTCAGATTCATTTCTGCTGAGCCACAACGGAAACTCCGAAGAGGTCTCCCTTAACCCAGCTGGGTGCTGCCCTTGTACCCCACCTCAGCTCAGCACTGCCGCCTTCTGGTGTCTGCCTCTACATGGGCCCTACTCCTGGCGGCACCATTTTTTGCGACTCAGCCACCTCCGTATTTTGACGTCTGTCATTTCACACATGCCACTCCTGGAATGAGTTTCTGTATCAGTCACAACTCTGATTGCAGGTGTCGGAAAAAACCCATAGCAAAGTAGTTTAAAAGCCAGTGGTTTTCACACTTTTGTGACTTATGACACTCTGAAATAAACAAATCTTACGTCATGATCAAACACGCAGATGTGTGTCTAATGATGTTTTCTGAGGGCGTGCTCCGTGCTGGGCATTGTGGTAACAGGGCATTAGCTCGCTGAATTCTCATGACAACTTTCTGAAGTAGGCGCTGTTGTTATCCTTTTTCTCAGATGAGGAAAATGAAGGGCAGAGAGGTTAAGTGATTTGCTTGAGGGCCCACAGTAGTAGGTAAAGAGCAAAAATTGGATTTTTTTGGTCTTTTTTTTTTTTTTTTTTTTTGTCTTTTTAGGGCCGCATCCGTGGAATATGGAGGTTCCCAGGCTAGGGGTCTAATCGGAGCTGTAGCCACCAGCCTCCACCACAGCCACAGCAACACCAGATCCAAGCCGAATCTGTGACCTACACCACAGCTCACGGCAACACAGGATCCTTAACCTGCTGAGCGAGGCCAGAGATCCAACCTGCAGCCTCATGGTTCCTAGTCGGATTCGTTTCCGCTGCACCATAACAAGAACTCCTGAAATTTTTTTTTTTTTTTTTTTTTTAGGGCCACACCTGTGGCATATGGAGCTTCCCAGGCTAGGGGTCCAATCTGATTTGTAGATGCCACCCACAGCCACAGCCACAGCCACAGCCCACACGGGATCTGAGCCGCATCTGCGACCTGCATCACAACTTGAGGCAAAGCCACATTCTTAACCCACTAAGTGGGGCCGGGGATCAAACCCAGATCCTCATGGATAGTAGTCAGGTTCTTTACCCACTGAGCTACAACAGAAACTCCAGATTTTTTTTTTTAATGCTTGATTTAAAAAAAATAATTCAATGAATTTTATTATATTTATAATTGTGCAACCATCATCACAACCTAATTTTAGAACATTTCCATCAAAAAACCTCAGTCCAGGGAGTTCCCGTCGTGGCGCAGTGGTTAACGAATCCGACTAGGAACCATGAGGTTGCAGGTTCGGTCCCTGCCCTTGCTCCGTGGGTTAACGATCCGGCGTTGCCGGGAGCTGTGGTGTAGGTTGCAGACGCAGCTCAGATCCTGCGTTGCTGTGGCTCTGGCGTAGGCCGGTGGCTACAGCTCCGATTGGACCCCTAGCCTGGGAACCTCCATATGCCGCGGGAGCGGCCCAAGAGATAGCAAAAAGACAAAACAAAACAAAACAAACAAACAAAAAAACCCTCAGTCCACCCCTCCCTCCCCATGGCCCCCCATCTGTCTGTTTCTGTTCTGCAAATAAGTTCATTTGTATCCTTTTTTAAAATTCCATATATAAGTGATTTGAATCCAGGAAGTCTACTTTCAGAATCCATGCAGCTCCAGACCAGAACCTTAATGGGCCCTTTTATCCCTTAAAGCATCCACACAGGGAAAATACTATCAGCCCCACCTCCTAGCTAGGAAGCTGAGCTTCTGGGCAGCTTCTGGGTGATTAAATAACAGTTAAGTAGCAGGCTGGATTTCTTTTTTTTCTTTTTTTTTTGTCTTTTCTAGGGCCACACCTGTGGCATATGGGGGTTCCCAGGCTAGGGGTCTAATCAGAGCTGTAGCCGCTGGCCTATGCCAGAACCACAGCAACGTGGGGTCTGAGCCGCATCTTCGACCTACGCCACAGCTCACGGCAACACCGGATCCTTAACCCACTGAGTGAGTCCAGGGATTGAACCTGCAACCTCATGGTTCCTCAAGTCAGATTCGTTAACCGCTGAGCCACGACAGGAACTCGCAGTCTGGATTTTGATACCGATTTTTTTGACTCCAAAGCCTGTAGTCTCTCGGAAAAATGTTGTTTACTGGTTTGCATAGGTCATTTTTATCAGTCAGGGTCCAGTCTGGAGACAAAAAACCCAGCAATAATTTGAATAGGGAAATTTTCCTTTTTTTTCTTCTTTCTTTTTTCTTTTTTTGGCTGCCCCACAGCATCTGGAGTTTCTGGGCTGGGGATCAGATTCAAGCCACAGTTGCAGCCTATGCTGCAGCTGCAGCAATGCTGGATCCTTAACCCACTGTGCCAAGCCGGGGATCGAACCTGAATCCCAGTGCTCCAGAGATGCTGCAGATCTCGTTGCTCGACAGCAGGAACTCCTGAATAGGGACATTTTAATATAAAGAATTTTTAACTAGGTAGAAGTTCCCATCATGGCTCAATGGTTAACAAACCCGACTAGTGACCATGAGGTTGTGGGTTCGATCCCTGGCCTTGCTCAGTGGGTTAAGGATCTGGCGTTGCCGTGAGCTGTGCTGTAGGTCGCCCACACGGCTCGGATCTCGTGTTGCTGTGGCTGTGGCATAGGCCAGCAGCTGTAGCTCCAATTCAACCCCTAGTCTGGGAATCTCCATATGCCGCAGGTGTGGCCCTGAAAAAAAAAAAAAAGACAAGAATTTTTAACTAGGTAAAAGATGGTTAACTACTGAAAGGGTGAAAGAAATCGCCAAGGTGTGACAGAAGTAACACGATACCTTGAGAATTCTCACTTGCACTCCAAACCATTTACCTCCTTACCCTTCTGCTGCAAGGGGATCACTTAGATTAGTTTCTTGTGTATTCAGTTTTTAAGAAATGAAGATATAAGCAAATATAAATACATAATCTTATTTTCCCACTTTTTTTTTTTTTTTTGTCTTTTTGCTATTTCTTGGGCCGCTCCCTCGGCATATGGAGGTTTCCAGGCTAGGGGTCCAATCGGAGCTATAGCCACCGGCCTACGCCAGAGCCACAGCAACGTGGGATCCAAGCCACGTCTGCAACCTACACCACAGCTCCCGGCAACGCCGGATCGTTAACCCACTGAGCAAGGGCAGGGACCGAACCTGCAACCTCATGGTTCCTAGTCGGATTCGTTAACCACTGCGCCACGACGGGAACTCCCCTTATTTTCCCACTTTCTTACACAGAAGAGAGCATATAGGGAGTTCCCATTTTGGCACAGCGGAAATAAACCCGGCAAGCATCCATGAGGACACGGGTTTGATCCCTGGCCTCACTCAGTGGGTTAAGGATCCGGTGTTACCATGAGCTGTGGTGTAGGCTGCAGACACAGCTCGGATCCTGCGTTGCTGTGGCTGTGACATAGGCCAAAATCTACAGCTCCGATTTGACCCCAAGCCTGGGAACCTCCATGTGCTGCAGGTGCAGCCCTGAAAAAATAAAAAAGCATATACGTAGTTCCTTCCCTCTTCCCCCCCTTTCAACATATCCTGGAAATCATTTCCTATCAGACAATAAAGATCTTAATCATTTTTTCCTTTTTGCAGCTGCAGAATAGTTCATTGTAGTTGATATTCAACCACTGTCCTATACTTGGACATTTAGGGAGTTTCCAATATTTTGCAAGTAATGCCGTACTGAAAATAATGCATATATATTCTTGAATTGGTGCAGGCATATCTTCCTGGTAAACTCCTAGAAGTAGGCTCGGTAGGTGGAAGTGTACATGCCTATGTCATTTTGTTAGATTTTGCGACGTCGCCATCCATGGGATTAAGTTTTACATTCCTAACAGCAGTGGATGAGAGGGTGCCTGTTTTCCTCCACAACCTGGTGCCCGGAGGGTATTGTCAGAAGATGTCCGTATAGTTTTCTTAGCTTTGTCCTTAGAAAACCTTTCAAATGTAAGAAGACATGAAAATAGAACAATAACACCCTTCTCCTAGCTTTCTATGTTGTTAACATTTTGCTCCATTCTTTTCTGTCTATGTATAGATACACACACACACACACACACACACACACACACACACACACACACACATTTTTGCTGAACCATTTGAAAGTGGCAGACATCATGACACTCAGTTCAGAAAACTTTCAGCGCACTTCTCCTAAGTAAAACGACACTGGCCAGAATATCCACAGTACCCCATACTGGGATCACATGCATGAAATTGAATATTGCTAGAGTAATAGTATCCAGGATCTGGAGCAGTCAAATTTCCTCCATTCTTACAGAAATATCCATTATAGCTGGGGTTTTTTTCAGCTATAGCGTCCAATCAAGGCTCATGCATTTTATTTCACTGTTACATCTCTAATCTTCTGTATCGAACAGTCCTCTTTAGTTTTTGCTTCTTTGTTTCTTTTCACGAGGACACATGTTTTTGAAGCAGTGCAGCCTGTTGTTTCCTGGAACAGCCCTGCAGTCTGAATTGGTCTGATTGTTCTCTCATGGCTGGATTCAGGTCTGGGACAGGAACTCTGCCTCAGCGATCTTATCTCCCTCCCTGAGTGGACCTCAGAACGAAACATCACGTTGTCCGGGATCAGATCCGGGAGGCTCCCGTGGGGGTCTCTCAATTGTGCTTTCAATGCCAGTCTCTCTTGTAAGCCAGGTTGGACATATTCACATATGTTTAAGCCCGTTTTGCATTCTTTTTCTGGGAACTGTCTGTTCCTATCTTCTGCCTCCTTTTCTGTTACACTGCTGCTCTTTTTGCCTGTGTAGTTTTAGGCACTCTTTTTTTTGGCCATGCCCACAACATGTGTAAATTCCTCGGCCAGGGATCGAACCCTCGGACAATGGCGGATCCTTAACCCACTGCACCACAAGAGAAGTCCCTAGGCACTCTTTATAAACTAGGTAGATTTGCTCTTTGCTTATGACAAATACTTTTTTTCCCAGCTTGTGATTATTCTTTTTAACTTTGCTCATTGCATTTTTTTTCTTTAAAAATCTTTTTTCATATATTCAGAAATCCCCATCTTGGAGTTCCCACTGTGGCTTTGCGGTAATGAACCCACCTCATGTCCATGAAGGTGCGGGTTAGATCCCTGGCCCTGCTCAGTGGGTTAAGGATCTGGTGTTGCGTTGCCATGAGCTGTGGCATAGGTCACAGACACTGCTCGCATCCCTTGTGGCTGTGGCGTAGGCGGCCAGCTGCAGCTCTGATTCGACCTCTAGCCTGGGAACTTCCACGTGCCATGGATGCGGCCCTAAAAAGCCAAAAAAAAAAAAAAAAAAAAGAAAGAAAAAAGAAAAAAAAGAAATACCCATCTTTTCTTTTACGGCCTCTGGATTTTGAGTCACCTTTAGAAAGGCCAGAGCTTTCATCTTAACCCTCTGGAGGGCTTAGGGAGCCAAGGGGAAGTTCAGAGGGTGGTGGTTGGGGAGCGAGTGGGAACATTTGTGGTCTAGGGCCTGGGCTCCCAGGGCAGGAGGCTCCTGCCTGCCAGACTGATTGGGGTCGCCCTCCCCAACCCCCAGGACCTGGGCTATCCCTTGGAGCTTGGCTATCAGAACTTCCTCTACCCCAGTGAGCCTGACCTCCGGGACCTGCTTCTCTTCTTGGCTGAGCGTCTGCCCACTGATGCCTCTGAGGATGCAGACCAGCCTGCAGGTATGGGGTGCCTGGGGTGTGGTGGGGGCTGAGAGGGGTGAAAGGGGTGAAAAGGTTAGCTGGTGGGGGTGGACTGTGAGAGCTAGGAGGGAGGCCTGGGAGAGAGGATGCAAGGCAGAGGGGAAGGGGACCGGGGCTTGAGCTGACCCAGGTAAGGAGGTGCCTCACTTCCTCCTGCCCTGCCCACCCCCATTCTAACCCACACCAGCCTCCTTTTTTTTTTGGCTGCCCTGTGGCATCTGGAGTTCCTGGGCCAGGGATCAGATCTGAGCCACAGTCGGGACCTACGCCGCAGCTATGGCAACACCGGCTCCTTAACCCACCTGTGCCCCCACCATGCCGACCGGGGATCGAACCTGTGTTCCAGCGCTCCAGAGACGCGGCTGATCTCATTGCGCCACAGTGGGAACTCCCACACGGGCCTCCTTGATGCTCCTCAGCCAGCCAGGCCACCCAGCCTCAGGGCCTTTGCCTCTTCTCGCTGATGCTGCCCCCAGATAGATTCATGGTTCCCTCTCTGAGCTCTTGGAGGTGCCTGTTCACATGTCACCTCAGGGACACCTTCCCAGGATTGTCTTGTTTTTTGTTTTTTGGGTTTTTTTTTTTTTTTTTTTTTTTTTTTTTGCCTTTTCTAGGGCCACTTCCTGTGGCATATGGAGGATCCCAGGCTAGGGGTCTAATTGGAGCTGTTGCCGCTGGCCTACGCCAGAGCCACAGCAACATGGGATCCGAGCCTCGTCTGCAATCTACACCACAGCTCACTGCAATGCCGGATCCTTAACCCACTGAGCAAGGCCAGGGATCGAACCCGCAACCTCATGGTTCCTGGTTGGATTCGTTAACCACTGCGCCATAATGGGAACTCCAGGACTGCCTTGTTTCAAATTTTATGTTCCTCTCAAGGGTCCTTATCCTCCTTTGCTGATCACCACTGGACAGGTTTTTTCCATTGTCCTTATGACCTTGGTCCTGCTTTTCTCTACCGCCCTGCTGCCCCGTGAGGGCAGGAGGCTATTTATCCATCTGTTTGCTGAGGTCGCCCGAGGGTCTGGAATGGGGACTGGTACAGAGTAGGTGCTCAGTAAACGTTTGTTGAATGACTAAATGCGAGAATGATGGGGCAGGAAGTCAGGCTGCCCCTAGGGTGTGCATTTTTTTTTTTTGGTCTTTTTTGCCATTTCTTGGGCCGCTCCTGCGGCATATGGAGGTTCCCAGGCTAGGGGTCGAATCGGAGCTGTAGCCGCCGGCCTACGCCAGAGCCACAGCAACGTGGGATCCGAGCCGCGTCTGCAACCTACACCACAGCTCATGGCAACGCCGGATCCTTAACCCATGGAGCAAGGCCAGGGATCGAACCCGCAACCTCATGGTTCCTAGTTGAATTCGTTAACTACTGAGCCACGACGGGAACTCCAAGGTGTGCATTTTTGGAGTTGTGGCATTGTCATCTGATTGACCCTCCCTCCCCACTCCCTCAGGTGACTCAGCTATCCTCCTCCGGGCCATCGGGAGCCAAATCCGGGACCAGCTGGCCCTGCCCTGGGTCCCACCCCTCCTTCGCACTCCTAAGCTTCAGCACCTCCAGGTGGGACCCCTCCCCAACTCACGTCGATATTGCTAGTCCCCCACCTTGCCTGCCTTGTCCTCATGTGGGCGTCAGGTTTTTGGCCCCTTCCCACTGGTGCTCTCTACCCCCACCCCATCACAATTCATCCTCGAGGCTCTGATTCTGCTCTCCTACCAGGGCTCAGCCCCTCAGAAGCCTTTCCATGCCAGCAGGCTGGCCATGCCTGATTTGAGCTCCAGGGCAGGTGAGTGTGAGGCTGTGGAGAGGGGCTGGGGGGCAGGGGAGGGAAGGGGTGGAGGTGGCCCTGACTACATAGTGAGACAGGAGGGCTGGCTTGACTCTGTTGCTGCCTCCAGAACCTCAGGAGTTCCAGGCGAGTCCTCTGCTGCTCCCAGCTCCCACCCAGGTGCCCCAGCCTGCCGCGAGGGCAGCCTCCCTCCTCGAACACCATGCTGTCCAGCTCTGCCAGCAAACGGGCCGGGACCGCCCCGGGGACGAGGACTGGGTCCACCGGGCATCCCGCCTCCCCGCCCAGGTACCCCCCAGTACTTGGCCCCCTGCTGATGAGGCCCTGGCTCACCACAGCTCCCATTTCCTGTCCTGTTCGTTCGTCCCCTGCCCCTCTCGTTCCACCCCCACCCCCACTTTGTCCCTCTCTTCCATCCTCTCCTCCCTGTGTGCAACTTCCCTGCTCCCGGCCTGAAAGAACACTGGAGTCAGAAAGACCGTGACTGGAGTCCCCGTCGCGGCTCAGCAGTTAGCGGACCTGACTAGCATCCATGAGGACGCAGGTTCGATCCCTGGCCTCGCTCCGTGGGTTAAAGATCTGGCGTCACTGTGAGCTGTGGTGTAGGTCACAGACGTGGCTCAGATCCTTTGTTCCTGTGGCTGTGGTGTAGGCTGGCAGCTACAGCTCTGATTCGACCCCTAACCTGGGAACCTCCGTATGCCCAGGGTGTGGCTCTAAAAAGCAAAAAAAAAAAAAAAAAAAGACCATGGTCCACGCACAAGTCAGTATGGCCCCTCGGAGCCTCGGCTTCCTGCCCTGAGACACGGAGGGTGATACTGCTCTTTTCTCAGGGTGAAGTTCCACCAAAGGATGTGCATGGGCCGCCAGAACCAACAGGATCTGCTCCCTTTCTCCCCGTTTCTACTGTCTTTTTCCTGCCCCTGATTGACTCCCTCTTTCTCTGTCTCTGCCATCACAGCCTCTAGATCTCTGCTCTGTCTCTTCTAGTCAATTGTCTTTCTCTTCCTGTGATTTTGCTGCCTGTCTTTCTCTCTCTCCTCGCGCCTCTCATTTCTTTTCTTTTTCCTTTTTCCTTTTTTTTTTTTTTTTGGCCAAGCTGCAGCTGCGGCAACGCCGGATCCTTAACCCACTGTGCCGGGCTGGGGACTGAACCCACATCCCAGTGCTCCCACGATGCCACCACTGATGCCGCCACTGATCCCGTTGCACCAAAGCGGGAACGCCTCCTTTCCTCATTTCTGTACTATTTTCCTCATTTCTGTCTCTGCCTCTGTCTTACCTCTGTATCTACCTCCCTCTCCCCTCTGTCCACCTCTGAAACTGACTCCTTCTGAGTCCCCCAGTGTCATTTGTCCTGTCTTTATCTTTTTCTCTCATTTTTAAACTTATAGGAGTTTCCTTTTTTTAAAGGGCTCACCCACGGCATATGGAGGTTCCCAGGCTAGGGGTCTAATCGGAGCTACAGCGGCCAGCCTACACCACAGCCACAGCAACGCAGGATCTGAGCTGCGTCTATGACCTACACCACAGCTCACGGCAACGCCGGATCCTTAACCCACGGAGCGAGGCCAGGGATCGAACCCGCAACCTCATGGTTCCTAGTCGGATTTGTTTCTGCTGCGCCACGACGGGAGCTCCTAAACTGACAGGAGTTTCTTTCTTTTCCTTTTTCTTTCTTTCTTCTTTTTTTTTGGGCCACCTCGCCCATGGCATGCAGGAGTTCCTGGGCCAGGGATCGAACCCGCGCCACAGCAGTGACAAAGCCGGATCCCCATCCCGCTGTGCCACAAGAGAATTCCAAACTGAAAGGAATTTCAAACACGGAAGTAGAGAGACTATCATCAGTCCCTGTCATCTACCTTCAACTATAAGCATTTTGCCCATTTTTCTTCATGTCTTCTCTTGATTTTTTTTTTCTGTATGATTTTAAAGCAAATCCCAGACATCCTGTCCTTTTACCTTTAAATACTTAAGCATACACTTCTTCATGCATAAGGGCATTCCTTTTTTTTTTTTTTTCATGCTTTTTTGATAGGGCCGCACCTGAGGCATATGGAAGTTCCCAGTCTCCAGGCCACATTGGAGCCACGGCTGCCAGCCTACGCCACAGCCATAGCAGCACCAGATCCAAGCCACATCTGTGACCTACACCACAGCTCACGGCAACACCGGATCCTTCACCCACTGAGCAAGGCCTGGGATCAAATTCGCCTCCTCATGGATTCTAGTCGGGTTCATTAACCTCTGAGCCATGAAGCGAAGTCCATCACCTAACAAAATTAGCAGTGACCTCTGAATTGCATCCAACACTGAGCTCGTGATCAGATTCCACCATTTGTGTCAAAGCTGCCTCTGTTCTCATGACACTCTCTCTCAGTTCCCCTCTGCCTCTGCCCCCTTATCTGCCCAGCACCTCTGACTTGGTCTCTGCTCTGTCCCCACATAGCCTTTCCGTGTCAGTCTCTCATTTGGGGGGCTGCCAGCGTACTTCTCTTCCTTCTCACAGCCTCCTCCGGTGCGGGGAGCAAGTGGATGGAGAGGAGTGGGGCCGAAGAAGAGCAGACCCTGTCCTCAGGGAGCTCCCAGGCCCGTGGGCCAGGAGTGCGGGCACGGGCCCCCTGGGGGGGCCCATTGGGAGTGGGCGTGACTTGTCGGTAGCACCCCGTCCGGTGGCTCCCTGGTGAGGCAGGGCCTTGGGTGCCCAGCAGGCCTCCACACCCTTCCACTGTTTCCAGGAGGATACACGGGCTCACCGGCAGCGGCTGCAGAAGCACCTGGCCGAGCATCTGCGCCAGACCTGGGGCCGACTAGGGCCTCCCCCACAAGCCCGCGACCTGGGAGAGCTGCTGCAGGCCTGGGGTGCTGGGACCAGGACTGGGACTCCCAAGGGCTCCCGCTTCACACACTCAGAGAAGTTCACCTTCCATCTGGTGGGTGGGCCCAAGTGGGCCCGGGGCACGCTGATGGGGGCCAAGGCGGGGTTGCTTTATGTACAGACACCCGCCCTTTATCCACATAGGGTCCTTGCTCTATGTACAGACACACTTTATCCACACTGGGTCCCATGCATGTTCCCACCAGGCATGCCCTCTCCCCACTAGGAGCGGGTACCTGGCCAGGGTGGGGCGGTGGTGGCAGGGGTCCTCTGGCTTCCTGGGAACTTCCGTGGAGAAAGGGTAGAGCGGCTGGAACCATGTAAGGGTGTAGGGGTGCTCTTTGTGCAAACCCCAGCTTTCCCCAGGCACTTTGCTCTGGACGTATTTCCTCTCCTTGGATGGTCACCCAGAGGGGCCCTCGTCGCGTCCTTCGCATGGGCCGGCAGGCAGGAGCTGTGTCAGGATCAGGGGGGTTTCTTTATGAGCAAACACTCCAATCCGAGCTCACGGGGAGCGCCTCGATTGTCACGCACTCACATGCTCTCCATCGTCGGGGGCACCATAGTATCGGACCTGGGTACAGGGCTACGAGGGTGCTTGCGTGGGGTGTGGGGGGTGCCGAAGCTGGGCTCTGGGAGCAGGGCCTACCCCAACAGCCAGGATGCCCCTTTCTCACGCCCCAGGAGCCCGAGGCCCAGGCAGCCCAGGTGTCAGATGTGCCGACCACCTCCCGGCGGCCTGAACAGGTGGGCCAAGCAGTGCTGGCGGGCGGGGGTGTCCGGGGCCGTGGGCTGTCGATGGGGCCTGACACCATCACCCCAATGGGCCTGTGCCTCCCAGGACACGTGGGCAGCTCAGGAGCAGGAGCTGGAGTCTCTTCGGGAGCAGCTAGAGGGTGTGAACCGCAACATCGAAGAGGTTGAAGCCAACATGAAGACGCTGGGCATCAGCCTGGTGCAGGTGGGGTTGGTCAGGGGCTGCCCGCCAGAGTCAGGGGTCACAGGGCGGGCTTAGAGGGACTTGAGGGGACTGAGAAGTACTCTGGAGAGGTCTGCAGGTGTCAGAAGAGTTCACGGGAGACACTGGCGACCTGTGGGGCTCCTGAAGGTTCAGGAGAACCAGTGGGAGCGAAAGGGGTGGGGGTGTAGGAGTTCCCATCGTGGCTCAGTGGTTAATGAATCCGACTAGGAACCATGAGGCTGCGGGTTCGATCCTTGGCCTTGCTCAGCGGGTGAAGGATCTGGCATTGCCATGAGCTGTGGTGTAGGTTGCAGGTGTGGCTCGGATCCCGCATTGCTGTGGCTGTGGCGTAGGCCGGTGGCTACAGCTCTGATTCAACCCCTAGCCTGGGAACCTTCATATGCCGCGGGAGCGGCCCTAGAAAAGGCAAAAAGACAAAAAGGGGGGTGTGTATATAGGGGTTATAGGTGCCTTGTGGGTGTCAGTGGGGACATGATGGGTCTGCATGGGCAGAGGCCTGTGTGGCTCATCAGGGCTCTTGTGTGTGTGTGTGGGGGGTGCTGTCATTGTGGAAGTGGAGGGGTCAGAGGGGCCTGTGTCTGCCTGTCACTGCTGATAGGTCTCTGTCGCTATCTGGTGGGGTTCGAGGGCCCAGTAGAGGCTAAAGAGCTATGTGAGGGCTTGGGCTAGGCCACAGCTTTCCAGGCCCAGTGGGGGCTGGGGGGCTGTGCCGTGTGGCAGGGCTCCCCCACTGACTGGGAGTGTGCGTGTGGGGGGGTGGTCCTGGGGTGCCAGGTGGAGACCGAGTGTCGGCAGAGCGAGCTCAGCACAGCGGAGCGTGAGCAGGCCCTGCGCCTGAAGAGCCGGGCGGTGGAGCTGCTGCCCGACGGGGCTGCCAACCTCGCCAAGCTGCAGGTGGGGCCGGCGCTGAGGTGGGGCTGGGAGGCTGGGGGTTGGATGGGCCCAGCCTGTGTGACACGTAGCTGCCATTTCCCCCCCCCCACTCCACTCCACCCCACACCACTCCCACCCCAGCTCGTGGTAGAGAGCAGTGCCCAGCGGGTCATCCACTTGGCGGGTCAGTGGGAAAAGCACCGGGTCCCGCTCCTTGCCGAGTACCGCCACCTCCGAAAGCTCCAGGACTGCAGAGAGGTAGGTAGCAGGGTGAGGGTGGGGGTGGACTCTCCAGGGCTCTGGGTGGGGGCAGGTTCGGGCCCTCCCGAGGGGCCCCTCCAGTGCTCTGCCTCACTGCCCTCTACCCACGGGGCCCTGGGCAGCTGGAATCTTCTCGACGGCTGGCAGAGATCCAGGAGCTGCACCAGAGTGTTCGGGCAGCTGCTGAAGAGGCCCGCCGGAAGGAGGAGGTCTACAAGCAGCTGGTAAGGTCCTTGCACGGTGGGGGCGGCACGGGGGGAGAGGTGGGTCCTAGGGGCGCGCTTGTGTGTCTCTGCCTAGATGTCAGAGCTCGTGACCCTGCCCAGAGACGTGTCCCGGCCGGCCTACACCCAGCGCATCTTGGAGATCGTGGGCAACATCCGCAAACAGAAGGAAGAGATCACGAAGGTGCGCCATCGTGGCTGTGCAGGGTGGGTCCCATGGGCAGCCGTGCCCCCAAGTGGCGGATGTGTGTCGCTGGGCCACACAGGGGCCTCACACCCTGCGAAAGGCAGAGCTGCCAGACACAGAACAGCCCCACCCTGTCCCCTCCAGCCACTCCGAACCCTGTCTGGATGTGATAGCTCCATCAGGGATGCCCTCAGCCGGCTGCCCGCCGGCCCCCGCCCCCACCCCCGCCCCAGACACCAGCTCACGGCTACCCCGTTCTTTGCCAGATCTTGTCTGACACGAAGGAGCTTCAGAAGGAAATCAACTCCCTGTCAGGGAAGCTGGACCGGACGTTTGCAGTGACCGATGAGCTCGTGTTCAAGGTGCGAGGCAGGCTGGGCTGGGGGCTGGGGGCGGGGGGCTGGGCCCTGTGTAAGCCTCATAGGTACCACTGATGGCTGGGGCCTGGCTTTGCCCTGTGGAGTATGCAATCGGCCAAGTGGGAGAGGGTGGCCTTGTGGGGGCCTGGAGGGAGGCAGAGGGTTGGGGCGGGGCGGGAGTAGCCCCCTGACACCTTTGAGGTCCTCTCTCTCTCTGATCAGGATGCTAAAAAGGACGACGCTGTTCGGAAGGCCTACAAGTATCTAGCTGCTTTGCATGAGGTGAGGGGAGACGCGTGCCTGGGGGCTGGCTCGGGGAGGGGCCGAGTTGAGGTGCAAGCCTTCTGTTCCTGCCGTCCCCAGAACTGCAGCCAGCTCATCCAGACCATCGAGGACACGGGCACCATCATGCGGGAGGTTCGGGACCTTGAGGAGCAGGTGAGGCTGGGGGCGTGGTGCGGGACGGGGGTGGGGCTCACCAAGGCGGGCCAGGGGACAGCTCCTTGGTTTATACCGAGAGGCTGTGGAACCAGGCACAGCCTGCAGCTGGAGTCTCAGCCCTGCCTGTTAGTAGCTGCATGTGTGACCGATGACAGCCCAGCGGCCTCCTCTGATCCCTCCCCTTCCGCCCCGAGGGTCCTCCTGCTTGCCTCCCAGGGCCATGGGCAGAGGCTCCAGTTTAAGAAGGTGGTGGGTGGGAGTTCCTGTCATGGCTCAGCGGTTAATGAATCCGACTAGGAACCATGAGGTTGCGGGTTCGATCCCTGGCCTTGTTCGGTAGGTTAAGGAGCCGGCGTTGCCGTGAGCTGTGGTGTAGGTCGCAGATACGGCTCGGATCCTGCGTGGCTGTGGCTGTGGCATAGGCCGGCGGCTACAGCTCCGATTCAACCCCTAGCCTGGGAACCTCCATATGCAAAAAAAAAAAAAGAAGGTCACGGGTGGTCCTGCCACACAGCGAAGGATTTTAGGTGGACGGAGGCCTCATGCAAGGGCCTGCCCGTGGGACAGAGCAGGCTCTTATGGGAGGGGGTGGGAGGCCTAGGGGAGGGGCCCGAGTGGCCATAATGGGGCGGGGGGGTAGCGAGCGGGAGCTGCGAAAAGGGTCCTGTGTGCTGAAGGGCCATGCTTGCCATTGCCTCAGATCGAGACGGAGATGGGCAAGAAGACCCTCAGCAACCTGGAGAAGATCCGCGAGGACTACCGAGCCCTTCGCCAGGAGAACGCTGGCCTCCTGGGCCGGGTCCGTGAGGCCTGAGCAGCCCCCAGCAGAGGTGTCCCCACCCCGCCACCCCCTCGTCCCCCGGCTCCCTGGCCTCAGGCAGGGATTGGGAGCACTAGGGGTACTGGCCAAATGCTGGCCCTGGCTGTGCCCCCTGCTTTGCAGTCCAGCTTCTTCTGCTGCAGCCTTGGCCGCAGACCCTGGCCCACCCGACTGTGACCCTCAGCTGGGGCGATCATCTGGAGTATGGGATCTCGGCTGCAGTTTATTGCGGAGGGCGCTGGGGGGCGTGGGGCCTTGGATCTCAAATAAATGAGGGGCTCTGTCTGCAGTCTAAGCTGAGGCGTGGGGCCATGGGGCTGGGGGTGGGGAGGGGCGGGTGACTGGCGAGACACTGGGGATATTGTGTGTGTGTGTGTGGTGTGTATATGGCCTTGGGTGTCCGCGTGGGACTCAGGAGGCCAGGTGGGGTGCTCTGTGGGTGTGCACACAGGTGAGTTCAAAGAGCCTGAGTGACCAAGCATTTGTGTCAGGAGCCATGTGATGTACCATTCGTGACCAGTGTGTGTCTGTGTGGCTTTCTGGGACCGGAGATCCTGAAGGTACTGAGGCCACTGCTTGGGCAGGTGTCTGGGCACACCCTGTGTGACCCTGCACCCGCGGGCCTGGAGGCTGGCTGCGGGTGCGTGCTTTGGGGTATGTGGGTTGCCAGGACTGTGCTCGGCTGTGACTGTGCGACTGCAGGTTCGAGATGGTCTGTGCGTACTGAGGCAGGCGCTTCGTGTCTGGGGGTTTGTGTTGAGTCCAAGGGACAGGACTGTGACTCTCGGTGTCCTTTCCAGCCCCCAGGTCGTCTGTGAGAGCGACTGAGGCAGGCTGTTGTGTGCGGGTCGGTTGCCAAGGCTCAGTTTGGCTGGAGAGCCCATTGCAAAGGGGCTGGGGTGGGGGTGGGGGGGCGGGGCTGGGGCCAGGGTCCCCCTAAGCGGCGTTGGTGCAGAGCATGTGATCCAAGAGGGCGGTCAGCTGGGGAGCGGTGTCCTTGGCCAGCCAGCCAGCGCACACCTTATGTCTTGGTCCCCCGCAGGCACGTCCGTGGTCGGTCGCCCCTCCCCTGGCCACTTCCACCCCCAGTTTTGGCCCCTGTCCATCCTTCTTTCCTTGGCTTTGCAGTCAGGGGCCGGGGGTGGGGTTGGAACACCTGCTGGGCCTCTGGCTCCTCTTCTTGCGAAACTCGAACTCGTCCACGGTCCACACGGCCCCCTTCTCGCTCTCCACGCGCACAAAGCACTTGTGCAGGCTCAAGTTGTGGCGAATGGCATTCTGCACAAGGAGGACCAGCCGGCCAGTCCAGGAGGTGGGGGCGGGAGGGGAGCAAGCAGGCTGTCATCCTCCATGGTCGGCAGTGCCCACCAAAAAATCGACCTCCCGACCCTTCCCAACACACCCACAAGCCCAGTCCCAGGCTCTCTGGCTCCTGACCTTGACCCAGTACCCCAGTGGCATTTGATGGCCCTCCAGGCCACTGCCACCTCCAGGGGCACTCACCTTCCAGGTGGCAGGGTGGTTTCTGAAGAAGGCGAACATGCGTGTGAACCAGTGATAGATCTCGTTGAGTGTCCGCTGCTTCTCTGGAGCCTCCAGGATGGCCTGGCGGTTGGGGGGTAGGGGGATAAAGGGAGCCATTCCCCCAAAGTCAGGCCGAAAGGGGCAGTGGCCCACTTTGGGCCTTCTGACCTGGGTGGAATTGTGGGGGTTGGGGAAGGGAGGGAGATAGTGTAGGGTGATGGGTCAGAGACTGGGTTAGAAGTCGGGTGAGGGTGGGGCTAGGATGCGCTTAGGTAAAGGGTCAGGGCCGAGGGTAGAGTAGGGTCCGGTACAGGGTTAGGGCTGGAGATAAGTTAAATGTCCGGGGTGGAGTTGGAATTCTTTCTAAGAGTGAGGTTTCAGGGTTTGGGAAGGTTAAGGGCCAGGAGCGGGGTCCAGTTAAGGATTTGGAAGGGGCAAAGGGCCAGGCAGTCAAAGATCAGGGAAGCGGCGGGACAAGGATCAGGCTGGGATGGACTGGGGTGAGTTGAGGGGCAAGAGGGTGGAATGGCACACAGCATTCGGTCAGGGCTCAGAGATGGGCCTAGTTGATATAGTTATTTTATGTGCCAGGGATGTGGTTGGGTTCAGGGTCAAGAATGAGGTTGATTGTACACAGTGGAATACTACTCAGCCATCAAAAAGAACAAAATAATGCCATTTGCAGCAACATGACTGAAACTAGAGACTCTCATCCTAAGTGAAGTAAGTCAGAAAGAGAACAACAAATACCATATGATACCACTTATATCTGAAATCTAATATATGGTACAAATGAACCTTTCTACAGAAAGGCAACAAACTCATGGACATGGAGAACAGACTTGTGGTTGCCAAGAGGGAGGGGGAGGGAGGGGGATGGACTGGGAGTTTGGGGTTAGTAGATGCAAACTATTGCATTTGGAGTGGATAAGCAATGAGGTCCTGCTCTATAGCACAAGGAACTATATCTAGTCACTTGTGATGGAATATGATGGAAGATATTGTGAGAAAAAGAATGTATATATATGTACAACTCGGTCACTATGCTGTACAGCAGAAATTGATAGAACATTGTAAATCAACTATAATTAAAATATCTCAAAAATTAAAAAAAAGAAAGGTTGATTGTGTATGGTCGGTAAGGGTCAGGGAAATTGATCTGCTTGGAGTTCCTGTAGTGGCTCAGCAGAAACGAATCTGACTAGCATTCATGAGGATGCAGGTTCGATCCCTGGCTTCACTCAGTGGGTTAAGGATCTGGCATTGCCGTGAGCTGCGGTGTAGGTCGCAGGCACAGCTTGGATCCCGCGTGGCGATGGCTGTGGCTGTGGTTGGCAGCTATAGCTCCGATTCTACCCCTAGCCCGGAAACTTCCATCTGCCTTGGGTGCAGCCCTAAAGAAAAAAAAAAAAAGATCTGCTTGGACTTAGGAATGAGATCACATCAAGAATCAGCAATTATGGCTGCAGTGAGGCTCTGGGCCAGGATCAGGATGGGGTTAGGCAGGGTAACGTGTTGCATCGTGTAGGGTTAGGTCTGGGCTTAGGATGAAGGTCCAGGCGGGCTCTGGTGAAGCTTCTGGGAAGCCATCAGGGAGACTCAGATGAAGGGGTGGGGATGGGGTGAGGTCAAGGGTCGAGTGTTGCAAAGAAGGGGTTAGGGACGGGATCTAGCTGGGGGATGTGTTGACATACAGGGGTATGTCAGGGCTGGGGAAGGAGTTAGGGTGTCCCTGGGGTGGGCGTAGGACACAGGGCAAAGATCAGGCTGGTGTGGGAGCTACGTATGGGCCCAGGGGGCATTTAGGTACGGGGTTGGGGTGGATATCAGGAAGGGGTAGGTCTAGGGCCAGAGCTTGGCTTGCACTGGCTTGGATGGCAGTTTAGATGTGGGTTTGGGGGCAGGTCTGGGGTGAAGATGAGGGATCACGGCTGAGGCGTGGGTTCATCCCTGTAGGAGCCCGCCTAGGGGTGCTCAGAGGGAGGCAGGTCCTCCAGCCCGGCACCCTGCTTACCCAGCGGATGAGGGTGGCGTAGGTGAAAGGGGGCCGCATGTTGTGGAACTTGAAGTAGTCCATGTTGTGAAAGAAATCTGTCGGGGGGTGGGGGGGAGGGATCAGGTCCCAGTCAGGGAACGTCTCGCTCCCTCCCCTCCCCTCTGAAATCCTGCTGTGAACACGGCTTTCCATGATCACGGCCACTGTTTGCGAAGCACTCGACATACAAGAGAGCATTTCCCCTTTGCCGCGCTCCCACCGAAACAGGGCTTATTCTCTCCAAGGTTTAAAAGAAGTCGTAGAGTTCCCGTTGTGGCTCAGTGGTAACAGACCCAACCAGCATCTATGAGGATGCGGGTTCGATCTCTGGCCTCACTCAGTGGGTTAAGGATCCGGTGTGACCGCGAGCCATAGTGTAGGTCACAGATGTGGCTCGGATCCCGGATGGCACGTTGCTGTGGCTGTGGCTGTGGTGGAGGCTGGCAGCTGCAGCTCTGATTCGACCCCTGGCCTGGGAACTTCCATATGCCGCGAGTGCAGCCCTAAAAACCAAAAAAAAAAAAAAAAAAAAAAAAGGTCAAGTAACTTCCACACCAAAGAGATGTAACTGGTTAAGTGGCAGAGCCAGGATGGCATGCAAAGGCCCTGATCCCCGTTAAGCCCACGGCCCCAGGTCCCCAGGTAGTGGGGGACGGGTGAGCAAGTCATCAGGGTTTTCCTTGGTCAGAAAGAGGGAGTTGTGGGGGGAGGGAATTCTTAAGCTCGCTCCCTCCCTTCTGACGACTAGATGGCAGAGCGAAAGCCCAGCGAGGGAGCCCCAATCCCCAGGGGAGACAGGGCTGGGGCTAGACGTCTGAGACCACATTCGGGGCTGGAAGCCCATGAAAATCCGGAGAGGAAGCTTTTGCAAGCAGGTGCGATTTTCCCAAGGCTGGGTGACTGGGGTGCTAAAGAGCAGTCCCCCGCCCAGGGCCAGGCAGGGGGATCAGAGGCTCAGGGGGCACCACGCAGGGCACGGACTGCTCTTACCTGGGAACGTGCTGTTTCCATGGCTGCCCCAGAGGTGCCTGCGCACAGCAAACAGGCCGTCAGGGGCCTCCTGGGGGCCCGGCCAAGCTGGGACGGCGGTGCCCGGGGTGCCAGTGGCTACAATACAGCAGGAACCCTTGTCAGATGATGCCTGGGAATGGAGGGAGAGGCTGGTAACTGAGAGGCTTTAAACTTTCCACTTTAGTTTTAAATAACTGTATTTTGTATGTTTTTTCTTTTTCCTTTTATTCTTTATTTTCTTTTTTCTTTTCCTTTTTCTTTCTTTCTTTCTTTTTTTTTTAAGGGCCACACCTACAGCATATGGAGGTTCCCAGGCTAGGGGTCAAAAAGGAACTGCAGCTGCCAGCCTATGCCACAGCCACAGCCACACGGGATCCGAGCCGTGTCTGTGACCTTCACCACAGCTCATGGCAACACAAGGATCCTTAACCTCCTGAGTGAGGCCGGGGATCAAACCTGAATCTTCATGGATACTATTTTGATTCTAAACTTCCTGAGCCACAATAGGAACTCATTATTTTTTTATTTTTTGTCTTTCAAGGGCGGCACCCGCGGCATATGGAGGTTCCCAGGCTAGGGGTCGAATCAGAGCTGTAGCCTCCAGCCTACACCACAGCCACAGCAACGCCAGATCCAAGCCGCGTCTGCGACCTACACCACAGCTCACGGCAATGCCAGATCCTTAACCCACTGAACAAGGCCAGAACCCGAAACCTCATGGTTCCTAGTTGGATTTGTTTCCACTGCGCCACGATAGGAACTCATTATTTTTAAAAAATTTTTATTTTTATGGCTGCACCCACGGCATATGGAAGTTCCTGTGCCAGGGATTGAATCTGAGCCACAGCTGCAGCAATGCCAGATCCTTAACCAGCTATACCACAGCAGGAACTCCAAATAGGTGTTTTTAAAAGTAAGGGCAGAGGTTCCCCTTGTGGCTCAGCGGGTTAAGAATCCAACTAGTATCCATGAGGACACAGGTTCGATCCCGGGTCTCGCTCAGTGAATTAAGGATCCAGCATTGCCGTGAGCTATGGTGTAGGCCGGCAGCTACAGCTCCAATTTGACCCCTAGCTTTGGAACCTCCACATGCTGCGGGTGCGGCCCTAAAAAGCAATAAAATAAAAAAATTTTAAAAAGTCAAGGGCGGAGGCTCTCGTTGTGGCACAGCAGGTTAAGAATCCAACTAGTATCCATGAGGACGCGGGTTCGATCCCTAGCCTTGCTCCGTGGGTTAAGGATCTGGCATGGCGGTGGCTGTGGAGTAGGCCGGCAGTGGTAGCTCCGAATGGACCCCTAGTCTGGGAACATTCATATGCCGCAAATGTGATCCTAAAAAGCAAAAAACAAAATAAAAACAAGGGCACCCTCTTCTCAGTTCTACTCATCATGGGCCATATCAACTAGAGTGTGCGTGTGGACACTGATATGTGTAGTGAGCCACTGTTGGGGTCATGAGCTAGGGGTGAATTGGGCTCCTCTGCTACCCAAATGCAGCTTTGGGAAAGTCACCTAACCCTTTCTGGCCTCAATTTTCCTCATCTGTGAGTTGGGGATGATAGTAATACCTAAGTCACAGTGGCATCACAGTGTCTGGCACCCAGGGCTGATTTCTGGGTGTGTGGACTGTGCAGGCACCCAGGGCCCCGGGATTTTTTTTTTTTTTTTTTTTTTTGCTTTTTAAGGCCAAACCCGCAGCATATGGACCTCCCAGGCTAGAGGTCAAATGGGAGCTGCAGCTGCCAGCCCACGCCAAGCCACTACAACATGGGATCCAAGCCATGTCTGCCACCTACCCCACAACTCACGGCAATGCCAGATCCTTAACCCACTGAGCAAGGCCAGGGATCGAACCCACAGTCTCATGGATACTAGTCAGGTTTGTACCCCACTGAGCCACAGTAGGAACTCCCACTCCCTGCTTTGTTTAATGTTCTGCGGGTCATTTTGAAATTTGAGCCCCATGTGTTCATTTTGCACTGGGCCCTGTGAGTTATACAGCCAGTCCTGCCAGTGGTCTGCATTTAATATTTGGTGATTTGCTATTGCTTTGCAAACTTGGGATCACGATGTTTGGGGATCTTAAGGTCAGAGGGTTTGTAGTTGGAGAGGGAGAGATTCCCAGGTCTGGGCATGTGTGGACCTGGGGGGACAGGGGCCCGGGAGATCCCAGGGCCTGGGTGCAAGGATAGGTCCAGTGCCCCCTGCAAGGGCCCCTCCCCTGCCCCCCTGCAGTCTGTGCCACCTGTGGGCCTGGGGTGGCTCACCGCGGATGGAGCCTTGGGTGAGGGCATCTTCCCGGCCAGGTGGGCCTGCATAGCACCCAGCTTCTCCTTCTCCAGCACCAGCTGTGAGGACAGGCACAGAATGAGGCCTCAGCCTGGTCTTTCTCTGCCACATCTTTGTCCAGGCTGTAGTCTTCCATGGGAGCCCCTGCCCCCTTTCTTCTTCCATGCCAGCTAACATCCTGGATAACCCTGGCTCCTGGCATAGGGTGGACGTTAGGTTCACCCACCACCACCCCTGCCCCCTCTTCCCACATCACCTGTTGTTCCAGAGACTGCACCACCTCCCTCTGGAGGAGACACTGCGCCCTGCCCTTCTCATCCAGGAGATGGTCTGCCTGGCAGTGCCTGGGGAGGGGGAAGAGTCCATGCAGGTGACCCTGGTGGGTCCAGCCTCCAAGTGGAGAGGGCTCAAGTGGAGAGGGCTCAGAGCCTCGGCCTCCCTCCCCTCTTTCTTTCTTTCTTTCTTTTCTTTTTCTTTCTTTTTTTTTTTTTTTTTTTTTTTTTTTTTTTGCCTTTTCTTGAGCCACTCCTGCGGCATATGGAGGTTCCCAGCATAGGGGTTGAATCGGAGCTGTAGCCTCCGGCCTATGCCAGAACCACAGCAACCCGGGATCCGAGCCACGTCTGCAACCTACACCACAGCTCATGGCAACCCCAGATCCTTAACCCACTGAGCAAGACCAGGGATCGAACCCGCAACCTCATGGTTCTTAGTCGGATTTGTTAACCACTGTGCCACGACGGGAACTCCTCCCTCCCCTTTTTCTACCCCAGTCTCCAGGTCACACCTGTCATGCCTTCAACTCATGCTACCTGTCATCTACTGTATGGCCAGGGTGCCGGAGATGACGTGAGAAGAGTAGGGAGCTGAGAGCAGGCCAGGTAAGTGAGAGCAGGAAAGGCATTCCAGGTAGAGGGAACAGCCTGTGCGAAGGCCTGGCCGTGAAGAGGACGAGGTTCATTGAGTTGCTACTGATAGTTTGGTATGGTTTGAGAAGGGGTGTGTGTATGAGAGAGAGAGAGTGTGTGTGTGTGTGTGTGTGAGAGAGAGAGAGAGAGAGGGAGTGATAGTGTGTGTGTGTGTGTGATGGGCTTGACAGGAGGCAGCAATAGTGGACTTTGGGCATCAGTGAAAGCAGGCTGGTGTGTTGGCATGAGGGGTTGTAGGACAAAGCAGTTAGGAGTGTGGATTCCAGAGCCTGGATGGTGATCTTCTTTTTTTCTTTTTTCTTTTTACGGCCACACCTGCAGCACATGGAAGTTCCCCAGCCAGGGGTCCAATCAGAGCGACAGCTGCCGACCTACACCGCAGCCACAGCCACGCCAGATCGGAGTTGTGTCTGTGACCTACACCACAGCTCATAGCAATGCCGGATTGTTAACCCACTGAGCGAGGCCAGGGATGGAACCCACATCCTCATGGAGACTAGTCAGGGTCTTAACCCACTGAGCTACAACAGGAACTCCCTGGTTGATGATCTTGATCACGACACTTAACCTCTTTGGCTTCAGTTTCTTTTTCTGTAAAATGGAGGGAAATCATAGCACACGCCTCTATTGTGATGCCCCCATTTTACAGATGAGGAAACAAAGGCTCAGAGAAGCCAAGGAACTTGCTCAAGGTCCCAGAGCCAGTGAGTGATGGAGCGAGACTGAACCCGCAATTGCAGATTTTGCCTCTCTCATCTCACCCCCTATTGGGATGAGGTGAGAGCTGAGACCTGCACCCCAGACCTCCTCCCACAAACTGCCCCGCCCCACCCCCACCCCCACCCCCAGACTGGAATGGATCTGGCCCCCTTACTTGAGGAAGTCCTCTGGCTCCTCGAAGACCTTTTCACATCCGGGCCACTTGCAGACACCATTTGCCAGCAGGGAGTAGGAGCCCTGGGGCACGGTTGAAAGGGTGCTGAGGGGACAAAGGGTGTCAGGGGAAGGACTGGCGGGCCAAGGGGCCTTCCCAGCCCTGTGCACTGACCTGTCCTTCCTGGGCACACCAGGGCTTGGGAAGGTGCAGAGCAGTGCCGGCTCCCTGGACACCCACTCCAGGCTGGCCACGTTGATCCCTGCGGGTGGGGACAGGGCACCTCTGGGGACTGCGGGCCAGGCTCTGGAGCTCAGCCCACAAGGCCTCTCATGTTGAACTTCCCACCCTTCTGAGCTTCACAGGCCCAGACTCCATCCAGCGGGGCTGGGTGGTTCCGAACATCCAAGGCTTCTGGTGGAGCAGCTCAAAGACTGCCATTCATGGAGTTCCTGTTGTGGCTCAGTGGTTAACAAATCCGACTAAGAACCAAGAGGTTGCCGGTTTGATCCGTGGCCTTGCTCAGTGGGTGAAGGATCCGGCGTTGCCGTGAGCTGTGGTGTAGGTTGCAGATGCGGCTCGGATCCCACGTGGCTGTGGCTGTGCCGTAGACTTGGCAGCTACAGCTCCGATTCGACCCCTAGCCTGGGAACCTCCATATGCCACGGGTGTGGCCCTAGAAAAGACAAAAAAAAAAAAAAAAAGACTTCCATTCACAAGTACTGACTTTTTTTTTTTTTTTGTATTTTTAGGGCCACAGCCTACGCCACAGCCACAGCAACACGGGATGTGAGCCTCGTCTGCAGCCCACACCACAGCTCACGGCAACGCGGGACCCTTAACCCACTGAGTGAGGTCAGGGATGGAACCTGCGTCCTCATGGATACTAGTCGGGTTCGTAA